>NC_048238.1:47582634-47614936 GCF_002007445.2 Ailuropoda melanoleuca
GATCCCTCTGTTCTGAGACAGAGGCTGAGATTTGGCTACTGCTGCTCTGACTCTCAGAAGAGGCACAGCAAACCACCAGGGAAATCTGCTAGTGAACAAAAGCCTAGAAATACCTGCTCAACAGTGTGCCCATCCCCATCCCCCCTCACAGGGGACACAGAGACTCTACCCAAACAGGGTTGCCTGAGTATCGGCCCAGCAGGTCCCTCCCCAGAAGGCAGGCTGAAACAGGAAGAAATTGATTTTTAAACAGGCCATTAATTATGAAGAGATTGAGCCAGTGTTAAACAACCTTCCAAAAAACAAAACTCTGGGCCCAGAAGGTTTTCCTGGGGAATTCTACCAAATATTCAAAGAAGAAATAATACCTATTTTCCTAAAGCTATTTCAAAAAATAGAAACAAAAGGAAATCTACCAAACTCATTCTATGAGGCTAATATTACCTTGATCCCCAAACCAGGCAAAGGCCCCCTCAAAAAGGAGAATTACAGACCGATTTCCCTAATCAATGTGGACATCAAAATCCTCAACAAGATCCTTGCTAATAGAATCCAACAGTACATTAAAAGGATTATCCATCATGACCAAGTGGGATTCATCCCTGGGATGCAAAGGTGGTTCAACATTCGCAAAACTATCAGTGTTTTAGGTTTTATCCAGAAAANGGAAAGCTACCAAACTCATTCTATGAGGCTAATATTACCTTGATCCCCAAACCAGGCAAAGACCCCCTCAAAAAGGAGAATTACAGACCGATTTCTCTAATGAATATGGATGCCAAAATCCTCAACAAGATCCTTGCTAATAGAATCCAACAGTACATTAAAAGGATTATCCATCATGACCAAGTGGGATTCATACCTGGGATGCAAGCATGGTTCAACACTCGCAAATCAATCAATGTGATACATCATATCAACAAGAAAAGACTCAAGAACCATATGATTCTCTCAATAGATTCAGAAAAAGCATTTGACAAAATACAGCATCCTT
Source organism: Ailuropoda melanoleuca (assembly GCF_002007445.2). Classification (NCBI taxonomy): domain Eukaryota; kingdom Metazoa; phylum Chordata; class Mammalia; order Carnivora; family Ursidae; genus Ailuropoda; species Ailuropoda melanoleuca. The sequence continues at coordinate 47,583,629 of NC_048238.1, forward strand.
TCCTGATTAAAACCCTTCAAAGTGTAGAGATAGAGAGTACATTTCTCAATCTCATAAAAGCCATCTATGAAAAGCCTACTGCAAGTATCATTCTCAATGGGGAAAAGCTGGAAGCCTTTCCCTTAAGATCAGGAACAGGACAAGGATGCCCACTCTTGTCACTATTATTCAACACAGTACTAGAAGTCCTTGCAGCAGAAATCAGACAACAAAAAGGGATCAAAGGTATCCAAATCGGCAAAGAAGAAGTCAGAATGTCTCTCTTCGCAGATTACATGATATTCTATATGGAAAACTCAAAAGAATCCACTCCAAAACTATTAGAAGTTATAGAACAATTCAGTAAGGTGGCAGGATACAAAATCAATGCCCAGAAATCAGTTGCATTTCTATACACGAATAACGAGACTGAAGAAAGAGAAATTAGGGAATCCATCCCATTTACAATAGCACCAAAAATCATACGTTACCTTGGAATTAACCAGAGATGTAACGAATCTATATTCTAGAAACTACAAATCACTCTTGAAAGANGAAGTCAAACTGTCTCTCTTTGCAGATGACATGATACTCTATATGGAAAACCCAAAGGAATCCACTCCCAAACTATTAGAAGTTATAGAACAATTCAGTAAGGTGGCAGGATACAAAATCAATGCCCAGAAATCAGTTGCATTTCTATACACGAATAACGAGACTGAAGAAAGAGAAATTAGGGAATCCATCCCATTTACAATAACACCAAAAACCATACGTTACCTTGGAATTAACTTAACCAGAGACGTAAAGGACCTATATCCTAGAAACTATAGATCACTTTTGAAAGATATTGAGGAAGACATAAAAAGATGGAAAAATATTCCATGCTCATGGATCGGAAGAATTAACATAGTTAAAATGTCCATGTTACCCAGAGCAATCTATACTTTCAATGCTATCCCGATCAGNATACCGATGACATTTTTCAAAGAACTGGAGCAAATAGTCCTTAAATTTGTATGGAACCAGAAAAGGCCCCGAATCACCAAGGGATTGTTGAAAAGGAAAAACAAAGCTTGGGCATCACAATGCTGGATTTTGAGGNGAAGAATTAACATAGTTAAAATGTCCATACTACCCAGAGCAATCTACACTTTCAATGCTATCCCGATCAAAATACCGAGGACATTTTTCAAAGAACTGGAACAAATAGTCCTTAAATTTGTATGGAACCAGAAAAGGCCCCGAATCTCCAAGGAACTGTTGAAAAGGAAAAACAAAGCTGGGGGCATCACAATGCCGGATTTCGAGCTGTACTACAAAGCTGTGATCACAAAGACAGCATGGTACTGGCACAAAAACAGACACATGGACCAATGGAACAGAATAGAGAACCCAGAAATGGACCCTCGGCTCTTTGGGCAACTAATCTTTGATAAAGCAGGAAAAAACATCCGGTGGAAAAAAGACAGTCTCTTCAATAAATGGTGCTGGGAAAATTGGACAGCTACATGCAAAAGAATGAAACTTGACCACTCTCTCACACCATACACAAAGATAAACTCCAAATGGATTGAAAGACCTCAATGTGAGACAGGAATCCATCAAAATCCTAGAGGAGAGCATAGGCAGCAACCTCTACGACATCGGCCAAAGCAACATTTTCATGACACATCTCCAAAGGTAAGAGAAACAAAAGATCAAATGAACTTGCGGGCCTTCATCAAGATCAAAAGCTTCTGCACAGCCATGGAAACAGTCAAAAAAATTAAGAGGCAGCCCACGGAATGGGAGAATATATTTGCAAATATTACTACAGATAAAAGACTGCTATCCAAGATCTACGAAGAACTTCTCAAACTCAATACTCAAGAAACAAATAAACAAATCATAAAATGGGAAGAAGATATGAACAGTCACTTTTCCAATGAAGACATACAAATGGCTAACAGACATATGAAAAAATATTCAAATCTTTAGCCATCAGGGACATTCAAATCAAAACCACACTGAGATACCACCTTATGCCAGTTAGAATGGCAAAAATTGACAAGGCAAGAAACAACAATTAATGCAAGTTGGTGCAGGAAAGGGGATCCCTCCTACATTGTTGGTGGGAATGCAAGTTGGTGCAGCCACTCTGGAAAACAGTGTGGAGGTCCCTTAAACAGTTAAAAATTGAGCTACCCTATGATCCCGCCCTTGCACTACTGGGTATTCCCCCCAAAGATACTGATATAGAGAAGAGAGGGTCATGTGCACCCCAATGTTCATAGCAGCATTGTTCACAATAGCCAAATCATGGAAGGAACTGAGATGCCCTTCAACACATGACTGGATTAATAAGATGTTGTCCATACATACAATGGAATATTACTGAGCTATCAGAAAGAACGATTTCTCAACATTTGCTGCAACATGGACGGCACTGGAGGAAATCATGCTAAGTGAAAAGTCAAGCAGAGAAAGACAATTATCATGTGATTTCTCTCATCTATGGAACATAAAAACCAAGAAGATCGGTAGGGGAAGAAAGGGATAAAGAAAGGGGGGTTATCAGAAGGGGGAATGAAGCATGAGAGACTATGGACTCTGAGAAACAAACTGAGGGCTTCAGAGGAGAGGGGGTGGGGGAATGGGATAGACTGGTTTTGGGTAGTAAGAAGGGCACCTGCTGCATGGTGCACTGGGCGTTATACACAACTAATGAATCATTGAACTTTACGTCAGAAACCAGGGATGTACTCTATGCGAGTAACATTATATAATCAAAAACCATTTAAAAAAAAAAGACATTTTAGAGCAGTTTTAAATTTAGAGCAAAATTGTTATGAAGGGACATAGATATCCCTTATGCCCCATCCTCATATATGGATGGCCTCCCCCATGTCAATAACACTCCCCAAAATGGTATTTTTTCCCAGGATGATCCAGCATTGACACATCATAATCATGCAAAGTCCGTAGTTTCCCTGACGTTTCACTCTTGGTTTTGTATATTTTGTGGGTTAGGGCTAATGTATAATGACAGGTATCCACCATTATAGTGGTGTCATATAGAGTATTTTCCTTGTCCTATAAGTTCTCTGTACTCTGCCTATTTTCCCCTGCCCTTCCCCACAAAGCACTTAAAAAAAAAACTCCTGTGTTTTTCTCTCAGAGGACTGTAAACCTGAGAGTGGATGCTGATGATCATCTCCCTCAAGCCAAACTCATGTCCAATGCATGTCCCCCCTTCCAGGTTACTGGCATTGGCAAGCTGGTTTAGCAACAGTTCTCCTTCATCTCCATCACCAAAATTAAGGATACTGTGCCTATTTGGTATTGTGTGCAGGAAATTTCCCCTATCTTTCTGGAGTTTTCTGCCATATGACCATGTAATGATCTCGGGCCCTGATTGGTTCTAACCTGTGGGGGCAGGCTTCCTGAAGAGTCAAGTCAAAGATGGCTGAGAATGAAAGAGATGGAGCAACATCATCCATACCCCAGAGAAGATGAGTCCAGAGGGCCCAAATGTGGAGTGGGGAACAAAGCAGAGCGAAGGGAGGAATGTTTTGGCACCACAATGCCAGGCTCCCCCTTGGTATAGGCCATCTTATAGGAATGGGGAGGCTGAGACAGGAAGGTTTCTTATCACTCCTCTCTTGCTGGGAGGCACTAGGGTGTCCCATGATAGGCAGTATGGCTTAATGGAAAGACCCCTCGCTTTTTGATTAAGACCTGGGGGATCTTAGGCCTCTCTCTGGGCACTTGGGTTAGATGCTTAACATTGTTTTAAAGAACTAAATTCAGCCACCCTGGATTTTTGTCCCAGATCTGTTCTCAGCATGCAATAAGATTGACCAATCTCTTCATCTTTCTGGAACTTATTTCCCTGTCTATGAAGGTTTTGCATTAGAGCACTTTGCTTCAGGAGTCAGGACACCTGGGTTCTGGTCCCAGGTTAGCCAATAATTTGTTGTATGACTTTGGGAAAATATCTACTCTTCTTTTGGCCTCATTTTTCCCATACGTAAATGAGAGGGATGCATGTAGACCCAGGCATCTCTGAGGGGTCTTCTTGATCTGATGGGTCTGTTCATTGTGACCTAGAGTAATCTCCTTTGGGTCTAGCTGCCAGCCTTCCTGAATGCAGTCTTTGAAATCAATGATAAGATAAGGTTTGGGCCAGCATGAATGCTCTGTCTCTACTGGTTGGGTATGTACGGCATGGGCACCTGGCCCTTGACATCCTTCTCTGTGTGAGATCCTTCTTTGAAGTGGGAAAGATGTGGGAAATGAATGATTATATGTGTATTTAGGGGTGCAAGGAGCTCTGTGAATGTGTTCTGTGGAGGTTGTAGGTGGGTGAGCCAGTACATGGCCAAAGGACCAAGTGTTTAGAGCATGGGCATAGTGGAGGGATGGAGACTCAAACTCTGCTTCTAAGAACTGGGTCCCTGTGTGACTCTGGGCAGTTTTATCTGATTCCCTCTACTACCACCTCCCCTCCAAGATAGAATAGAATTAGCTCCCAGAGTCTTTTTCCCAGCCCTATAGTGGAAGGTTTGTCAAAAATTTTCTGAAAAAGTCCAGATAGCAAATATTTTAGTCTTTGTGGGCTATATCATTTCTACCACAACTGCTCAACTCTACTGTTGCAGGGCAAAACAGCCACAGACAATATGTGAATAAACATGCATAGATCTGTGCCAACAAACCTTATTTCCAAAAAAAAGGTAACCAGCTAGATTTGGTCCCTAGCTTGTAGTTTGCCAACTCCTGTTCTAGTGTAACCACTGAACCCTATGAATTATGAGCATTTTGTGATCATGTTTGTCTTTTCTACCAAAGCAAGGGAAGAGACAATAGCTTATTCATCTTTTTTTCAAATTTAAATTTTACTTAGCTAACATACCTGCAATATTGGTTTCTGGAGTAGAATTCAGTGATTCATCACTTACATACAATACCCAGTGATCATCAAAAAGTGCTCTCCTTAATACCCTTCACCCATCTAGCTCATCCCTCCACCCACCTCCCTTCATCAACCCTCAATTTTTTCTCTATCCTTAAGAGTCTCTTATGGTTTATTCCACTCTCTCCTTCCCCCTTCCCACATATTCATCTGTTTTCTTTCTTAAATACCATATATGAGTGAAATCATATGGTATTTGTCTTTCTCTGACTGACTTATTTCACTTAGCATGATATAATCCAGCTGCATCCACATCATTACAAATGGGAAGATTTCATTTTTGATGGCTGAGCAATATTCCATTGTGCATGTGTGTGTGCCTGTGTGTGTGTGTGTGTGTATATATATATATATATATATATATATATATACAATCTCTTCTTTATCCATTCATCAGTTGATGGACATTTGGGCTCTCTCCATAGTTTGGCTATTGTTTTTTTAATTATAATAATTTTTTTTATAATATGATGTTAGTCACCATACAGCGCATCCCTGGTTTTTGATGTAAAGTTCGATNTGTTAATCACCATACAGTACATCCCCAGATTCCGATGTAAAGTTTGATGCTTCATTAGTTGCGTATAACACCCAGTGCACCATGCAATAAATGCCCTCCTTACTACCCATCACCAGCCTATCCCATTCTCCCACCCACCTCCCCTCTGAAGCCCTCAGTTTGTTTCTCAGAGTCCATAGTCTCTCATGCTTCATTCCTTCTTCTGATTACCCCCCCCCTTTCTTTATCCCTTTCTTCCCCTACCAATCTTCCTAGTTATTATGATCCATAGATGAGAGAAACCATATGATAATTGTCTTTCTCTGCTTGACTTTATTTCACTTAGCATGATCTCCTCCAGTGCCGTCCACATTGCAGCAAATGTTGAGAAATCGTTCTTTTTGATAGCTGAGTAATATTCCATTGTATATATGGACCACAACTTCTTAATCCAGTCATCTGTTGAAGGGCATCTTGGCTCCTTCCACAATTTAGCTATTGTGGACAATGCTGCTATGAACATTGGGGTGCATATGGCCCTTCTCTTCACTATGTCTGTATCTTTGGGGTGAATACCCAGTAGTGCAATGGCTGGATCATAGGGTACTCAATTGTTGACAATGCTGCTATAAACATCATTGGGGAACATGTACCTTTTGAATCTGTATTTTTTTATCCTTTGGTGAAATATGTAGTAGCACAACTGCTGGGTCATAGGTTGGTTCTATTATTAACTTTTTGAGGAAACTCCGAACTGTTTTCCAGAGTGGCTATACCAGTTTTCATTTCCACCAACAATACAAGAGGGTTCCTCTTTCTGCACATGCTCATCAACACCTGTTGTTTCTTGTGTTGTTAATTTTAGCCATTTTGATGGGTGTAAGGTGGTAACTCATTGTGGTTTTGATTTGTATTTCCCTGATGATGAGTGCTGTTGAGCATCTTTTCATGTGTCTGTTACCCATCTGGATGTCTTCTTTGGAAAATTGTCTATTTGTGTCTTCTGCTCATTTCTTGACTGGATTGTTTCTTTTTTGGGTGTTGATTTTGATAAGTACTGTATAGATTTTGGATACTAACCATTTATCAGAGATGTCATTTGCAAATATCTTTTTCCATTCTTTTCATCTTTCTTTAACCCAAGGGGAAGCTCAGGACCAGGCAAATTTTAATTCAACAAATATTTATTAAACACATAGTATGTCTTTAGCCCCCTATCATTTCCCAATAGCACGCACATGCAGAATACTGACACATGGTAAATGTCTGATGCATTGTTTAAATTAAATATATATAAATAATTTTTGAAACCAGATGATGGGTTCACAGGGTTCATTTTACTATTATCACTATTTTTTATACTTTTGAAAATTTCCATATAAGAAAATTTTAAAAAGAACAAGAAAGACAGAGCAGGAAGCAGGAAACAAGGATGTCACACAATGGACCTAGGACTACCCACAAAGCAATATTAAGCCCTAGTACCTGCAACCCAATATGCTGGGTGTGTGTGAAGGTAGTATTGGGATGTATGTAGGTATCACAGAGGGTAGGAACATCTGTAAATCAGCATGGTTGTGTGCCTTTGTGTCTGCATATCATCTTGTATGTCAAGTGATATGGTTGTGTATGCACACAAAGGAGTGCATGTGCACAAAGGAGTAGATGAATGTGACAGATTGTAGACATTTTCATGCCTAAGAGGATGAATGTAAATGTTATTAGTGTGGCTGATGTGTGTGTACAGGTTTAATTGAATATAAGCATGTGTAGTTGTAGGAGAGTTTGTACATTCGGTGGCGTGTAACTGTGGATATTTCATGATTGTGTGTTTGTATACACTTATTATTCATACACACACATCTGGGGTATGTGTGTGTAATCAAGGAACAGGTTGAATTGAGTATGTAATGGTGTGAATATGTAATAGTAAATTTGGATGACTCAATACATGTGCATTCCAAGAGAGTGGTGACTCACTCAGGGCTCTGAGTTCTGTTCCTCTGGACTAGTGAGCAGAGGTTGAGTGCTATGGAAATGGGTTAGCATGGCTGTGCTGGGGCTGAGGCACACAAAGCTACTGGACACATAACTCTTATCTCCCTCAGGAGTGAGACTGTGTCTGTGCAAGAGCCAAACTGACAGCTAATTTGGAGAACAAGAGGGATGTTACCTTCCTCCAGAATCAGTTTGCAGCAGGCTTATTCCCTTGCTCTTCTACCTCATGAATAAGCAAAGGAGGTAATGTAGGTTGAGCTCGCAGTCCTCAATTGTTTCCCCTATGCTCCTCTCTCTGTGCCCCCTTCTCCTCTTAGCAGCAACCTCAGTGTCTATTTTTTTTAAGATTTTATTTATTTATTTATTTGAGAGTGAGAGAGCACACAGATGAGTTGGGGGAGAGAAGCAGAGGAAGAAGGAAAGGGGGAAGCAGACTCCCCACTGAGCAGGGAGCCTGGAGGAGGGGCTCAATCCCAGGACACTGGGATCATGACCTGAGCTGAAGGCAGACACTTAACCAACTTAGCCCCCCAGGCGCCCCAACACCTCCTAGTGCTTATTAACAGCAAGTTCCAAGTTGGCCTCTAAAATCACTGGATGGCTGTGGTGTTCCCTGTGGTGGCTAGAGGCAGTGCATTTCTCCAAGCAGGGAAGGCTGGTGGAAGGTGGGGAAGAGGTCTGGGAAAATCCCACCCTTCCTTCTGAGGCTCAGCCTGCTAGATAAATTCCTCAATGAAAAACTGTCATCTGAGACCTACCTAACTGCCTCATCACTCTTCTCCTTCAGTACCCAAAGTCCTTCTGTCCTATCCTATCCCTTTTCCCTTCTACCCTTCTCACTTCCCCTGGTTATGCCTGGGCCAGAGGCCTACTTTACCCCTTCATCCCAGAAAACTGAGAAGGAGGTCAATGTGTGTCTAAGGAGAGAGAGGTTGTTGGAGAAGTCTCATAGCCTGGGGCCAGGACAGTGGTCTGGATCCCCTATTTGGCCCCCTATTCTTGTACTAAGGAATGCCAAACTCATCTTCTACTGTACCAATTTCTTGTAGTGGTCAGAGCTCCAGAAGCTTTTTCACCAAATGGCCTAGGATGCAGGTCTATGGGCTCTGTGAAATATCTGGAAGTTCTTTGTAAGGGTGCATTTAATAGCTGAGACTAGACAAAGCTTTGAGTAAGATCCTGGGCTTTGGATTCTCTTACATATTTCTGGCTCCCTGAGTTCTTTTACAGGATTCATGTCATGGCTGATAGCATCTGGCATGGCCCAAATGTATCTGAGCTTTAGCCCTGGGTCTAGTTTATCTTGTCTCCTTTTTGTATAGGGAGAACATGTTCTGTAAAGTGGATGTCTTCCTCTCCCAGGTTGTCAATTATATCCATTGCAAGTGGCTGGATTTACGTACAGCCGCAGCCTTATATATTGGTACACAGGCCCAAGAACTTCCTCCTTGACATCACCTCCACCTTTTGGGGTCTGACACCCATAACAGATGGAACAGGTTTGAGCTGGCCAAGTTGGGATGGTCTTTGAGTTGGGTCTAAGTTCTAGATGTACACTAGGAGTGTAAATATAGGGGATAGAACACTGACCTGGGAGTTTGGAAAATTTAAGTTTGGTCCTTCCCAATTCCACCAGCTTATACAAATCTCTTGCCACTCTGGCCTCAGTTTCCTATGGCTGTAACATCATTTTATTGTAATTTGACCTGTCCTCTTCCCAGGGCATTTGGAGTTGGTATAAAAGCATATCTACATGCAAAATAAAATAGATGATGTGTAGGCCTGATCAGAGCCCTGAACAATGCATTTGGATGATGGATATTCTTGCAGAATAATACACAAATGATTGTTCTTGCCTTGAAGTGATAGCATAACTGATTTTTGAAATATTCCATACAACATAATTGCCTCTTTAGAGAAATTGTTAGTTCTAACCCCAAGCTCCATCTCAAATAGTTGCTGTATTCTTTTGGGCTTTTGTGGCTGTCTCAGGTTGTTCAAGCAACATCTGGGAATCTCTGACTTGGAGAAAAATGACTAGCCAAGATTCTCCCTAAACCTTTTTTCTTTCTTTCTTTCTTTCTTTCTTTCTTTCTTTCTTTCTTTCTTTCTTTCTTTCTTTTCTTTCTTTCTTTTTTTTCTTTCTTTCTTTCTTTCCTTCTTTCTTCTTTCCAGAACATACTGTCAACTTGCTGTCCTATGCTTTTTCCAGGGTTTTGGATTAAAAGGGTGTGGCCCTTCTCTTTGGAAATAAGGCCCAACCAGTGGGTGATCTGGATTACTGGGATGGGGACTAAGGGGTTTGCCTTTTAGGGCACCTTTGAAAAACTGAGGGTCTGTACCCTAAAGCTTTCTGGTCAAGCATCCTCTGGCTAGAGGGACACTGGAGAGGCTTTTATCCACAACTTCCCCTACTAGCCTATCAGAGTGCCTGAAAATTGACTCACAGGAATTGTTCTTTTGTGTTAAGAATTCATGGTTACAGAAGGCCCCTGGTAGCTTTTTTTATCCCTTCCTCCTCCAAGTCAGGGGAATATAGCAGTGGCTAACTTGTTGGTGTACCTTCCCTTCAGTTTCTTCAGATCCACACTGGTGGTGGTAGAGAGAAAAGAGGAAGTTCTATTTTCCTCTCCACCTAGAGATGGTGGCCTAAATGGGTCCTGAGCTCCCTGTGCCAGCTGTAAGAGTCTACCTCACTATTTCATACATTAGTAAGGCCATATTTATTAGGTACCAATTTGGTGGAATTTTTTCATGGAAATTTGAAAAAAAAAAGTCTTCACATTTTGGTTTTTTACTCACTGAGGAGGCAAGCCTTATATATCTAGTGTGAGATGCCACCCTTGAGTTAAACTAGATGGCAGCCCCACAAGGAAAAGAGGTGCCCAGCTATAAGTTCATCTCCATCCTTTTTTAAAGCTTCCTCTGCAGAATCTCTTTTTCTTTCTTTTGTTCCCTTAACTTCTTTGTCCCTTAACTGTTATTCAATCCTCTTTTCCCAACAGTCCTCCCCACCATCCTTTGATTTTTTAGCTTCCTGCCTGTCACTCCCTGACTATAAGCACCCACAATGAGTGCTCACAAATGCATTCAAGTACACAGCTGTATAAAAGATGGCTCTATAATTCCTGGAGGGAAAACCAAGCAATGTGGAGAGGATGTAGGTGTTGTAGAGCAGTTTAGTGTTCCTAGGGCCTCCAGAACTCAGCTGAGGTTCCAATGACACTCTAGAGATTAAGCTTGCCAACCTCATTTGAGAAAGACCCTGCCCCCTTTTTTTCTCTACTCTTCCCTTTCCTTCCTTTCATTTCCCTGTCTTTGCTCCTTAGAAAATCCCTTGCTTTCCTTTAACAAAGGCCCCCTCACCTGGTGGTGCCTTTCAAGAGGAGGGGAGTGTAAGGAATTAGAGAATTACTTTCCTCAGCATAGAAATGGCTCCTCTCCCTCTATGCTTCCTTAAGTCAAAAGAGGGAAAGAAAAAACAGGTCCATTCTCACTGTTTCATTGGGTCTCCTCAGAGACAGGTGGTTACTGCCAAAACCAATGAGTGGTTGAGCTGGATAAGATGGAACCCCTGCAAGCAGAGGGGAAGCAGTGCACAGCTGGCTGGGCCCTGGGTTAGGAATCCAGAGACATTTGTAGGCCCATGGGGAGAGAGATAAAGAGGGAAGGAAAAGGGAAGGAGGGAAAGAAGTAGGGCCAGAGGGTGGGGAATTGAAAAAGAGAGAAAAAAAGTGGGGTCCAAGCTATTTCCCACAGTCTCCTGTTCTCACATGGATATGGGATCCAAGCCTAGCACAGGTAAGATGGGCAAAAATAACAACTGTGGACATGAGATGGGCACAGAAGTACCTCTGTATTCTGTGCTCTGAGCATCCTGGTGAGGTGAGAACACCAGGAATCCAAGTTAGGCTCATGCATAGTGTCTCAGTGAATCAAAAATAAGGGGTGGGAAAGCAAAGCTTCAGTGAGAGAAACTTTATTTGGTGAGCTTTATGCCATGAAGTTCTACTGGCAGATTATTTTCCACCGAATTAATCAGCTGAATCAAGCTGACCTAAACTGACCAAATGGTGTACTTAGTTTTAATGTTATGTAGACAATAACTTTTTCCTGGTCCTCAGATTTCCTATTAATAGTTCTAGGAGGGAGGAGTTAAGATGGCGGAGGAGTAGGGGACCCCTTTTTCAGCTGGTCCCCTGAGGTGAGCTGGATAGGTAGCAGACGATCCTGAACATCCACGGAATCAGCCTGAGACACAGGAAGATACATCTGGATCTCAACAAATGAACATCTCCAGCACTGAGTATCGAGGTACGAAGTGGGGAGCCGTGAAACTGTGCAGAGATATCGGAAGATAAACAGAAGGGGGAGGGAGCTGCTGCATTTGGGTGCCAGGAAGTGGTAGCCACCTGTGTGGGGGAGCGGGAGGACTTGCGGACCTGCACCCGCGAGAAAGCAGACTGAGACCGTGAGCCAGGGAACGTGGGCGACCAGACTGAAACAGAGCTCCAGTGTGCTCACTGGAACCAGACTGAGGCTAGGACCTTCGGAGCGCATGGGGGTGGGTGGCAACTGGCGGCTGGCGGTGTTAGAAACACAAAGGACAGAGACTCACCAGCCCTGGAAGAGAGGGCTGGGTGCCTGCTGTGGGGCGCACATCCAGAGATATTGCAGGGTTGAGCAGCACCAACAGAAACAGAGTTAAAGTGGCCAGAACATCAGTGGAAAATGGTCTGCAATCCCTCTGTTCTGAGACAGTGGCTGAGATTCAGCTACTGCTGCTCTGACTCTCAGAAGAGGCACAGCAAACCACCAGGGAAAGCCGCCAGAGAACAAAAGCCTGGAAATAATGGTTCACAGTGTGCCCATCCCCATCCACCCTCACAGGGGACAGGGAAACTCTACCCAAACAGGGTTGCCTGAGTATCGCGTGGCAGGCACCTCCCCCAGAAGGCAGGCTGAAAGATCAAGAAGCCCACATCGCCAAGATCCCTATAAAACAAGGGCTCACGGCCTGGGTCCTGGTCAATAATGTGTGCTCTGGACAACCCTGCAACCTCTTCTCATCAGAATGACGAGAAGGAGAAATCCCCCCCAGCAAAGAAAAGACAATGAGTCTGTGACCTCTGCCACATAACTAATGGATATGGATATAACCAAATTATCAGAAATGGAATTCAGAGTAACAATGGTCAAGATGATGTGTAGACTTGAAAAAAGTATTAACGAAAATGTTAATGAGAATATAGAATCTCTAAGAGCAGAAATGAGAGTGAATCTGGGAGAAATTAAAAATTCTATAAGCCAAATGCAGTGAAAGCTAGAGGCTCTGACTGCCAGGGTGAATGAGGCAGAAGAATGTATCAGCGAATTGGAGGATGGGTTAGTAGAAGAGAAAGCTAAAATAGAATCTTGGCTCAAAAAAATCCAATCTCAAGAATGTAGGTCACGGGAGATTACGGACTCAATGAACCGTTCCAATGTCAGAATCATCGGATTCCCCGAGGGGGTAGAGAAAAACAGAGGTCTAGAAGAGATATTTGAACAAATTGCAGCTGAGTACTTCCTTAATCTAGCAAAGGAAACAAGCATTTGGTCCAAGAGGCAGAGAGGACCCCACCCAAGCTCAACCACGACAAACCTACACCACGTCACGTCATACTGCAATTCGCAAATATTGGATCCAAGGATACAGTATTGAAAGCGGCCAGGGCAAAGAAATTTCTCACGTACCAAAGCAAAGTTCTCAAAATTACATGAGACCTGTCTACACACACCTGGCATGAGAGAAAGGGTTGGGGGGCATTTTTAAAACTCTTTCAGAGAAAAACATGAAGCCAAGGATCCTTTATCCAGCAAGGCATTCATTCAGAATTGATGGAGAAATAAAGACCTTCCAGAATTGCCAGTCATTGACCAATTTCATAAGCATGAAATTGCCCTACAGGAGATATTAAGGCGGGTTGTATAAAAGTAAAAAGGCCCCAAGAGTGATACAGAACAGAAAGTCACAATCTATTGAAAGAAAGACTTTACAGGCAACATAGCATCAATAAAATCATATCTCTCAATAATCAGACTCAATGTAAATGGCCTAAATGCTCCCATAAAGTGCCATAGGGGTGCAGATTGGATAAAAAGTAATGACTCATCCATTTGCTGTCTACAAGAGACTCATTGTGAACCTAAAGAAACATTCAGACTGAAAGTAAAGGAAGGAATACCATCTTTCATGCCAATGGACCTCAAAAGAAAGCTGGGGTAGTAATTCTCATATCAGACAGGTTGGATTTTAAACTAAAGACTATAGTTAGAGACAAGAAGGGCACTATATTATTCCTAAAGGATGTATCCAACAAGTGGATATGACAATTATAAATATGCCCCCAACAGGGGAGCAGCTAGATAAACCAGCCAACTCTTAACCAGAATAAAGAGATATATAGATAAAAATACGTTAATGGTAGGGGACCTCAACACTCCACTATCAGAAATAGACAGAGCACTGGAGCAGAAAACCAGCAGATAAACAAGAGCTATGAATGCCATACTCAACGAGTTGGACCTCATTGATATATATAGAACACTACACCCCAGAACCAAAGAATACTCATTCTATTCTAATGCCCATGGAACATTCTCAAGAATAGATCATGTTCTGGGACACAAAACAGGTCTCAACTGATATCAAAAGACTGAAATTAATCCCTGCATATTCTCAGACCACAATGCTTTGAAACTGGAACTCAACCACAAGGAAAAATTTGGAAGAAACTCAACCACTTGGAGACTAAGAACCATCCTGCTCAAGAATGACTCGTTAAACCAGGAAATCAAAAATCAATTTAAACAATTTATGGAGACCAACGAGAATGAAAACACAATGGTCCAAAACCTATGGGATACTGCACAGGAGTCCTAAGGAGGAAATACATAGCCATCCAAGCACCACTCAAAACAATAGAAAAATTGAAAATGCAGTTTTTATATTCGTACCTCAAGAAGATTGAACAGCAACTAAGGAACAGGCCTAATCCACTCACGAGAATGCAGTTGATCAAGATTAGAGCAGAGATCAATGAATTAGAAACCAGGAGCACAGTAGAGCAGAACAACAGAACTAGAAGCTAGTTCTTTGAAAGAACAAATCAAATTGACAAACCACTGGAAAGACTTATCCAAAAGAGTAGAGAAAGGACCCAAATTAATAAAATTATGAATGAAAAGGGAGAGGTCACAACCAACACAAATGAAATTGAAAGTATTAGAAACTTTTTTTCAACAGCTTTATGCCATTAAATTAAGTAATATGCAAAACACGGAGGCCTTCCTGGAAACCTATAAACTACCAGGACTGCAACAGGAAGAAATTGATTTTTTAAACAGGGCAATTAATTATGAAGAGATTGAAACAGTGATAAAAAACCTTCCAAAAAACAAAACACCAGGAACGGACCAAACATTCAAAGAAGAAATATTACCTATTCTCCTAAAGCTATTTCAAAAAATAAAAACAGAAGGAAAGCTACCAAACTCATTCTATGAGGCCAATATTGCCTTGATACCCAAACCAGGCAAAGACCCCATCAAAAAGGAGAATTACAGACCAATTTCCCTGATGAATATAGAAGCCAAAATTCTCAACAAGATCCTGGCTATAGAATCCAACAGACCATGAAAAGGATTATCCATCATGACCCAGTGGGATTCATCCCTTGATGCAGGGTGATTCAACATTTGCAAATCTATCAGTGTCATAAATTTTATCCAGAAGGAAAAAGCCAAAAATCATATGATTCCCTCAATAGATGCAGAAAAAGCATTTGACAAAATACAGCATCTTTTCCTGTTTAAAACCCTTCAGAGTGTAGGGATAGAGGGTACATTCCTCAATCTCATAAAAATCATCTATGAAGAGCCTACAGCAAATATCATTCTCAATGGGGAAAAGCTGGAAGCCTTTCCCGTAAGATCAGGAACAAAACAATGATGCCCAATTTCGCCATTATTATTCAAAATAGTACTAGAAGTCCTTGCAACAGCAATCAGAAGACAAAAAGGGATCAAAGGTATCCAAATCGGCAAAGAAGAAGTCAAACTGTCTCTCTTTGCAGATGACATGATACTCTATGTGGAAAAACCAAAAGAATCCACCCCCAAACTACTGAGGTTATAGAGCAATTCAGTAATGTGGCAGGATACAAAATCAATACTCAGAAATCAGTTCCATTTCTATACACAAACAATGAGACTGAGGAAAGAGAAATTAGGGAATCCATCCCATTTACAGTAGCACCAAAAACCACACGTTACCTTGGAATTAACTTTACCAGAGACGGAAAGAATCTATATTCTAGAAACTACAAATCACTCTTTTTTTTCCTCCAGTCTATTTTTTAATTTTTTTAATTTTTTAATGATTTTTTTATTATATTATGCTAATCACCATACAGTAATCCTCGGATTCCGATGTAAAGTTCAATGTTTCATTAGTTACGTATAACACCCAGTGCACCATGCAATACGTGCCCTCCTTACTACCCATCACCGGTCTATCCCAATCCCCCACCCCCTCCCCTCTGAGGCCCTCAGTTTGTTTCTCATAGTCCATAGTCTTTCATGTTTCATTCCCCCTTCTGATTGCCCCCCCTTTCTTTATCCCTTTCTTCCCCTACCGATCCTCCTAGTTCTTATGTTCCATAGATGAGAGAAATCATATGATAATTGTCTTTCTCTGCTTGACTTATTTCAGTTAGCATTATCTCCTCCAGTCCCGTCCATGTTGCAGCAAATGTTGAGAAATCATTCTTTCTGATAGCTGCGTAATAATCCATTGTATATATGGATCACAGCTTCTTAATCCAGTCATCTGTTGAAGGGCATCTCAGCTCCTTCCACGATTTAGCTTNAAGGGCATCTCGGCTCCTTCCATGATTTGGCTATTGTGGACAATGCAGCTATGAACATTGGGGTGCATATGGCCCTTCTCTTTACTACGTCTGTATCTTTGGGGTAAACACCCAGTAGTGCAATGGCTGGGTCATAGGGTAGTTCAATTTTTAACTTTTTAAGGGACCTCCACACTGTTTTCCAGAGTGGCTGTACCAACTTGCATTCTCACCAACAATGTAGGAGGGATCCCCTTTCTCCACATCCTCTCCAACAATTGTTGTTTTATGACTTTTCTATTTTGGCCATTCTAACTGGCCTAATGTGGTATCTCAGTGTGGTTTTGATTTGAATGTCCCTGATGGCTAATGATTTTGAACATTTTTTCATGTGTCTGTTAGCCATTTGTATGTCTTCATTGGAAAAGTGTCTGTTCATATCTTCTGCCCATTTTATGATTTGTTTATTTGTTTCTCGTGTATTGAGTTTGAGAAGTTCTTTGTAGATCTTGGACACCAGTCTTTTATCTGTAGTGTCATTTGCAAATATCTTCTCCCATTCCGGGGGCTGCCTTTTAGTTTTTTTGACTGTTTCCTTGGCTGTGCAGAAGCTTTTGATCTTGATGAAGCGCCATGAGTTCATTTTATCTTTTGTTTCTCTTGCCTTTGGAGATGTGCCATGAAAAAGGTTGCTTTGGCTAATGTCGTATAGGTTGCTGCCTATGCTGTCCTCTAGGATTTTGATGGATTCCTGTCTCACATCGAGGTCTTTCATCCATTTGGAGTTTATCTTTGTGTATGGTGTGAGAGAGTGGTTAAGTTTCATTCTTTTGCATGTCGCTGTCCAATTTTCCCAGCACCATTTATTGAAGAGACTGTCTTTTAACCACCGGATTTTTTTTCCTGCTTTATCAAAGTTTAGTTGCCCAAAGAGCCGAGGGTCCATTTCTGGAGTCTCTATTCTGTTTCATTGGTCTATGTTTCTGTTTTTTTGCCGGTACCATGCTGTCTTTGTGATCACAGCTTTGTAGTACAGCTCGAAATCTGGCATTGTGATGCCCCAGCTTTGTTTTTCCTTTTCAACAGTTCCTTGGAAATTCGGGGCCTTTTCTATTTCCATACAAATTTAAGGACTATTTGTTCCAGTCTTTGAAAAATGCCCTCGTCATTTTGATTGGGATAGCCTTGAAAGTGTAGATTGCACTGGGTAACATGGACATTTTAGCTAAGTTAATTCCTCCGATTCATGGGCATGGAATATTTTTCCAACTTTTTATGCCTTCCTCAATGCCTTTCAAAACTGATTTATAGTTTCTAGAATATAAGTCCTTTACGTCTCTGGCTAAGTTAATTCCAAGGTAACATATAGTTTTTGGTGCTATTGTAAATGGGATGGATTCCCTAATTTCTCTTTCTTCAGCCTCGTTATTCGTGTATAGAAATGCAACTGATTTCTGAGCATTGACTTTGTATCCTGAATTGTATCCTTACTGAATTGCTCTATAAGTTTTAATCGTTTGGGAGTGGATTCTTTTGGGTTTTCCTTATAGAGTATCATGTCATCTGCAAAGAGAGACATTTTCACTTCCTCTTTGCCGATTTGGATACCTTTGATCCCTTTCTGTCGTCTGATTGCTGTTGAAAGGACTTCTAGTACTATGTTTAATAATGGCAAGAGTGGGCATCCTTGTCGTGTTCCTGATCTTAAGGGGAAGGCTTCCAGCTTTTCCCCATCGAGAATAATATTTGCAGTAGGCTTTTCATTTTTGGCCTTTATGAGATTGAGAAATGTACCCTCTAATCCTACACTCTGGAGGGTTTTAATCATAAAGGATGCTGTATTTTGTCAAATGCTTTTTCTGTATCAATTGAGAGGATCATATGCTGAGCTTGTTGATAGTATGTATCACACTGATTGATTTGCGAATGTTGAACCATGCTTGCATCCCAGGTATGAATCCCACTTGATCATGATGGGTAATCCTTTCAATGTACTGTTGGATTCTATTAGCAAGGATTTTGTTGAGGATTTTGGCGTCCATATTCATTAGGGAAATCGGTCTGTAATTCTCTTTTTGGTGGGGTATTTGCCTGATTTTGGTGCCAAGGT
The DNA here is from genome assembly GCF_002007445.2 of Ailuropoda melanoleuca. Lineage (NCBI taxonomy): Eukaryota > Metazoa > Chordata > Mammalia > Carnivora > Ursidae > Ailuropoda > Ailuropoda melanoleuca. Next base: position 47,602,063 of record NC_048238.1, read on the forward strand.
AATATTGGCCTCATAGAATGAGTTTGGTAGCTTTCCTTCTGTTTCTATTTTTTTGAAATAGCTTTAGGAGAATAGGTATTATTTCTTTTTTGAATGTTTGGTAGAATTCCCCAGGAAAACCATCCGGGCCTGGAGTTTTGTTATTTGGAAGGTTGTTTATCACTGACTCAATCTCTTCATAATTAATTGGCCTGTTTAAGAAATCAATTTCTTTCTGTTTCAGTCTTTGAAGTTTATAGGTTTCCAGGAAGGCCACCATTTCTTCCAGGTTGCTTAATTTATTGGCATATAGCTGTTGATAAAAATTTCTCATAATCCTTCCAATATCATTGGTGTTGGTTGTGACCTCTCCTTTTGATTCATAATTTTAATGATTTGGGTCATTTCTCTTTTCTTTTGGATAAGTCTTGCCTGTGGTCTTCCGATTTTTTTGATTCTCTCAAAAACCCACTTCAAGTCCTGTTGATCTGCTCTCCTGTACTTCTGGTTTCTTATTCATTTATTTCTGCTCTAATTTTGGTCAACTCCTTCCTCGTGAGTGGATTAGGCCTGTCCCTCTGTTGTTGTTCTAGCTTCTTGAGGTGAGAATATAAAAACTGCATTTTAGATTTTTCTATTCTTCTGAGTGAGGCTTGGATGGCTATGTATTTCACCCTTAGGACTGCCTTTGCAGTATCTCATAGTNTATTCATTCTCGTTGGTCTCCATAAATTGTTTAATTTGTTTTTTGATTTCCTGGTTTATTGAGTCATTCTTGAGCAGGATGGTTCTTAGTCTCCAAGTGTTTGAGTTCCTTCCAAATTTTTCTATGGGGTTGAGTTCCAATTTCAGAGGGTTGTGGTCTGAGAATATGCAGGGGATAATTTCAATCTTTTGGTATTGGCTGAGACCTGTTTTGTGTCCCAGAGCATGATCTATTCTTGAGAATGTTCCATGGGCATTTGAATAGAACGAGTATTCTTTGGTTCTGGGGTGTAGTGTTCTATATATATCTATGAGGTCCAACTCATCGAGTATGGCATTCAAAGCCTTTGATTCTTTGCTTAGTTTTTGCCAGGGTGTTCTGTCTATTTCTGATAGTGGGGTGTTGAGGTCCCCTACTATTAATGTATTTTTATCTACATGTCACTTTATTCTGGTTAAGAGTTGGCTTGTGTATCTTGCTGCTCCCCTGTTGCAGGGATAGATATCTATAATTGTCATATCCACTTGTGGGATACATCCTTTAAGAATAATATAGTGCCCTTCTGTGTCTCTAACTATAGCCTCTAGTTTAAAATCCAATCTATCTGATATGAGAGTTGCTACCCCAGCTTTCCTTTGAGGGCCATTTACATGAAAGATGTTTCTCCATCCCCTTACTCTCAGTCTGAATGCATATTTGGGTTCAAAATGAGGCTCTTGTAGACAGCAAATGGATGGGTCATTTCTTTTTATCCAATCTGCAACCCTGTGGCATTTTATGGGAGTGTTTAAACCATTCACATTGGCACTAAGAACTGAGAGATAGAATTTTAATGATGCTATGTTGCCAGTAAAGTCTTTGTTTGTATCACTCTTGGGGTCTTTTTATCTTTATAGAGCCCCCCTTAATATCTCCTGTGGGGCTGTTTTCATGGTTATGAAATTGATTAGTGACTAGCGATTCTGGAACGTCTTTATTTCTCCATCAATTCTGAACGACAGCCTTGCTGGATAAAGGATCTTTGGCTGCATGTTTTTCTCTGAAAGAGCTTTGAAAATGCCCCCCAACACTTTCTCTCATTCCAGGTCTGTGTAGACAGGTCTGACGTAATTCTGATACCTTTGCCTTGGTACGTGAGAAATTTCTTTGCCCTGGCTGCTTTAAATATTTGCGAATTGCACTATGACATGACGTGGCATAGGCTTATCATGGTTGAGCTTGGGAGGGGTCCTCTCTGCCTCTTGGACATGAATGTTTGTTTCCCTCACTAGATTTAGGGAAGTTTTCAGCTACAATTTGTTGAAATATCTCTTCTAGACCTCTGTTTTTCTCCACCCCTTCAGGGATGCCGATGATTCTGACATTGGATAATTTCATTGAGTCAGTAATCTCCTGTAACCTACATTCATGGGCGTGGATTTTTTTAAGACCAGCTTCTATTTTCATTTTTTCCTCTATTAACCCATCCTCCAATTCGTTAATGCGTTCCTCTGCTTCGGTGACCCTGGCCACCAGAGCCTCTAGTTTTGCCTGCATTTGGCTCATAGAATTTTTAATTTCGTCAGATTCATTGTCATTTCCATCATTAGGGATTCTATATGTCAGTAACTTTTTTTTTAATACTTTTTTCAAGTCTACACATCATCTTGACCATTGTTGCTCTGAATTCCATTTCTGATAATTTGTTTACATCCATATCCATTATTTCTGTGGCAGAGGCCACAGACTCACTGTCTTTAATTTGCTGGGGGGGCTTCTCCTTCATGTCATTCTGATGAGGAGAGGTCGCGGGGTTGTCCAGAGCCCAAATTACTGACTGGGTCGCAGGCTGTGCCCCCTGTGGTATAGGGATCTTAGGGATGTGGGCTTCTTCTTTAAAGATTTTATTAATTTATTTATGTGGCAGAGAGCCAACCAGTGAGAGAGGGAACACAAGCAGGGGAGTGGCAGAGGAAGAAGCAGGCTCCCAGAGGAGGAGCCCATTGAGGGACTCCTTTCCAGAACATCGGGATCACGCCCTAATTCGAAGACAGGTGCTCAATGACTGCCCCACCCAGGCGCCCCGGGTTGTGGGTTTCTTGATTTTTCAGCCTGCCTTCTGGGGGAGGGGCCTGCCCCGCCGATACTCAGGCAACCCCGTTTGGGGAGAGTCTCCGTGTCCCCTGTGTTGGGGGATAGGGATGGGCACGCTGTGAGCCGGTATTTCCACCCTTTTGTTCTCTAGCGGCTTTCCCTGGCAGTCAGCTGTGCCTCTTCTGAGAGTCAGAGGAGCAGTGGCCGAATTTCAGCCTCTGTCACAGAAGAGAAGGATTGCGGCCCCTTCTCCACTGAAGTTCTGGCCACTTTAACTCTGTTACTGTTGGTGCTGCTCGACCCTGCAGGGTCCTGGGATGTGCGCCCCACACCCGGCGTCCCAGCCCTCACTTCTTGGGCCAGTGCATCTTTGTCCTTTGTGTTTCTAATGCTGCCAGCTGCCCCGCGCTCGCTCCCAGAGCTCCTTGTCTCAGTCTGGATCCAGTGAGCACACCGGATTTCCGGAGTTCCGTGAGATGCCTGGTGGCTCTCGCTCCCGGCTAACGGTCTCAGTCTGCTGTCTCGCGGGTGCCGGTCCACGAGTCTGCCCGCTCCCCCATGCAGGTGGCTGCCACTTCCCGGTGCCCGAACGCGGCTGCTCCCTCCCGCTTCCGTTTATCTTCCGATATCTGTGTGCGGTTTCACAGTTCCCCACTTCGTACCTCAATACTCAGTGCGGGAGATGTTCATTTGTAGAGATCCAGATGTATCTTCCTGTGTCTCAGGCTGATTCCGTGGATGTTCAGGCTGGTCTGGTACCTATCCAGCTTGACTCAGGGGACCGGCTGAAAAAGGGGTCCCCCACTCCTCCGACATCTTAACTCTCTCCCTACAAATCACTCTTGAAAGACATTGAAGAAGACACAAAAAGATGGAAAAATATTCCATGCTCATGGATTGGAAGAATTAACATAGTTAAAATGTCCATGCTACCTGGAGCTATCTACACTTTCAATGCTATCCCGATCAAAATACCAATGACATTTTTCAAAGAACTGGAACAAATTGTCCTTAAATTTGAATGGAACTAGAAAAGACCGCAAATCGCCAAGGAATTATTGAATAGGAAAAACAAAGCTGGGGGCATCACAATACCAGATTTCAAGCTGTACTACAAAGCTGTGATCACAAAGACAGCATGGTATGGCACAAAAACAGACACATAGACCAATGGAACAGAATAGAGACTCTAGAAATGGACCCTCGGCCCTTTGGGCAACTAATCTTTGATAAAGCAGGAAAAAACATCCAGTGGAAAAAAAGTCTCTTCAATAAATGGTGCTGGGAAAATCGGACAGCGACATGCAAAAGAATGAAACTTGACCACATTCTCACACCATACACAAAGATAAACTCCAAATGGATGAAAGACCTCGATGTGAGACAGTAATTCATCAAAATCCTAGAGGAGAGCAGAGGCAGCAACATCTACGACATCGCCCACAGCAACCTTTTTCATGGTACATCTCCAAAGGCAAGAGAAACAAAAGAGAAAATGAACTCATGGGACTTCATCAAGATAAGAAGCTTCTGCACATCCAAGGAAACAGTCAAAAAAACTAAGAGGCAGCTGAAGGAATGGGAAAATATATTTGCAAATGATGCTACAGATAAAAGACTGGTATCCATGACCTACAAAGAACTTCTCAAACTCAATACAGGAGAAACAAATCAAAAAATGGGCAGAAGATATGAACAGTCACTTTTCCAATGAAGACATACTAATGGCTAACAGACACATGAAAAAATGTTCAAAATCATTAGCCATCAGGGAAATTCAAATCAAAGCCACACTGAGATACCACCTTACGCCATTTAGAATGGCAAAAATAGACAAGGCAAGAAACAATTGTTGGAGAGGATGTGGAGAAAGGGGATCCCTCCTACATTGTTGGTGAGAATGCAAGTTGGTACAGCCACTCTGGAAAACAGTGTGGAGGTCCCTTAAAAGGTTAAAAATTGAGCTACCCTATGACCCAGCCACTGCACTACTGGGTATTGACCCCTAAGATACAGACGTAGTGAAGAGAAGGGCCATATGCACCCGATGTTCATAGCAGCATTGTCCACAATAGCTAAATCATGGAAGGAGCCGAGATGCCCTTCAACAGATGACTGGATTAAGAAGTTGTGGTCCATATGACATTGGAATATTACTCAGCTATCAAGAAGAACGATTTCTCAACATTTGCTGGAGGATGGCACTGGAGGAGATAATGCTAAGTGAAATAAGTCAAGCAGGGAAAGACAATTATCATATGGCTTCTCTCATCTATGGAACATAAGATCTAGGAATATTGGTAGGAGAAGAAAGAAATAAAGAAAGGGGGGGTAATCAGAAGGGGGAATGAAGCATGAGAGACTATGGACTCTGAGAAACAAACTGTGGGCTTCAAAGGGGGGGGTGGGGGAATGGGATGGGCTGGTGATGGTTAGTGCGGAGGGCACATATTGCATGGTGCACTGGGTGTTATAGGCAGCTAATGAATCATCGAACTTTACATTAAAAACCAGAGATGTACTGTATGGTGGCTAACATAAAATAATAAAAAAAAACATTTAAAAATAGTTTTATGTATGGTGACTATTTCTTATATAATAAAAACACTTCAAAATTATTTCTAAGGCTAGCTTCTCTGGTTCTGTGTGCCATCCAACCTACCCCTAACTCTAAATCTAGCTCGGAGTTAGAAGGGAGCTGGGTTCTTTTTTTTTTTTTTTTAAAGAGAAGGTTCAGGATCCTTCAGTTTTTTTTTCTTTTTTTTAAAGATTTTATTTACTTATTTATTTGACAGAGAGAGAGACAGCCAGTAAGAAAGGGAATACAAGCAGGGGGAGTGAGAGAGGAAGAAGCAGGCTTCCAGCAGAGGAGCCTGATGTGGGGTTCAATCCCAGAAGGCCCGGATCATGCCCTGAGCCAGAGGCAGATGCTTAAGGACTGCGCTACCCAGGCGCCCCTGGATTCTTTTTTTAATTTCAGTCTTCAACATTCTGGTAAAGGATGAGGAGATATTTATCTGCAACATGGCAGCTGCTAACCCAGATGATCTTTAGAAATTGCTCCAACCGGTGTAGCACCCCAAATTGGAATCCGATCCCCCTGATGTCAGCTCTGACCAGCACCCAAACTCCTCAGCCTAGAGTAGCTGAATATCTTTCACGTTTTCTTGCTCCATGGAGTTGGTTAGACTTCCCCTTTTCCTCCTATTTCAGCTTCACTCAACCCCTCTCATCCTCATCTTGGCCCAGACGCTTTTCTAGAATAAAGACTTATTTTCAGCACCCCGTCATTTGTTCTTTCTTCCCTCTGATCGGGTGGTTTTGACCCTCTCCTTCCTTGAGTTTTGATTTTGCTACAACATAAGAACATGTCTGGTGTCATATGGTTTCACTCATTTATGAACATAAGAGGTAAGAAGATGGGTAGGAGAAGAAAGGGAAGAAGAAAGCGGGGTAAACAGAAGGGGAAATGAACCATGAGAGACTATGGACTCTGAAACATACTGAGGGCTTCAGAGGGGAGGGCGCTAGGGGAATGGAATAGGCTGGTGATGGGTATTAAGGAGGGCACGTATTGCATGGTGCACTGGTGTTATACACAGGTAATGAATCATGGAACTTTACATCAAAAACTAGGGGTGTACTGTATGGTGACTAAAATAATATAATAAAAATATTTAAAAAAAAAGAAAGAACACGTCTGGTGTAAACCAGCTGAAAACCATCTAAGAGCCCCCGACATGGGAAACAGCAAATATCTCAACATCAGCTCTTCTGTAAACTCAGTATGAACCCTGGGTTCCTACTTCAGGCCCCGTATCTAATAAGCTGTGGGATTTGGACAAAGCCTATCTCAGATTATAGTGATTTCTGAGTTTCTGGGTGTTCGAGTACTGTTATCCAGTCACTGGACATGGGCATTAGGGGATGGAAGGAATTTGGATTTGAACATTAAAGGGTGATTTTGACTAGAATGATCTTAGATCCCTTCAGCACTGAGATTCTGAGTCAATTAATTTCATTCCTCTGAACATCAATTTATCTGTAAAATGGAGTTAACTTTTCCTGTCCTGCCAACCTCAAAGAGCTACAGGTTGCTAGAACCATCTGGGTAGAAACCCGTCATAGCCAGATTGCCCCTGTGATCTAATTGAGTGTTAAGATGTTGAAAGGTAGGTGAAATGTATATACTACTCAATGGATGTAAAGGGCTTAGACAGTGAATATTAGAATCATCCAAGCTCCAGAATCAGTATTCCTCTGGGCTAGAGGGACAACTCCAGGGGAAAATAGCATAATGTATTCTGGGTCTGAGAAGGGGAATAGATGGAAGGAGAAATTGTGGTCTGAGACCTTGGCTTGAGAAAGGGTGTCTTGCTCTGTTCCCAGGAGTTCTGAGCCAACTAGGAAATTAATTTTCAAGATTATTTTATTTAAACATAATTTGCATAAATTCCACCCTAGACCACAAAATATGCTTCAGCCCCATGCCTAAACCCTTGTAACTCCCCCAGTGCTCTCTATTTTCCATTCCATTATCATCTTTTTTCCCCCCTCACCTAGTTTTCTAAATATCCCTTACTTCCCCAGCCTGCAACCAGCTCATTCAGGGCCCCATTCTTTGTACAGATTCCGGGGACTCAAAACCCAGGTGGGAGAGAAATGAAGAAAGATTCATTTATTCCAGAACTTTGGCCTGATTTGTTCATGGGCCTCTGCCTGATTTGTAGTCATCTGCCTCCATTTTCATTTCAGAACCAGGCTAGGGTCAGCCTCATTTTCCTGGCAACCCAAATCCTCTCCACCTTTTCTTCTACCCAGGCATCCAGCCATAGGCCAGCTGCGGATCAAAAATGATGATTCACTGGAGGGTCCAAGCAGGTGGCCCTGGCCTAGGTTCAGCCCTAGAGAGTTTCTTGTTTTCTTTTCTTTTTTTTAAGATTTTATTTATTTATTTGACAGAGAGAGAGACAGCCAGCGAGAGAGGGAATACAAGCAGGGGGAGTGGGAGAGGAAGAAGCAGGCTCCCAGTGGAGGAGCCTGATGCAGGGCTTGATCCCAAGACCCTGGGATCACGCCCTGAGCTGAAGGCAGACGCTTAACGACTGAGCCACCCAGGCGCCCCAAGAGAGAGCTTCTTGTTTTCTAAACTTCTACGAATTTCCATTCCCGGTTAAGACATGCTGTCAGTTCTTGGCAGATGCTACAAAAACTGTCCCCATTTTCCTATTCTGCCTGAAACTAAGCCTTCCTTTCCTCTGACTTACAATGTAGAAATTTCCTGCTAGGATCTAAGTCAAAAAGGCTTTGGGAAGTCAACTAGAGTGTAGTATGTGTTCAAATGGGGAAAGGCCCAGCTTCTTAACCTCTAAATAGATTGTTAAAACCCCTATTGAAAGAATCTGGAATGAATATCTACCTCTCCAGCCCTGAGTCCTGGGTCTTCAGATCTTACACAGAAAGGCCAATGCCAGGATGTGAAGCCAGTTCTTAGCAGTCCAAATGTGGCAATCAAACATTGGTAAAGAGCTTGCCCAGCTGCACAGGCTCAAGGAACAGCTTTTCAGAGGTGGTTCAGAGAATGAAGGTATGAATCAACCTCTTCCAAGTCCCTTTAAGAAGCCCAACTCTGGCTTCCCAGCTGTCTGCTGTCTTCACTCGCCCACTTTTCCTGGTGAAGATGAGGGATAACATAGTTGGATCTTGTTTCCTGCCAGCAGAAGGTGGGGCTATGTAGATATCCTGTGGATTATTCCTAAATGTGACCTCCCTGTCCCTTCATCCTTCATGGAAGAAAGGGAGAGCAGGGTGTGGCCTTGGCCAGTAGATGAAGCTAAGACTCTCAGCCACTAGGTGGCACCGTTTACCTACTTTTCTATGCAAAGCTAATGGGTGGTGGCTGTGTCCAAAGCAAACTGAACTTAAAACTCTGAAAACTTTTTAGGGATTTAGTTCTGACTTGGTGACTAATATGATGAGGAATGTTGGGAAAATCCCTTGCCCTCTGTGTCTCAGTTTCTAATTTTGTGATCTGGGAAGCAGATGGGGTTCCCTAAAATCTCTTCCAGCTCCATTATTCTGCAAATATTTGAGTGTGCTCTGATAGTCATCAGAGTGATGGAATTTGGGGCTTTTGGGCCACAAAAAGGATAAATACAGAAAAAAATCACAAGGGCCAGGTTGTGTGTGTAAAGTTGGGGGTGAGGAGGACATGGATCATGGAAGCAGGAGGACTTTCTAACACATGGACCATGACTTCTCCTGAGCCTTCCGGGTATCAGGGAAAAGATGAGGGAGCCATTCACTTGCTGAGTAAACACAGATTGACCACAAAATTGGGGCCTGTCACTGTGTGATGAAGGTAAGGCTGTGGTGGTATGTGGGAGTGGAGTGAATGGTGGGTGGGTCACCAAGGTGAATAAACTCCAAAGGTGGGGAAGTAGATGAGTAAACAAATAACCAGCACCTGAGGGTGAATGGATTCCTTGCTAATTAGAACTAAAAACTGCTGGAGGGATGGGGAAGGAGGGATAAATTCTGACAGGATGGTAAGGAAGGTCTCACAGAGGAGGAATAATTTTAGCTAGGTTTTAAATGATGAACAGATGTAGTGTGTGTGTGTGTGTGTGTGTGTGTGTGATTTGTAGAAAGGGAGGGCAGAAAAAGGGAAGAAAAAGCAGGCATTCTAGGGAGAAGGAATGTCTTAAGGAAAGAGGGGTAGGTTCATTTATGCTGTTTGGAAGGAATAGGAAGTTGTTTCAGGTGACAGGAAGAATGGAGTGGGAAAAGAGTTTGCAAAAGTGATTTGGGGCCAGATTCTGAGTTTAGGGAGCATTTTTCACATGTTTAGCTCTGTACAAGTTGTAGGGAACACTCTCAAGATGTGGATAAGGTTCTAGTTCTTCAGGTAGGGAAGACAAGACCCACTCTCTCACACATTTAGAAGGCTACCAAAGAACAGTTAAGGTGAACGGGGCAGGTAGTCTTGACTAGATCAAAGGAAGAGGGTCTTGGAGAGCACAGTGAAGCAGTGTGGTCTTCCTGCAGGTGGTATTCACTCCTCTACTTTCTCCTGCAACCTAGATGGTAAAGGCCTTAAACAGGAAGAAGAGCTGCCTCAAGAATGGGACAGCCATCCTAGGAGAACTGGCTAACTGCCCTGCTATGGCTATGTTGTCGGGGCTAATTTTCAATTTGTTTCCAGTTAGACCTCACTAGACAGGAACAAATAACAAAAGGTTTGAGGCACTACAGGACCTGGCATCAGTCTAATCAGGGTAACAAAGCAAGTGGGATTTAGGTTAGGTTTACAGAAGGAAGAAACCTATTATCTGAAAAGTGAAAGATCTGGTAACCATGAAATGTTATAACATGTATTTGTTCAATCACTGATGAGTGCCCACTCTGTGCCAGATACATGGCTGGAGGGGAGAAGTGCAGGGTGTGGGATTGGAAAGATAAATCAGACATGACTCGGCATATTCTCAACATTTAGGCTGTTTTAAGCCACTATGTATTTGGCAATTTGTTAGAGCAGCAATTGTAAAACTCATACAATGGAGCAATGAAAACATAAACAGTAATGTTCTAGTATGGAAAGTGCTCTAGAAAAAAAAAAGCACAAAGAAGGTTGTGAGAATTCAGAGATCAGGACGTTGTCTTAGGGAGAAGGATTCAGAGATGTCTCCCCAAAAGAGGTGTGACATTGGTAACGGATATGGAAGAATAAAGAGTTGATGGGTGGCTGGAAGGGATAGGGCAGTCATAAAAGAGACTGGCTTGTTTAGGGAATCAAGAAACAAATGGGCTAGGGTGGATATGGAGTAGGACATGTGAGGGGAAGAGGAGTGAGAGAAGAAGCTTGCGGCCTCTACCCTCCTCACTGGGAAAGTGCTGAAGAACCCAAGTTACTGTCTGCCCAGCTTGGCTGAGGTAAGAATCTGGCTGTGTAGAGCTACAGCCTGCTACAGCTGTTTGTCACCATGCCTCCTCCCCTCATTCTCACCATGAAGTCACTGAGGACTCCTGCACTAGGCTCACAGAAAGGCAGTGATGAAGAGGAAAGAGAGGAGCCAGGATCCAGCTCACATGTTTTGTAACTCTTAATTCAACTTTAAGGGTTAGGTTAAAAAGAAAGAGCTGAGGAGGGTGTTGAATTGTGGCAGAAATTTTTATTCCTCCTAGAAATTTCTGGTCTAGTGATGGGAAAGAGGCATTGGGCCTGAGCCAAGGGGGTGAGGGTGGGGGTTATCTTGGAATTTAGGATCATCTAGGTGTTCCATTGGCAAACTGTCATCAGTAGCAAATGTGGAGACTAGCTCAATACCAGGGAAGGGGTCCTGGGGGCAAAGGTTATGGAAGTGGGGGAAGAAGGGGTGTGGCTTGTCTCAAGGGGCTAAGGACTCTGCCAGTCCTGGCATAGGTCACAGGCAAGCAGGTTTCTCTCTGAGGTGGCTTGTTCCCTGCCCCTCCCCTTCCTCATTCTTGCCCCTATCTTTGGCACCAGGGCCTTTGGAGAAAAAGAAAAATAAGTGGGCGGAAAACAGCTGAATACAGCCAAGAGCACATCTGGTTTCCCAGGCTGTCTTCTGGTCCTCATTTCCACCTCCCCCTACATCCCTTCCTCTTTTGCAGGCTTCTGGTAGGAAGACTGTAGTAGAACCTGGGGAAGGGTGGGGAATCAGAGTGGGGGCTGGTGGGGGTGGTGTGCAAGGAGAAAGTTGTTCAAAATATTAACTGGTCTTGTGAGGTGGCTTCTTGGCTGGAGCCTGACCACCTAACTTCCTGTTTTTCCTCCAGCTATCTCTTCCCCTCCCTCTATTCTGGGCTGGAACTGAGCTTGGGAAGGAAGGAGGAGCAGCAAAGTTGGCCAGGGTCTCTTGTCTGATTCCCTGCAGTCTGGGGGTCAGGACAGCCTCCCCAAACAAATAGGGGGATGCATATAGCTTTGAGTCAGATAGCTGCTTCTCAGCAGTTGCTCCTCTGGCCACAGCAGGAACAAGATATTCCTGGAAAACCCCAGCTCCTTACCAGCTCTTCCATGAGCACATCCTGGTCCTGGGGACTCTGCACAGGAGCAGTCAAGAACTCTGGAGGTGGCAGCAATGCTAGTCACACAACCTGCTCTGCTGCCCAGTCAGCTGCTGGTCCCTTCACTGCCAGTGTTTGTGGACCACACAAAACAATCAAGTGAGTAAGCAAGAGCTGGCTGAGAGGTAGGGTGATTTGGGGGTAGGGTACGTGAGTTTTCCAGACTGTAGGTGGCTGCCTGTGCCCTCACCCTTTTTTGCCCTCAGAAACAAACATGGGCTGCATCTCCAGCAGGCTGTCAGGGGGTAGGTAACACTGAAGTGTTGATCTGGGTAGGTGTTTTGATGCATGAATTTGCCTTTCTGTGCTCCTCCCACCTTCTTTCTCTTTTCTGTACACCCACTCTGTTTTTACCTCTTTCTGTTCCCAGGCAAGGAATTCACTAAACCCAAAGCAATTTTAGGACTCCAATAGAGAGACCCACAGAGGCAGCAGCAGCAGCTGCTGCCACTGCTGTTGGTGCTGCTGATAAGTGCTAGGGGAGTTGGAGTCAAAAACCATCACTGTCAGATCTCCTGACCCCCTAGACAGTTTCTCAAATCAGGCACCTCCTACTCCCTGTGGAGGCCTAGGGATCTCTAAAGCCTTCCAGATTCTCTTGTCACTCCCATCTTCACCCCCTGCACTTAGCTTCCTTTGGTGGTTCCTCTTTTTAACCCCTTCCCCAGCCTATTCCACCCCTGCTTCAAGTTTTCAAAGTGATGACAGAGGATTAACACATGTCCCCATCTTGGTTATTTAGGCTGTGGTTGCCTGTCTGTGGCTTCCCTTGCTGTGCTGTGTAATGTGGCACAATTTTTCTCTCAGAGTCTCCAGGCATCTCCCAAGAACTCCTGAAAAACAGCTGTTTCCAGGCTAGTATTTTTTTAAATTTATTTTATTTTATTTTATTTATTTAATTTTTTCTTTTTTTAAAGATTTTACTTATTTATTTGACAGAGAGAGAGACAGCCAGCGAGAGAGGGAACACAAGCAGGGGGAGTGGGAGAGGAAGAAGCAGGCTCCCAGGGGAGGAGCCCGATGCAG
>NC_048238.1:47618224-47622227 GCF_002007445.2 Ailuropoda melanoleuca
CAGGCTAGTATTTTTTTAAATTTATTTTATTTTATTTTATTTATTTAATTTTTTCTTTTTTTAAAGATTTTACTTATTTATTTGACAGAGAGAGAGACAGCCAGCGAGAGAGGGAACACAAGCAGGGGGAGTGGGAGAGGAAGAAGCAGGCTCCCAGGGGAGGAGCCCGATGCAGGGCTCGATCCCAGAACGCCAGGATCACACCCTGAGCCAAAGGCAGATGCTTCATGACTGAGCCACCCAGGCACCCCTATTTTATTTATTTGACAGAGAGAGAGAGCCAGCGAGAGAGGGAACACAAGCAGGGGGAGTGGGAGAGGAAGAAGCTGGGAGCCTGATGTGGGACTCAATCCCAGGGCCCTGGAATCACACCCTGAGCTGAAGGCAGACGCTTAATGACTGAGCCATGCAGGCACCCCGAGGCTAGGCTGTTTTTTGCTCCTGCAATTTCTGGGCATGGGAGCACTGGCTAGTCACTGTGACCACACCTGAGAGCTGGCTGTCCTCCTGATAATTGAAGACCCAGGAGGAAGAAACACTCCCAGCTTCTTGCCTGGGGTAGTGTCGCTTGGGTGCCTGGGCTTCCACACCACTTCTGTGGCAGCCCCCTTCCTGCCGTGGCTAAGCCTGAGAGTGGAGAAGAATGCAAGAAGACCCCCTCCTAACCCGTGTCATCCTCCTTTTGCCAGTGGATCCAAGCCAGCCAAGAAGCAGGCTCACTGTTTGCCATGGAGGGCTTAGATGATAAACTGTCTGAACTGGGGGGCATGCACCATGAGACCTACATTAGCACTGTGCAGACCTTTCCAGACACCTGCCTCTACAAACTTACCATGCCACCTCCACCTGGAACCCCAGCTGCTCAATGTCCATTTGTTCAAAGGTTTTTCTTTGACCAAAATCCTGAGCTCTTTGGCTATGTGCTGGGCTACTATTACACTTGGCAGCTACACTGCCCTGCCAACATTTGTTGAGATGTCCCAGAAGAGTTGGCTTATTGGGACCTGGAGTAAGCACACGTTGGCATCTTGTTACTGGCTCAAGTTGAGTTGCAAGGAGACCCAAACTCAGAATTTCCTGTCTTGAGAGGCCTGTGAGAATGCCCACATGGATGAGTGCCTTCTGCTGAACCCCATCAAGGACCAGAGACTGCAGAATGCTTGGAACCCCATCAAGGATCAGAGACTGCAGCATGCTTGAAAGCATTGGAAGAATGCTGGGTGCTTCTTGATCAACACTGATCTTCCCTGGAAGCCAAGGTAACTCATTAACAGTGTGTGGCACCATGCTAGACACTCTTACTCCCAAAGGGCCCTCCCACGTTGCACAGTAACCACACATTTGGCACGGTGCTTGGTCCAAGAATCTACACACATCCAGAACAATTTGAGGGAATCTCCCCAAAAAAGGAGGCAAGAAGGGTGGGAGTCTAGTTTAGAGAGGTTGGGATAATTGGTAAACTGGGGTACTTCTGACATGCCTCTTTTCCCCCAGTGTCTTTTCCTGATCTCCACACTTTTTTTCTGTGTGTGCTATGGTCATCTTCTTACAGGAGATGAAGGTCCAACTGGATTACTTGTTTGCCAACTTTACTCCTATGGGACATGGGGTGGGGGCTGGGGGAAACCACCACCACCAGCAGCAACAGCAGCAGAACAACAGTCTCATTTACTGCTGAGCCGCCCATCTGTTCTACCTGGAATTGCCCTGTGCCCTTTGGTTTGGAACCCAGCTCTTTGCCTGGGCCATTTCTTGCCCTCATAAGGTGTACTTCTCATGTAGCCCTCTTAATCTAGCGAACATTCTCTGTCTATTCCTTGTGCTGGAGGAATTGGTGGTGGGTGTCAATGCTGAATGTCAACCTTGTTTCAACCTAATGCTTGGGGCGATTCATTCTCTTTATGTCCTCAAGCTGGTTCATCTCCTGGGCTTCCTTGGAAATTCCCTGGCCATGAGAGTCCTGGTTCACACCCTCCATTCCTCCTGGAAGGATGTGTGTGCCTTTCTCCTGATTTGGATGGCTGAGATCTTATTCTTTGGCTTGCTCTTCCTCTATGGGGAACTCTTGGGTATGTCCACCCCAGGTCAGGGTGACCCTCACTTTGGGACATCTTTACATGTCTCCGGTAGACTGTCATAACTCCTACCACTGTTGGATATGAAGATGTTTACCCCCTCTCTGCTCTGGTCCAGCTCACTGCTGCTGTCACAACCACCATGGGCATATGCCCCTGTGTCTTGCTGGTGCCCATGCTCCTGATCCACTTCCAGCACTATTATGCTACAGCCCTGGCTCACCAGAAACTAAGGCCCAGTGAGAACCTATAGTGGGTCTATTGGTCAAGAAGGTAA
The DNA here is from genome assembly GCF_002007445.2 of Ailuropoda melanoleuca. Classification (NCBI taxonomy): domain Eukaryota; kingdom Metazoa; phylum Chordata; class Mammalia; order Carnivora; family Ursidae; genus Ailuropoda; species Ailuropoda melanoleuca. Next base: position 47,620,577 of record NC_048238.1, read on the forward strand.
GAAGGTGAACTCTACCTCCCTCTCCTTCCTCTTGCCAGTTTTTGGTTAAAGATAAGGATTTCTTTTTTTTATAATAATTTTTTTTATTATATTATGTTAGTGACCATACAGCACATCCCTGGTTTTTTTAATTTATATTTTTAATATTTTTTTATTATATTATGTTAGTCACCATACAGTACATCCATGGTTTTTTATGTAAAGTTCCATGATTCATTAGTTGCATATAACACCCAGTGCACCGTGCAATATGTGCCCTCCTCACCACCCATCACCAGCCTATCCCATTCCCCCACCCCCATCCGAAGCCTCCAGTTTGTTTCTCAGAGCCAATAGTCTCTCATGCTTCATTCCCCCTTCTGATTACTCCCCTTTCTTTATCCCTTTCTTCTCCTACCAATCTTCCTAGTTCTTATGATCCATAAATGAGAGAAACCATATGATAATTGTCTTTCACTGCTTGACTTATTTCACTTAGCATTATCTCCTCCAGTGCCGTCCATGTTGCAGCAAATGTTGAGAAATCGTCCTTTTTGATAGCTGAGTAATGTTCCATTGTATATATGGACCACAGCTTCCTAATCCAGTCATCTGTTGAAGGGCATCTCGGCTCCTTCCACGATTTAGCTATTGTGGACAACGTTGCTATGAACATTGGGATGCATATGGCCCTTCTCTTCACTATGTCTGTATCTTTGGGGTAATAGCTTTGGATTTGGCAGTCTTTCAAGAGTAGTTCCAGGTCATGGGAATCCCTGCTAGTCAGGATCAGCTAGCTGTAGTCTGAAGGTTAGACCCCCTCACCATCATCAGAGGGGCACATGAAGGAAGGGGCTTAGGAGCAAGGTCAGCTAGACCTCAGATTTCCCCTACCATACCATAAGCCTTTCTTTTAATCATGGAGTGATCAGGAAAGATAGAGGATAATTCTTCCTGTGTTGGTGTTATATCCCCCTCTCAACCAGTTACCCCTCTCATTCTCTCATTCCTGTCTCCTAACAAGACCATAGCCTAGGTGGAGGACTTTTGAGTGATGGTAACAATAGGATATCAACATCAATCACCTGTGGATATCAATGGTGATTGGCAGTGAATATCAATAGCAATTATTTGTGGATATCTGACAGCAACTGGTTATGAATACTGGTGACAATTGGTACCAGCAGTGCCCAGGGATAGCCAGATTGTAGCATTGCTCCTCATGCTGTTCCTGGGATAAGTGCTCATTAGAGCCATAAGAGGTCTCTGAAGATGCTATGAGAATCCAAACAGATGCTGGTCAGCCAGTTCTGAACTTGGAGAAGCGCTCTAACTCCAGTACCTCCTCCTCATCCCATTTTTTCCTTCCCCACTTCTTCCCTTTACTTCCCATTTCTGTGACTTTTTTCTGTAATATTTTAGTTATAGTATTAACCGTCATCACAATATATTAGTCAATATTACCCACACCATCCAGCTACACTAACAATATATAGTCACTAATAGACATGAAATGTCAACATCACACACTGCCAGACAGGAATGAGGAAACTGTATTTGTTGGCAAGAATAAGTGAGTGAATTCCTCTTCCAGAAATTTTAATTTTTTTAATTTTATTTTTAAATTTATTTATTGTTTTAAAGTTCATTGATTTATTACTTGCGCATAACA
>NC_048238.1:47622327-47692583 GCF_002007445.2 Ailuropoda melanoleuca
GGGCATAAGGTGGTATCTCAGTGTGGTTTTGATTTGAATTTCCCTGATTGCTAATGATTTTGAACATTTTTTGTGTGTCTGTTAGCCATTTGTATGTCTTCATTGGAAAGTGTCTGTTCATATTTCTGCCAATTTTTTGATTTCTTTGTTTCTTGTGTATTGAGTTTGAGAAGTTCTTTGTAGATCTTGGATACCAGTCTTTTATCTGTGGTGTCACTTGCAAATATCTTCTCCCATTCCGTGGGATGCCTCCTAGTTTTTTTGACTGTTTCCTTGGCCGTGCAGAAGATTTTTATCTTGATGAAGTCCCACAAGTTCATTTTTTCCTTTGTTTCTCTTGACTTTGAAGATGTGTCATGAAAAAGGTGGCTGTGGGCGATGTCGTAGAGGTTGCTGCCTATGCTCTCCTCTAGGATTTTGATGGATTCCTGTTTCACATCGAGGTCTTTCATCCATTTGGAATTTATCTTTGTAGGATTTTGATGGATTCCTGTTTCACATCGTCTTTTGCATATAGCTGTCCATTTCTGGGTTCTCTATTCTGTTCCATTGGTCTATGTGTCTGCTTTTGTGCCAGTACCATGCTGTCTTTGTGAACATAGACTTGTAGTACAGCTTGAAATCCGGCAAAGTGATGCCTCTGGCTTTTTTTTTTCCTTTTCAACAATTCCTTGGTGATATGGGGCCTTTTCTGGTTCCACACAATTTTAAAGCCTGTTTGTTCCAGTTCTTTGAAAAATGTCATTGGTATTTTGATCGGAATGGCATTGAAAGTGTAGATGGTTCTGGGTAGCATGGTTATTTTAACTATGTTAATTCTTCCAATCCATGAGCATGCAATATTTTTCCATCTTTTTGTGTCTTCTTCAATGTCTTTCAGGAGTGATTTGTAGTCTCTAGAATATAGATCCTTTACATCTCTGGTTAAGTTAATTCCAAAATAAGGTATGATTTTTGGTGCTATTGTAAATGGAATGGATTTCCTAATTTCTCTTTCTTCAGTCTCATTGTTTGTGTATAGAAATGCAACTGATTTATGGGCGTTGTTTTGTATCCCGCCACATTACTGAATTGCTCTATAACTTCTAGTAGTTTGGGGGTGGTGTCTTTTGGGTTTTCCATAGAGAGTATCATGTCATCTGCAAAGAGAGATAGTTTGAGTTCTTCTTTGACTTTTTAGATACCTGTTATCCCTTTTTGTTGTCTGACTGCTGTTGCAAGGACTTCTAGTACTATGTTGAATAATAATGGCGAGAGTGGGCATCATGTCATGTTCCTGACCTTAAGGGAAAGGCTTTCAGCTTTTGCCCATTCAGAATGATATTTGCTGTAGGCTTTTCATAGATGGTTTTATGAGATTGAGGAATGTACCCTCTATCCCTACACTTTGAGTGTTTTAATCAGGAAAGGATGTTGGATTTTGTCAAATGCTTTTTCTACATCTATTGAGAGGATCATATGTTTCTTGACTCTTTTCTTGTTGATAAGATCTATCACACTGATCAATTTGCGAATGTTGCACCACCCTTGCATCCCAGGGATTATTCCCACTTGGTCATGATGGATATTCCTTTTAATGTACAGTTGGATCCTAGTAGCAAGGATCTTGTTGAGAATTTTGGCATCCATATTCATCATGGATATTGATTGGTCTGTAATTCTCCTTTTGGATGGGGTCTTTGCCTGGTTTGGGGATCAAGGTAATACTGGCCTCATAGAATGACTTTGGTAGTTTTCCTTCTGTTTCTATTTTTTGAAACAGCTTCAGGAGACTACGTATTAGTTCTTTGAATGTTTGGTAGAATTCCCCGGGAGATCCATCAGGACCTAGAGTCTTGTTTTTCAGAAGATTTTTGATCACTGACTCGATCTCTTCATAATTAATTGGGCTGTTTAGGAAATTAATTTCTTCCTGTTTCAGTCTTGGTAGTTTTTAGGTTTCCAGGAAGGCATCCATTTCTTCCAGGTTGTTTAATTTATTGGCATAAAGCTGTTGATAAAAGTTTCTAATGATTCTTCCTATTTCATTGGTGTTTTTTTGTGACCTTTCCCTTTTCATTAATAATTTTATTAATCTGGGTCTTTTTCTATTCTTTTGAATAAATCTTACCAGTGGCTTTTTGATCTTATTTATTCTTTCAAAGAACCAGCTTCTAGTTCTGTTGATCTGCTCTAATGTGCTCCTGTTTTCTAATTCATTATTCTCTGCTCTAATCTTGATCAACTGCTTTCTCGTGTGTGGGTTAGGCCTGTTCTTTTGCTCTTGTTCCAGCTTCTTGAGGTGAGGATATAAAAACTGCATTTTAGATTTTTCTATTCTTTTGAGTGAGGCTTGGATGGCTATGTATTTTCTGCTTAGGTCTGCCTTTGCAGTATCCCATAGGTTTGGGACCATTGTGTTTTCATTCTCTTTGGTCTCCATAAATTGTTTAAATTGATTTTTGATTTCGTGGTTTATTGAATCATTCTTGAGCAGGATGGTTCTTAGCCTCCAAGTGTTTGAGTTTCTTCAAATTTTTTTCCCCGTGATTGAGCTCCAATTTCAAAGCATTGCAGACTGAGAATATTCAGGGAATAATCTCAGTCTTTTGGTATCGGTTGAGACCTGTTTTGTGACCCCGCATATGATCTATTCTGGAGGACGTTACATGTGCATTCGAAAAGAATGAGTATTCTTTTGTTCTGGGGTGTAGTGTTCTATATATACCTATGAGGTCCAACTCTTCTAGTATGGCATTCAAAGCTCTTGTATTTTTGTTGATTTTCTGCTTAGGTAATCTGTCTATTGCTGATAGTGGAGTGTTGAGGTCCCCTACTATTAACATATTTTTATCTATATATCTCTTTATTCTGGCTAAGAGTTGGCTTGTGTATCTTGCTGCTCCCCTTTTGGGCAGTTAGGTATTTTTATTTTTTTAATTTTTAAAAAAAGATTTATTTATTTATTTATTTATTTGACAGAGACAGAGACAGCCAGCGAGAGAGGGAACAAAAGCAGGGGGAGTGGGAAAGGAAGAAGCAGGCTCATAGCATAGGAGCCTGATGTGGGGCTCGATCCCATAATGCTGGGATCACGCCCTGAGCCGAAGGCAGATGCTTAACCGCTGTGCCACTCAGGCTTCCGGGATATATTTTTAATTGTCATATCCACTTGTTGGATACATCTTTTAAGAATAATATAGTGCACTTCTATATCCCTAACTACAGTCTTTAGTTTAAAATCCAATCTGTCTGATATGAGAATTGCTACCCTAGCTTTCTTTTGGGGTCCATTGGCATGAAAAATCGTTTTCTATCCCTTCACTTTTAGTCTGGATGTATCTTTAGGTTCAAAATGAGTCTTTCATAGACAGCAAATGGATGGGCCATGTCTTTTTATCCAATCTGCAACCCTGTGGTGTTTTATGGGAGCATTTAGGCCATCCACATTGAGAGTGATTATTGAGTGATATGATTTTAATGATGTCACGTTGACTGTAAAGTCTTTGTTTCTATAGATTGTAACTTTCTGTTCTGTATCATTCTTGTGGCATTTTTACTTTTATAGAACCTCCCTTAATATCTCCTGTAAGACTGTTTTTGTGGTTATGAAATTGGTCAGTGACTGGCGATTCTGGAAGGTCTTTATCTCTCCATCAATTCTGAATGACAGCCTTGGTGGGTAAAGGATCCTTGGCTGCATGTTTTTCTCTGAAAGACCTTCAAAAATGCCCCTCCAGCCCTTTTTTTCATTCCAGGTCTGTGTAGACAGGTCTGACATAATTCTGAAACCTTTGCCTTGGTACATGAGAAATTTCTTTGCCCTGGCCACTTTCAATACTGTATCCTTGGATCTAATATTTGCTAATTGCACTATGACGTGATGTGGCATAGGATTTTCATGGTTGAATTTGGGAGGAGTCCTCTCTGCCTCTTGGACACGAATGCTTGTTTCCTCTGCTAGATTGGGGAAGTTTTCAGCTACAATTTGTTCAAATATCTCTTCTAGACTTCTGTTTTTCTCCACCCCCTCAGGGATGCCGATGTTTCTGACATTGGAACATTTCATTGAGTCAGTAATCTCCCGTGACTTACGTTCTTTAGATTGGATTTTTTTTTAAAGATTTTATTTATTTATTCGACAGAGATAGAGACAGCCAGTGAGAGAGGGAACACAAGCAGGGGGAGTGGGAGAGGAAGAAGCAGGCTCATAGCGGAAGAGCCTTGATGTGGGGCTCGATCCCATAATGCCGGGATCACGCCCTGAGCCGAAGGCAGACGCGTAACCGCTGTGCCACCCAGGCGCCCCTAGATTGGATTTTTTTAAGCCAAGGTTTTGTTTTAGCTTTCTCTTCTACCATCCCATCCTCCAATTCACTAATTCGTTCTTATGCTTCATTTACCCTGGCCATAAGAGCATTTAGTTTTGACTGCATTTGATTCATAGCATTTTTAATTTCTGTCAGATTCGCTCTCATATCCACCCTTAGAGATTCTATATTCTTGTTAATATTTTTGTTAATATTTTTTTCAAGTCTACACATCATCTTGACCATTTTTACTTTGAACTCCATTTCTTTTTTATGCCTTACTCTTTATTTATTTTTTAATTTTTTTAGATAATATTTTTTATTATACTTATCTTAGTCACCATATAGTACATCCCTGGTTTTTGATGTAAAGTTTGATGATTCATTATTTTCGCATAACACCCAGTGCACCATGCAATATGTGCACTCCTTACTGCCCATCACCAGTCTATCCCATTCACCCACCCTCCTCCCCTCCTATGCCCTCAGTTTGTTTCTCAGAGTCCATAGTATCTCATGCTTCATTCCCCCTTCTGATTACCCCCCTTTCTTTATCCTTTTCTTCCCCTACCGATCTTCCTAGTTTTTATGTTCCATAGATGAGAGAAACCATATGATAATTGTCTTTCTCTGCTTGACTTATTTCACTTAGCATTATCTCCTCCAGTGCCGTCCATGTTGCAGCACATGTTGAGAACTCGTTCTTTCTGATAGTTGAGTAATATTCCATTGTATATATGGACCACAACTTCTTAATCCAGTCATCTGTTGAAGGGCATCTCTGTTCCTTCCACGATTTAGCTATTGTGGACAATGCTGCTATGAACATTGGGGTCCATATGGCCCTTCTCTTCACTACGTCTGTATCTTTGGGGTAGATACCCAGAAATGCAATGTCTGGGTCCTAGGTAAACTCAATTTTTAACTTTTTTTAACATTTTATTTATTTATTTGACAGAGAGACAGCGAGAGAGGGAACACAAGCCAGGGGAGTGGGAGAGAGAGAATCAGGCTTCCCACTGAACAGGAAGCCCAATGCGGTGCTCGAACCCAGGACCCTCGGATCATGACCTGAGCCAAAGGCAGACGCTAAACGGCTGAGCCACCCAGACGCCGTTCAACTTTTTACTTTTTAAGGGACGTCCACACTGTTTTCCAGAGTGGCTGTACCAACTTGCATTCCCACCAACAATGTATGGCTTACTCTTTAAGATGAAATTTTTCTTTCTTCATTCAGTGCCTCAGAAGTCCTCAGAACCCAATGGCATTAAGTGTCTTTCCTGCTACAATGTGTATGACATTTCCTGGTACCCAGTTCTTCTTGACTGCACTGGTACAGAGACAAAATATGTGGGAGTTATTGGCATAAGTATGTATATTTCCACAGGGTTTTTGGTGTTCATTTTCTCAAAGGCTATAGCTGTGTTAGTTATCTTTTTTCTTTTAATGTTTTTTTATTATATTATGTTAGTCACCATATAGTACATCCCTGGTTTCTGACATAAAGTTTGATGATTCATTATTTGTGTATAACACCCAGTGCACCATGCAATATGTGCCCTCCTTACTACCCATCACCAGCCTATCCAATTCCCCCACCCCCCTCCCCTCTGAAGCCCTCAGTTTGTTCATTACTCCAAAATGTGGCAATTTAAAACAATGAACATTTATTATTTCATGGTGTCTTTGGGTCAGGAATCTGGGAGTGGTTTAGCTGAGTGCTCTGGCTGAGTTTCAAAGTTTTCATCTAGCTGTCAGGAGGTCATGTGGTCATTTGGGCAGAAGACCTGCTTCCAAGATCACCCATGTGGTTGTCAGGACTTGTTCCTCTCTACATGGGTCTCTGTGTGGGCTGCCTGGATGTCCTCATGATGTATCAGCTAGCTTTCTCCAGAGCAAGTGATGAGAGGGGAGAGGGAGAGAGAGAAGGAAAGAGAAAGGGAGAGAGAGAGAGAGAGATGAGAGATAGAGGGAGGAAGGAAGAACACTAACTGGCATTTCTCAGGGCAAGTGATGACAGAAAGAGGGAGAAGAGGAAGAGGAGAAGGAGGAAGTAGACCACAGTTTTAAAGTAATCAAATCTCAGAAGTGACATTTGTTCACTTGTGCTGTATTCTGTCGTTTGCACGGATCAACTCTGATACAACATATGGGAGAAGACTACATAGGGAATGCCCTCCAAAGTATGGAAGGAGCCATCTGTCAGAAGAGGAGAGGAGAGGGGAGAAGAGAACACAACTGCTTCCCATAGCAGAGTGTGAGACTTGGGAACATGTCATATCATGATCTCCTGGAATGGGACCTTGTGTCATTGGCAACAAAGAGGGAGACACCTCAGTTCTGATTTTCATCATCACTGCCATTATTTCTATCACAAAACCCCCATGATTAAGCACTTAATTTTTTTTGCTGTGATTCTGAAATCTGCAGAAGGATCTGCCATTTTCTTGAGGAGAAGAAAAGTATATGTTTGTAATAAGACACACATGCATTATTCAGATATAACTTTGGAAACTAACCTAGTAATAGACTGTATAGCCATAGAGGGCATTATCAGTTTTCTGATCAATATGTAAAAGGTTACATGAAATTAGTGGTGTTATAAGAGCTTTTTAAATGGTGGGAGAGAGAACATGGTGGGAATGGAAGCAAGTTATGCTGTTTTTTTTTTTGATGTAAAGTTTGATGATTCATTCGTTGTGTATAACACCCAGTGCACCATGCAATACGTGCCCTCCTTACTACCCAACACCAGCCTATCCTATTCCACCACCTCCCTCCCCTCTGAAGCCCTCAGTTTGTTTCTCAGAGTCCATAGTCTCTCATGCTTCATTCCCCCTTCTGATCCCCCCTTTCTTTATCCCTTTCTTCTACCAATCTTCCTAGTCTTATGATCCATGCATGAGAGAAACCATATGATAATTGTTTTTCTCTGCTTGACTTATTTCACTTAGCTTTATCTCCTCCAGGGCCATCCATGTTGCAGCAAATGTTGAGAACTCGTTCTTTCTGACAGCTGAGTAATATTCCATTGTATATATGGACCACAACTTCTTAATCCAGTCATCTGTTGAAGGGCATCTCTGTTCCTTCCACGATTTAGCTATTGTGGACATTGCTGCTATGAACGTTGGGGTGCATATGGACCTTCTCTTCACTACGTCTCTATCTTTGGGATATATACCCGGTAGTGCAATGGCTGGATCATAGGGTAGCTCAATTTTTAATTTTTTAAGGGACCTCCACACTGTTTTCCAAAGTGGCTGTACCAACTTGCATTCCCACCAACAATGTAGGAGGGATCCCCTTTCTCCACATCCTCTCCAGCAATTGTTGTTTCTTGCCTTGTCTATTTTTGCCATTCTAACTGGTGTAAGGTGGTATCTTATTGTGGTTTTGATTTGAATTTCCCTGATGGCTAATGATTTTGAACATTTTTTCATGTGTGTGTTAGCCATTTGTATGTCTTCATTGGAAAAGTGTCTGTTCATATCTTCTGCCCACTTTATGATTTGTTTATTTGTTTTACGTGTATTGAGTTTGAGAATGAACTCCATTTCTGATAATTTGGTTATATCCATATCCATCACTTCTGTGGCAGAGACCACAGACTCCTTATCTTTTCTTTGCTGGGGGGGATTTCTCCTTCTTGTCATTCTGATGAGGAGAGGTTGCGGGGTTGCCCAGAGCCCAAATTATTGACCAGGACCCAGGCAGTGTGCTCTTGTTTTATAGGGACCTTAGGGATGTGGGCTTCTTGATTTTTCAGCCTGCCTTCTGGGGGAGGGGCCAGCCACGCTGATATTCAGGCAACCCTGTTTGGGTAGAGTCTCCCTTCCCCTGCAAGGGGGGATGGGGCTTGGCCCAATGTGAGCTGGTATTTCTGGGCTTTTGTTCTCTGGCAGCTTTCCCTGGCAGTTTTCTGTGCCTCTTCTGATAGAGCAGTAGTGGCCATATCCTAGTCTCTGTCTCAGAACAGAGAGTTCGCAGTCCACTCTCCACTGCGCTCTTCTGGCCTCTTTAACTCTGTTTCTGTTGTTGCTGCTACAAACCCTGCAGCCAGCATCCCAGCCCTCACTTCTAGGGCTGGCATGTCTCTGTCCTTTGTGCTTGTAACACTGCCAGCCACCAGCTGCCCAAAGGGAGCTCCTGAGCTCTGTTTCAATGAGGTTCATGCGCACTCTGGAGTGCCGGTTTTCAGTCTGGTCGGGCGCGTGCTCCTGAGCTCCTGGTTTCAGTCTGGTTGTAGTGAACACTCTGGAGCTCCGGGTTCAGTCTTGTTGTGCACATTCCCAGGCTCACAGTCTCAGTCTGCTCTCTCATGGGTACCCACCCACGAGTTTGGGTGCTCCCCAGTGCAGATGGCTATTGCTTCCTGGCGCCCGAGCACGGAGGCTCCCTCCGCCTTCCATTTATCTTCTGATATCACTGCTCCCCACTTCCTACCTCAATATTCAGCGCTGGAGATGTTCATTGTTCATTTGTAGAGATCCAGATGTATCTTCCTGCATCTCAGGCTGATTCCGTGGGTTTTCAGGATGGTCTGGTACCTATCCATCTCGACTCAGGGGACCAGTTAAAAAGGGGAACCCTACTTCTCTGCCATCTCCACTCTGCCACCCATTCTAGAACTTCTAAAACTTATTTTTGGAGTTTTTTCATTTATAATTATTATTTTTTATTTTTTCCAACATTTTTTATTACCCACAAAGTGTTTACCTCCAATCCTCCTTGTTATTGAATGCTCCCACTTTCCCACCTCCTCTTCTTCTTCTGCTCTTCTTCCTCCTCTTTCTTCTATTACCCCTATACTCTTCCCTCCTGGATTTTTCTGTGGTGGTCACCTCCATGCCCACCATGTCTCATGGAATTGGCTTCTAGGAAGAAGAAAAAGAACTTCTTCAGGTCTGACTTCAAGTCAATCCACTGAGGTCTTTGAGGAAGTTCCTTGGACAGTGAGTCTGAGCTGGGAGGTTGAGCTGAACTCTCACTGTTGCTAAAGCTGTGAACATAATTCTGTTTATAAATCTTTTAAAATACCCTTTGGAGTCTTCTTTCTAGGGTCTGTCTGTGGTTTTTCTGGGAAAGGCTTATGGGCATCAGCAGATGAGGAGATACATTAAACTAATGACAGGATGTGTGGGCAAATAATTTGATAAGGTAAAAAGAAATTTGCTATTTCTATTGCATCTGCTCCTCACAATAAACTATTATCACTCGCAAACACCTTGACTAGTAACAAAGAACTTTTTGTTTGTGGTGGGAATAGGGTGGGGAAGGGATGGAGAAAAGTCCAAAAGCTGAAGTGGAAGGGAAGATACACTCTCCTGTTTAGGGCATAGTGGTGGAAACCCTGGACACTTCTCAGAGGTGGCAGGTTGTAAGGAGAGAGGTTTCCATTTAAGAAGCACTGAAAGAAGATCAAGATTATGGCAAAGGATCAAAGAAAATTTCTACCTTCTCATACCTAGAAGATGTTGGAACAATTTGGTGTTTTCAGAGACTATTCTAGTCCACTGCTTTTAAATTAAAAATGGGAAAAATGAGTTGAAGTGAAAGGAGGGGATTTTCCCAAGTACATATAGAAGTAGTGGCAGAGCTGGGAGTTCTGTCACTTCAGAGGAATACTGTACCAATCTAAAAAAATAAAAATAAAAAAATAAAATAAAATTAGGTTAGAATTTACTTTTATTTTCTTCTAGTTTTTTAAAAGAACACTCTATTTTTAATCATTCTGGAAACAATTAAAACATGATATTGAGTTTAAAAAAAATACTGTACCAATCTTTGTTAACTCACCAGCATCAGAAATAGATGATTAGAATTTCCAACCAAAAGTCAAGAAGACTGTACCCCATTGCATGCAGGAGCAGTGGTGGCAGCGGAATGAAGGGATGGGGTGGGGCTAGGATGTTGTGGAGGGCTTTAGAAGCTTGAATGACTAGGGTAGAACCTTAGAGTTGAAAGAATCTTAGGAATGGCTGGGACCTATTTGGATAGGTGAAGAATGTCAGAACATTATAAAAGAACCATGTATAATGTTAGGGCTAAAAGAAGCCTGGAAACACATCAAGTCCAACCCCCTTCCATTTCAGGTGGAAAAACAGGCCCAGAGAGAGGCTGGGACTTGATCTGAGTTATATAGTGAGTCAGGAGCAGAAGTAGAGCTGTAACCACCTCTATCACATAAGAAGAAACACTTTCTTCCTTTGTTTTCCCCCTTGTATCTGGGTTGGATGGTCAGACTTTTTAACTGAAAAGGAGAGAAGGGGGAGAGTGTCATGACCTGGCAGGTATTATATAATGAAACATTATAGAATGACAGTGATGAAAGGTTTAGTATGTCCCTATTTTTGTAGCAGAACCCTATATCTGAATCTGTCCTCGGCCTCCAGCACATAATGCCTTGTAAGAATGAATTCATGGATTGTCCCAAATTTAGTGATACTCCAAGACTGAGCCTACAAATCCTTGAGACCTTTAGGGTCTTCTCTGAAAACTGAGCACTCCTCAACACTTATGCTCCTTTTCATGATTTAGGTACTTACTTCCACACTAAAGTCATATTGGGTCTTCTGCCCAGATGTGAATTATTTCTACTCTGAGGAGGGAAGGGAGTAGAGGCAAACACTGGAAAACACTTTAATTTGAGCAGTTCTTACCATATGTTAAGAACAGTTCTTTTCCTCACATGTGAAAATTCTCAACCATGGAACTAACTCATTCTCGCACCCCCCCCCCATAGCACAGTCACACTCCACCCTCAAACATTCATCCACATCTCCCCAAATATACCAAATTTACCCATGACACATATGCCACTGGCCAGGGTCTCTGTGTAGTTCTGGGAAGTCTCTTGTTATTGGTGGCTGGTAGGGAAGATGTACTCTCCCAGCACATACTTGTATCTGTATCCCTCTTATTAAGAAGGGGCTAGGAGGTTTTTAGGTCAACCCTAGTCTATGTGTCTGGCCCTATCTGGTGAAGTATCCAGTTGTCTTCTGTGTTCCACTCCTGTCTCAGCTCTCTAGCAGTTGTATCAGCAGGTTAAGCATAGCTGGTCCCTCACTTTCAGATCAGATCTATAGAGGGCGACCACTGCTAATCTATGAGAAATTATTCTGGGTGTGTCCTCCCACTCCCTTCACTTATTTTCAGTGCTTACAAAATTTTAGAGTGACAGGCTATTAGAATGACAGGGTGTGTTTAAATAACTTATATTTGAACCCCCTCATGATACATATGGGGAAATTGAAGCCCAGAGAAGGAATAAGACCAGTCTAAACTGAGACAATGGTTCATTCTGTGACAATTAGAGCTAGAACTCAGATTTTCTGAATCTCAGGACTCTTGAAACACAGTGATAAGGATCTAAACCAAATACTTGATTTTATAGTTGCCAAAATAGGCCCAGAAAAGAACTTGTGTAAGGTCACGCAGGTATTGTGACAAAGTTGGGATATCCAGATATTCTAAATTCTATTCCAGGACTCTTGAAAGATAATTTTATGCATCTAGATCATTCTTCATATTACAAGTAAGAAGTGCTCAGAGACAGAACACAGTTTGTCTGAAGTCACAGTTACAGTCAAATTAGTTACAGTCAAAACTAGAGCCCAAAGCTGGCTGTAAAACTGGGACTGAATAGAAATTGGGGACTCTGATGTCTAGTCCCTCAGAAACCCCAATGGCTTGGAGACATAGTATCTCAGAATTAAATAGCAGAGTAGGAGACAGATGAGTTAAGATGGCAGAGTAGTTGGAGGACCTTATGTTTGCCTTATCTGTTGAACACAGCTAAATAATTATCAAAACATTCTGAACACCCAGAAAATTGATCTGGGGACTGAGAGAACAAACTGAACAACTAGAGGGAAAAAAGAAGCCACATCTTGGAAGGTAGAAGGTGTGGAGATGTGATTTTCAGGAGAAAAGAATCATGGGTGCTGTGGAGGGCAGGGAGCCTTGACCACAGAAGTAGGAGAGAGAGAAGAGAAAAGGCAGCATACAGGGAATTGCACGAGAAAAACACATTTCCAGGGGCGCCTGGGTGGCTCAGTCGTTAAGCGTCTGCCTTTGGCTCAGGGCATGATCCCAGGGTCCTGGGATTGAGCCCTGCATCGGGCTCCTCTGCTGGGAGTCTGCTCCTTCCTCTCCCACTCCCCCTGCTTGTGTTCCCTCTCTCGCTGGCTGTCTCTCTCTCTGTCAAATAAATAAATAAAATCTAAAAAAAAAAAAAAAGAAAAGAAAAACACCTCTCCAAAACCATTGACTGGGAAAACTAGAGAGGCTGATTATTGAAAGTTTTACAAGGAGCAGAGCTGAAAGTCTGAAGTTTTAGAAGTCTGTGCCATCACCAAGGTCAAGCCTGGTGGGCATATTGGTGCTTCTGTGGAGAATGAATACAGAGGCCTGGAATCAGACAGTGTGGTCTGAAGATCCCCTAGATCACATTGGGAGAGACAGTTCCCTTTCTTGAAGTGCATTCAGGAGAGGTGGCACTGCCTCTCAGGGAACAAAAGAGCTGGTGGGCAACATTGAGCTGCCCCATTCATTAGCATAATGGCAGAGATGCATGCCAAGGGCACCTAACTGGGATACTAACATTTTGCTATGCTTTACCATTAAATCCAAGCAGTATTGTGACTGCTTTTCTGGGACAAACTGGCACCAGCCACAGCATGGTGAGACCCCTGTCCAGAGGATCAGTGTAGGTTCATGCTGTGCTGTGTCCCTAAAATTTGGAGTCTTGAAACCCAAGCACATGCCTGAAATAAAACATAGGAACACTGCATCACCAGGTGGGCAGATGGCTTGAACACAGGGTGAAGGCAGGATCAGATGGAAGCCTGGGACACAAGAGGGGAGATTGTTCGCTCTTCTGTAAGGGTTTCCTGGACAGCAGTGGGTGTGATTTCCCCTTTCCAGGAAAGAAAGTGGGCTGACACCATTTTTCAGCCTTCTATCAGCATGGATGGACCTCAGTGAATGGCACAACACACACAGTGGAGGCTTGAGCTTCTTACAACATGCCCACCACACTGCACTCTGAAGGTGTCTTTTTTATTAAGGCAAGTGTGACTGAGAGCCAGAGTAACAGTGGCCCCCTCCTGCCAAAGACCAGCAGAACTTCCCCACCCCACTGCCTCCTGCACACACCAGATCTACTGATCATAGAGTGCTGCAAAGCTTCAGCACTGGTGGAAATAGGACCCGATGCAGGCTTTCCTAACACACAAAAGACAGAGTCCTAGACAAAATACCAAGATGGAAGAATTCACCCAAAAGAAAGAACAAGCAGAAATCATGGCCAGGGAGCTAATCAAAATAGATATAATATGTCTGAACCAGAATTTAAAATAAGAATCATAAGAATATTTGCTAGGCTTGAGAAAAGCATAGAAGAAACCAGAAAGAACCTTACCACAAAGATAAAAGACCTAAAAATGAGTCAGGCTGAAATAAAAAAAACATAAGAGACTTTTAATCTTAGGAAACTGAGGGTTGCTGGGGGGGTGGGGTAACTGGGTGATGGACAATGGGGAGAGTATGTGTTGTAATGAGCACTGAGTATTGTATAAGATTGAAGAATCACAGACTTGTAACCCTGAAACAAATAGTACATTATATGTTAATTTTTTAAAATAAATAAATAAATAAATAAATAAAGCATAACTGAGATGTAAAACCGACTGAATTAAAATGACCACAAGGATGGAAGAAGCAGGTAAACAAATAAGTGATATACGAGATAAAATTATGTAAAATAATGAAGCTGAAAAGAAGAGGGAAAGAAAAATATTTGATTAGGAATGTAGACTTAAGAAACTCAGTGACTCCATAAAACATAATAACATTCATTTCATAGGAGTCACAGAAGAAGAGAGAGGAAAGGGGCAGGAGGTTTATTTGAGGAAATTATAACTGAAAACTTCCCTAATCTGGGGAAAGAAGCAGACATCCACATTCAAGATGAACAAAGAACTCCCACCAAAATCAACAAAAGCTGGCCAACACCAACACATATCATAGTAAAATTTACAAAATACACAGATAAGGGTAGAATCCTGAAAGCAGCAAGGAAAAGAGCGCCCTAACCTAGAAGGGAAGACAAATCACGTTAGCAGCAGCTCTCTCCACAGAAACCTAGCAAACCAGAAGATGGTGGCATAATATATTCAACATGATCAATGGGAAAAATATGCAGCCAAAAACACTTTATCCAGCAAGGCTGTCATTCAGAATAAAAGGAGAGGTGAAGAGTTCCCAGACAAACAGAAACTAAAGGAGTTTTATTTTATTTATTATTTATGTATTTATTTATTTACTTTTCTTTTTTTATTTTAATGTTTTTTATTATATTATGTTAGTCACCATACAGTACATTCCTGGTTTCTGATGTAAAGTTCAATGATTCATTATTTGCGTATAACACCCAATGAAACATGCAATACATGCCCTCCTTACTACCCATCACCAGTCTATCCCATTCCCTCACCCCCGGCCTCTCTGAAGCCCTCAGTTTCTTTCTCATAGTCCATACGCTCTCATGCTTCATTCCCCCTTCTGATTACCCCCCCTTTCTTTATCCCTTTCTTCCCCTACCAATCTTCCTAGTTCTTATGTTCCATAGATGAGAGAGATCATATGATAATTGTCTTTCTCTGCTTGACTTATTTCACTTAGCATTATCTCCTCCAGTGCAATCCATGTTGCAGCAAATGTTGAGAACTCATTCGAGCTCTACTACAAAGCTGTGATCACAAAGACAGCATGGTACTGGCACAAAAACAGACACATAGACCAATGGAACAGAATAGAGAACGTGGAAATGGACCCGCGGCTCTTTGGGCAGCTAATCTTTGATAAAGCAGGAAAAAACATCCAGTGGAAAAAAAGTCTCTTCAATAAATAGTGCTGGGAAAATTGGACAGCTACATGCAAAAGAATGAAACTTGACCACTCTCTCACACCATACACAAAAATAAACTCCAAATGGATGAAAGACCTTATGTTAGTTACTTCATTACTTGCGTGTAACACCCAGTGCACCATGCAATACATGCCCTCCTTAATACCCATGACTGTCCTATCCCAATCCCCCACCCCCTCCCCTCTAAAGCCCTCAGTTTGTTTCATAGAGTCCATAGTCTTTCATGGAAACTAAAGGAGTTTTAAACCAGCTCTGTAAGAGATATTAAAAAGAAAGAAATTATTTGAGTGGAAAGAAAGACCAAAAGCAACGAAGCCTAGAAAGGAACACAGAAAATCTCCAGAAACAGTTACTTTACAGGTAGCACAATGTCACTAAATTCATATCTATTAGTAATCACTCTGAATATAAATGGACTCAATGCTCCATAAAATGCCATAGGGTATCAGAATGGGTTAAAACAACGACAACATGACCTATCTATATGCTGCCTACAACAGACTCATTATAGACATAAAGACAACTGTAGATTGAAAGTAAGGGGATAGAGAACCATCAATCATGCTAATGGACATCAAATGAAAGCCTGAGTAGCCATACTTATATCAGACAAATGAGATTTTAAACTGAAGACAGAAATAAGACATGAAGAAGGGCACTATATCATAATTAAGAGGTCTATCAATCAAGAAGATCAAACAATTGTAAATATTTATGCCCCCAACTGGAGCAATAATACTAGGGGAGTTTAACACCCACTTACAGCAATGGACAGATCATCTAAGCAGAAAGGCTACAAGGAAACAGTACCTTTGAATGACATATTGGACCAGATGGCCTTAACACATATATTCAGAGCATTTCATCAAAAAGCAGCAGAATACACATTCTTTTTGAGTGCACACAGAACATTTTCCAGAATAAATCACATACTGGATCACAAATCAGGCCTCAACAAATACAAAAAGATCAAGATCATACCATTCATATTTTCCAACCACAACACTATGAACTTGAAATCAACCACAAGGAAAAAAATTTGAAAGTCGTTGAATATATAGAGGTTAAAAAACATCCTACTAAAGAATGAATGGGTTAACCAGGAAATTAAAGGAGAAATTAAAAAAATACATGGAAGCAAATGAAAATGAAAACACAACAGTCCAGACCTTTGGGATGCAACAAAGGCAGCCATGAGAGGGAATTATATAGTAATATAGGTCTACCTTAAGAAAGAAGGAGAATCTCAAATACATGACATAACCTTATCCCTAAAGGAATTAGGAAAGGAAAAACAAATGAAGCCTAAAAACAGCTGAAGTAGGGACATAATAATGATTAGAACAGAAATAAATAATACAGAAACGAACAAAGAAAAAAACCCAGTAGAACAAATCATTGAAACTATGAGCTGGTTCTTTGAAAGAATTAATAAAATTGATAAATTGCTACACAGACTTATCAAAATAAAAAGAAAAAAGATCCAGATAAACAAAATCACAAACAAAAGAGGAGTGATCATAACCAACACCACAGAAATACAAATAATTATAAGAGAATATTATGAAAAATTATATGCCAACAAACTGGTCACTCAGAAGAAATGGATAAATACCTAGAAACATATAAACTACCAATACTGAAACAGGAAAAAATAGAAAATTTGAACAGACCCATAACCAGCAAAGAAATGGAATCAGTAATCAAAAATCTCCCAACAAATAAAAGTCCGGGGCCAGATGGCTTCCCAAGGGAAATTCTACCAGACATTTCAGGAGTTAATACCTATTATTCTCAAACTGTTTCAAAAAATAGAAATGGGAGGTAAACTTACAAATTCAATTTATGAGGCCAGCATCATCTTGATTCCAAACCAGAGAAAGACCCCACTAAAAAGGACAATTACAGGCCAATATCCCTGATGAACATGGATGCAAAAGTTCTCAATAAAATACTAGCCAATAAAATGCAACAGTACATTAAAAGAATTATTCACCACAATCAAGTGGGATTTATTCCTGGGCTGCGGGGGTGGTTCAATATTCACAAATCAATCAATCTGATATACCACAGTAATAAAAAATAGGATAAGAAACATATGATCCTCTCAAAAGATGCAGCAAAAGCATTTGAAAAAATACAGCATCCATTATTTTTTAAATAATAATTTTTTATTATGTTAGTCACCATACAGTACATCCTTAGTTTTTGATGTAGTGTTCCATGATTCATTATTAGCGTATAACACCCAGTGCTCCATGCAATATGTGCCCTCCTTAATACCCATCACCAGCATTCTCGATAAAAACCCTCAACACAGCAGGGATAGAGGGAACATACCTCAACATCATGAAGGCCATATACAAAAGACCCACAGCTAATATCATCCTCAATGGGGAAAAACTGAAAGATTTTCCTCTAGAGAAAAGAACAAGACAGGGATATCCACTCTCACCATTGTTATTTAACATGATACTGGAAGTCTTAGCCTGAGGAATCAGACAACAAAAAGAAAGAAAAGACATCCAAATCAGGAGGGAAGAAGTCAAACTTTCACCATTCAGAGATGATATGATACACTACATAGAAAACCTGAAAGACTCCACAAAAAAATCGGTAGAACTGATACAGGAATTCAGCAAAGTCACAGGATATAAAATCAAGTAACAGAAATGTGTTGCATTTCTACACACCAATAATGAAGCAGCAGAAAGAGAAATTAAGGAATCAAACCCATTTACAATTGCACCCAAAACCATAAGATACCTAGGACTAAACCTAACTAAAGAGGTAAAAGATCTGTACTCTGAAAACTTTAGAACACTTAAGAAAGAAATGGAAGAGGACACAAAGATAATGGAATATTACTCAACTATCAAAAAGAATGATTTCTCAACATTTGCTGCAACATGGACGGCACTGGAGGAGATAATGCTAAGTGAAGTAAGTCAAGCAGAGAAAGACAATTATCATATGGTTTCTCTCATCTATGGATCATAAGAACTAGGAAGATCAGTAGGAGAAGAAAGGGATAAGGAAAGGGGGTAATCAGAAGGGGGAATGAAGCATGAGAGACTATGGACTCTGAGAAACAAACTCAGGGCTTCAGAGGGGAGGGGGGTGGGGGAATGGGTTAGGGTGGTGATGGGTAGTAAGGAGGGCATGTATAGCATGGTGCACTGGATGTTATATGCAACTAATGAATCATCGAACTTTACATCAAAAAGCAGGGATGTACTGTATGGTGACTAACATAATAAAAAATTATTATAATAAAAAAGATATGGAAAATCATTCCATGCAAATGGATTGGAAGAAAAAAATATTGTTAAAATGTCTATGATATCCAAGGCAATCTACACATTCAGTGCAATCCCTACCAAAATACCACCTGTATTACTCAGAGCTAGAACAATTCTAAAATTTGTATGGAACCACATGTAAAGACCCTGAATAGCCAAAGCAATCCTGAAAAAGAAAAGCAAAACTGGAGGCATGATCCAGACCTCAAGCTGTACTATAAAGCTGTAGTCATCAAGACAGTATGGTACGGGCACAAAAACACATGGATCAATGGAACATAATAGAAAACCCAGAAATGGACCTACAACTCTATGGTCAACTAATCTTTGACAAGGCAAGAAAGAATATCGAATGGAAAAATGATAGTGTCTTCAACAAATTGTGTTGGGAAAACTGGAGAGCAACATGCAGTGAAATTCAAGTGGTCTGCTTTCTTATACCATAAACAAAAATAAATCCAAAATGGATGAAAGACCTAAACGTGAGACAGGAACCCACCAAAATCCTAGAGAAGAGCACAAGCAGAAACCTCTTTGACCTTGGCCATAGCAACTTCTTACTAGACACATCTCTTCAGGCAAGGGAAATAAAAGCAAAAGTGAACTATTGGGACTTTATCAAGATAAAAAGCTTCTGGACAGCTAAGGAAACAATCACCAAAACTAAAAGGTTGCCTACAGAATGGGAAAAGCCAGCAAATGACGTATCTATTAAAGGGTTAGATCCAATATCTATGAAGAACTTATCAAGCCACACACCCAAAAAAGAAACAATCCAGTTAAGATATAGGCAGAAGACATGAATAAACATTTTTTTTCAAAGAAGACATTCAGATGGCCAGCAGACACATGAAAATATGCTCAACATCAGTCATCATTAGGGAATGACAAATCAAAACCACAATGAGATACCACCTCACATCTGTCAGAACAGCTAAAATTAACAACACAGGAAACAACAGATGCTGGCAAAGATATGGAGAAAGGGGAACCCTCTTATACTGTTGAAGGGAATGGAAACTGGTGCAGCTACCCTGGAAAACAGTATGGAAGTTTCTCAAAAAGTTAAAAATAGGGCTACCCTATGACCCAACAGTTACTATGACCCAACAGTTACACTACTGATAATAATTTTTTTTACGATGTTATTTATTTATTTGACAGAGAAAGCACTAGTAGGGGGAGCAGGAGAGAGAGATGCAGGTTCCCCGCTGAGCAGGGAGCCCGATGTGGGGCTCAACCACAGGATCCCAGGATCATGACTTGAGGTGAAGGTGGACACTTAACTGAATGAGCCACCCAGTAGTACCCCGCACTACTAGGTATTTACCCAAAGGATACAAAAATACTGATTCGGGGGGGGTACTTTCACTCTATGTTTATAACAGCATTATCAACAATAGCCAAGTCATGGAAAGAGCCCAAATATCCATCAACGGATGAATGCATAAGGAAGATGTGATACACACACACACACACACACACACACACAGAGGAATATTACTCAGCTATCGAAAAGAATGATATCTTTCATTTGTAATGACAAAGGTGGAGCTAGAGTGTATTATGCTAAGCAAAATAAGTCAGTCAGAGAAAGACAAATACCATATGTGGAATTTAAGGGAAAAAACATATTAATATAAGGGAAAGGAAAAAAAGAGACAGAAGCAAACCATAAGAAACTCTTAACTATGGAGAAAAACCTGAGCATTGATGGAGGGGAGGGGGGCAGTGGATGGGCTAAATGGGTAATGGGTATTAAGGAGGGCAGTTGTTGTGTTGAGCACTGGGTGTTACATGTAAGTGATGAATTCCTAAATTCTACCCTTGAAACTAGTATTACATTACATATTAACTAAAATTTAAAAAAAAAATAGAAAAAGAAAAAAAATGAAACCAAAAGAAAAAATAAATACCAGAATAGGGGATGCAGTCCTGCTTAAGCTGTCTGTTAATGCTTAAGAAGCTAGAATCTGGGGCACAGTATGTATGTGGGGGCTCTGTTCACCCCTTTTCTGGTCCCCCTTCACAAAAAATCTCTTCACAAAAGGCTCACCTCATTTCTCCCCTTTCAAGGTCTTCAGCTTTGAGAGTGAGAGGATGACTCACTTGGCATTGCTTTGGCTACTGAGAACATAATTGCCAGCTGGGACATCACCATAGCACCCAACCGTCACATTTGCAGAGCACTGTCTTGTTTTTGTCAAAGCTGTTTCCTATCTTTTCTTTAAAAAAATTGCTACTGCTCTAAGCCCCAGGGAGCCAGATGAGACAGATATTATTACTCCTTTTACAAAGAAGAAGTTGATTTATGGGGGTTAGTAAGGGGGTAACTCTTGACTGAGCAAGTTTAGAAGAGACTGAGACTAAATCTCTTGATCCATTTATTTCCAGGTTTCTGGAATGTTCCATATAAATACCCAGAGCCCCAGAAGAGTCATCAGTGTCCCACAAGTGCCCTGATGGCAGCTCCCTCCCTTATTTATTCATCACTGACCTCGGACCAGATACTGTATTGGGCTTTCATTGGAGACAAGAGAGATCTAGACCCTGTCCTTGAGTGTCCACAATCTAGGTATCTATTTTTTAAAATTGTTTACTTATTTGAGAGGGGGAGCAAAGGGAGAGAGAGAATCCTCAAGCAGACTCCCTGGTAAGCACAGAACCAACATGGGGCTCGATCCCAGGATCCTGAGATCATGACCTGAGCCAAAATCAAGAGTCAGCCTGACTAACCAACTGAACCACCCAGGCACCCCACAATCTGGGGATCTGTTGAGTCTCTACCCCACTCATCACTGTCTTCAACCTTCTTTCTTTAAACAAGATGTTCTGAAATGTGTCTTTCAACTGATGGTGTTGAATCAGTTTTATAATTTTTTTATTGTAATAATATTTTTTATTATATTTTATTATTTTATTTTATTATTTTATTATTATTTTATTATATTATATTATGTTAGTCACCATACATCCCTGGTTTCTGATGTAAAGTTTGATGATTCATTCGTTGCATATAACACCCAGTGCACCATGCAATACATGCCCTCCTTACTACCCATCACCAGTCTATCCCATTCCCCCAACCCCCTCCCCTCTGAAGCCCTCAGTTTGTTTCTCAGAGTCCATAGTCTCTCATGCTTCATTCCCCCTTCTGATTACCCCTCCCTTTCTTTATCCCTTTTTTCTCCTACTGATTATAATTTTTTCAAGAGCACTTGATTAGGAATCTGGAGACCAGCATTCTATTTCCATTTCTTCCATTAATTCATGTGGACCAGTGCTCCATTCATTTCATGTCTGTGGGCCTCAGTTTTCACCTCTTTAAAATGATGGGGCAGGGGAGAGGGAAGAGAGAGTGTATAGTTGTTAAGAACCTCTGGTTCAGATTACCTAGGAGATGGAGATCCTTTGTGATCTGTGGGCAATGCCCTCTCTTTGGGCAAAAGGCTGGAGGGTAAGAGCCAGTTGGCCCTGCTATGAGATACTTCATCCTGTTGCCTTCCTCCTTAGCTCTGTGAACACTTCCCTAGGGGAGGGGTGGGGGATTTGAGCTTCCTGAGGCCTTCAGATGGACCATAGTTCTACTTCTACTAACCAGCAACACTCAGGAAGCATCAGAGCTATTTTGGGTTGGGAGCTGTTCAGCCAGATTCACTTCCTGGGGTTGGGGTGGGGCAGAGAGAGAGAAAGAATCAGAGAGAAAGGGAGAGATCAAGGAGAGAGAGGTAGAAAGTAAGTCAGAGAGACAGAAAAAGAGGAAAAAATAGAGAATGCCAGAGAGAGACAAGAGGAAGAAGGGAGGAGAAAAGAGAAAAAGGGAGAAAGAAAGAGTCAGAAACAGATAACAGAGAGATGGTTGGAGAGAGAGACAGAAGAGAGAGGGAAATAGAAGAGATGAGAGAGAGGAAGAGAGAGAGAAAGAGAATGATAGTGGCCATACTCCTCTCAGAAGTCCTCACGAAAGCAGCTTCATAAAATTCTGCATCTTGTAATCGAATACAGAACTGGAAGGATACTTCAGAAATTGAGATCAGAAATGGATTGAGATTTGCTCATAGTCTCACAGCAAGTTTGTGGCAGTGCCAGGATGCAAACCCATAACTAAGATAGCGTAGCTTAAAAGAGAGTCAGGAGGCTTAGGTTTTGTCAGTCTGTCTTTACATAAGTATGGGAAATGTAGTAATACACGAGTGCCACCACATTGTCTGCCCAGAGGAAGCACTGGCATCAGGGAATTCCATCCTTTTCCTCCACCAACTCTTCTCTGAGGACCTAGAAACACATACCTGTGAAGGCTGAATGGGGTAAGTTTAATTTTCAAACACAATGTTTTCAGGAGATTACAAGTGGACTTCATGTAGGAGTTAACTTTAGGGTGGGGCCTTGAAGGATGAAAACATAAAAAATAAATAAAGGCAAATATGTACTCATCCTTCTAAAAATTTCAAGCAACCCAGGAAAATCTAATGTGGGTAAGATTTTTTTTTATAATTTAATTTTTTTCTTTTTTTAATTTAAATTCAATTAGCCAATTTTTAGTACATCATTAGTTTCAGACATAGTGTTCAATAATTTATCAGTTTCGTATAATACCCAGTGCTCATCACATCATGTGCCCTTCTTAATGCCCATCAGCCAATTACCCCATTCCCCCACCACCTCCCCTCCAGAAATCCTCAGTTTGTTTCCTATAGTTTAATTTAAAATTTTTAAATTCCAGTAGAGTGAATATACAGAGTTATATTAGTTTCAGGTGTACAATATAGTAATTCCACAATTCTACATGTTACTCAGTGCTCATCAAGATAAGTGTACTCTTAGTGCCTTTCACCTATTTCACACATCCTCCACCCACCTACTCTCTGGTAAGCATCTGTTTGTTCTCTGTAGTTAAGAGTCTGTTTTTTTTTTCCGCCCCTTTGGATCTTTTGTTTTGCTTCTTAAATTCCACATATCAATGAAATCACATGGTATTTGTCTTTCTCTAACTGACTTATTTCACTTAGCATTATACTCTCTAGCTCCAACATGTTGTTGCAAATGGCAAAATTTTATTTTTTATGGCTGAATAATATTCTGTTATCTATATCTATATACTACATCTTCTTTATCCATTCATCTGTCCATGGGCACTTGGGCTACTTCCATAATTTGACTATTGTAAATAATGCTGCGATAAACATAGGGGTGAATATATCCTTTCAAATTAGTGTTTTCATATTTTTTGGTAATGTGTAGTGTGATTACTGGATCCAGTAGTGTGATTACTGGATCATAGGGTAGTTCCATTTCTAATTTTCTGAGAAACTTCCATACTGTTTTCCACAGTGACTGCACCAGCTTGCATGTCCACTAACAGTGCATGAGTGTTCCTTTTTTCCTACCTCCTTGTCAATGCTTCTTTCTTGTGTTTTTTATTTTAGCCATTTTAATACATGTGAGGAGATATCTCATTGTGGTTTTGATTTGCATTTCCCTGATGATGAGTAATGTAAAGCATGTTTTCATGTGTCTGTTGGCCATCTGGATGTCTTTGGAGAAATATCTGTTCATGTATTCTGCCCATTGGATTATTTGTTTTTTTGGGTGTTGAGTTTTATAAGTTCTTTATGTATTTCATGTTTTCTTTTAACTTTCTCACCCTTTTTTATTTTTTATTTTATTTTATTTGATAAAAAGTGAATTTTATTTATTTATTTATTTTATAATAGTATTTTTTATTATATTATGTTAGTCACCATACAGCACATCCCTGGTTTTTGATGTAAAGTTCGATGATTCATTAGTTGCGTATAACACCTAGTGCACCGTGCAACACATGCCCTCCTTACTACCCATCACCAGCCTCTCACCCTTTTTTAAATCTGTTTTTCTTTTTTTCCTTTTTAAAATAATTTTTTATTATGTTATGTTAGTCACCATACAGTATATCCTTAGTTTTTGATGTAGTGTTCCATGATTCATTATTTGCATATAGCACCCAGTGCACAATGCGATATGTGCTTTCCTTAATACCCATTACTGGCCTATCCCAATCCCCCACCCCCCTCCCTCCCCTCTGAGGCCTCAGCTTGTCTTTATGTACTTTGGATACCAACCCTTTATTGGATATGTCATTTGCAATTATCTTCTCACATGCAGCATGTTGTCTTTTAGTTTTGTTGGTTGTTTCCTTTGCTGTGCAGAAGCTTTTCATTTTTATGAAGTCCCAATAGTTTAGTTTTGATTTTGCTCCCCTTTCCTCAGGAGATGTATCTTGAAAGATGTTGCTAGGAACAATGTTGGATACATTACCGCCTCTGCTCTCTTGTAGGATTGTTATGTTTTCAGGTCTCACACTTAGGTCTTTAATCCATTTTGAATTTACCTTTGTGTATGGTGTAAGAAAGTGGTCCAGTTTCATTCTTTTGCATGTAGCTGACCAGTTTTCCCAACACCATTTGTTGAAGAGACTGTCTTTTGCCCACTGGATATCTTTTCCTACTTTGTTGAAGATCAACTGACCATATAGTTGTGGGTTCTTTTCTTGGTGTTCTATTCTTTCTATGAATCTATGTGTCTATTTTTGTGCCAGTACCATACTGCTTTGATTATGACAGCTTTCTAATATAACTTGAGGTCCAAATTTGTGATGCCTCCAGCTTTTCTTTTCTTTTCTTTCTCTCTTTTTTCCAACGTGTCTTTGGCGATTCTGTGTCCTTTGTGGATCCATACAGATTTCAGGATTGTTTGTTCTAGTTCTGTGAAAAATGCTGTTTGTATTTTGATAGGGATTGCATTAAATCTGTAGATTGTTTGGGGGAAGTATGGAGATTTTAACAATATTTTTTCTTCCAATTCATGAGTATGGAAGGTCTTTCTATTTATTTGCATCATCTTCAATTTCTTTCATCAATCAATGCTTTATAGTTTTCAGAGTACAAGTCTTTCATCTCTTTGATTAAGTTTATTCCAAGGTATTTTATTATTTTTGGTGCAATTGTAAATGGGATTGCTTCCTTAATTTTTCTTTTCATGGTTTCATTATTATTGTATAGAAGTACAATGAAATTCTGTATATTGATTTTGTATCCTGTAATTTTAACTGAATTAATTCAACAGTTATAGTGGTTTTTTTGGTGGAATCTTCAGGGGTTTCTGTATATAGTATCATGTCATCTGCAAATAGTGAAAGTTTTACTTCTTCCTTACCAATTTGGATGCCCTTTATTTCTTTTTTTGTTTTCTTATTGTTGTGGCTAGGCCTTCCAGTAAAATGTTGAACAAAAGTAGTGAAAGTGGACATCTTTGTCTTGTTCCTGACCTTAGGGGAAAAGCTCTGTCTTTCCCCTGTGGTTTTTTTTTTTTTTTTTTACATAAGGCCTTTATTATGTTGAAGTATGTTCCCTCAAAACCTACTTTGTTGAGGATTTTTATCACAAATTGATGTTGTACTTTTTCAAATGATTTTTCTGCATCTATTGTAATGATCATACGGTTTTTATCCTTCTCTTATTGATGTGATGTATCATGTTGATTGATTTGTGAATATTGAACCACCCTTGCAGCCTGGGAATAAATCTCACTTGATTGTAGCAAATTACTTTTTTAATGTATTGTTAGATTCTATTTCCTAATATTTTGTTGAGGATTTTGGCATTTATTTTCATCAGAGATATTGGCCTATAGTTCTCTCTTTGTGTAGTGTGTTTATCCAGATCTGGCCTCAGGTCTATGCTGGACTCATAGAATGAATTTAGAAATTTTCTTTCCTCTTCTATATTTTAGAATAGTTTGAAAAGAATAGGTATTAACTCTTCTTTAAATATTTGGTAGAATTTGCCTCTAAAGCTGTCTGATCCTATATTTCTGTTTGTTGGGAGTTGTCTGATTACTGATTCAATTTCATTGCTGGCAATTTGTCTGTCCAAATTTTCTATTTCTTCCTGATTCAATTTAGGGAACTTATATGTTTCTAGGAATTTATCCATTTCTTCTGGGTTTTCCAATTTATTGGCATATAATTTTTTAAATAATATTCTCTTACAATCCTTTGTTTTTCTGTGGTGTTCATTGTTTCTCCTCTTTAATTTCTCATTTTGTTTGAGCCCTTTCTTTCTTTTTTTTTATAAGTCTGGCTAAAAGTTTATCAATTTGTTGATATTTTCAAAGAACCAGCTCCTAGTTTCAATGTGTTGTTTTTTTTTTTACTTCTTATTTTATTTATTTCTGCTCTAACCTTTATTATTTCATTTCTCTGCTGGTTTTGGGTTTGTTTGTTCTTCTTTTTCTAGCTCCTTTAGATGTAAGGTTTGGTTGTGTATTTGAGATTTTTCTTGCTTCTTGAGGCCTGTATTGCTATAAACCTCCTTCTTAGCACAGCTTTTGCTGCATCTGAAAGATCTTGGACCATTGCATTTTCATTTTCATTTGTCTCCATGTATTTTTTGATTTCCTCTTTGATTTCCTGATTGACCCATTCATTGTTTAGTAGTATGGCATTTAACCTCCATGTATTTGTGCTCTTTGCAGATTTTTTTCTTGTGATTGATTTCTAATTTCATAGTGTTGTGGTCAGAAAAGATACATGGTATGACTTCAATCTTTTTAAATTTGCTGAGACTTGTTTTGTGACCTAATATGTGATCTATTCTGGAGAATGCCCCATGTACACTTGAAAAGAATGTGTATTGTGCTGTTTTAGGGTGGAATGTTCTGAATACATCTGTCAAATCCATCTGGTTCTTGTATGTAGGATTTTGATAGATATAGAAGGGAGCTGTGCAGGCTCAAAGTAATAGCTTAAGAGAGTTTAAAGTAGTCAATAGGGCGCTGGAAAAGTGCCATCTGCCTTCTGAAGGGCAGATTGTATGAACAGGGGCAAGGAGCCCCAGGTTTTGGTCACTCCATGAATGTCAGGCATGTGGGCTGGCTTGTGTGAATGGCAGAAAGGAAAGGAAGAATTGTTAGCATGAATAAGGCAAGAACAAGGCAACACTCTAGGAAGATTCCCAGGGGGCAAGCAGCCTCATGGAAAATGGATTATCAGAAAGACACCAACATTAGGGAGCCTTAATAGAAGTTGTTTACTGTAGTCCAGGTGACAAACAGTTAATAAGAATCTGATGTTGTGGAGTGGGAGTGGGTTATGGATGTGGTGAGATAGGGTGTGACTTTCTAATGCTTCTGTAGAAAAAAAATACCCTATTTTATTTGAATTAGGATGGTTGTGGAGGGAGGAAGGAGAAAGATGAACAGTTGTTCAGAAAGTAGCCTCCCAGAACTCCCAGACAGTTAGCTATCCTTTCCTAGTTTCTGTTGGATTGTGTGTGTGTGTGTGTCTTTGTGTGTGTGTGTCTGTCTGTTGCTCTCAGAGTGTCTGTCTGTGTGTGTTACTTTGTGTCTCCCAGTGTGCCTGTGTAACCTCCTACATCTGTGTAGGTTTGTGCATCTTCACGCATCTAAATATGTCCATATTTTCTCTCTGTGTTTCATCTAACCCATGGTGTGGTTCAATTGATTGGCTAATGGAATGACTTTACATTGCCTTGTGCATCTTTGGGTTCTTCTGCATTCCACTTGCTAATCTAGGCTGTGATAAATTTGATTGGTTAAAAAAGCAAACTGAGGGCTTCAGAGGGGAGGGGGGTGGGGGATTGGGATAGGCCAGTGATGGATATTAAGGAGGGCACGTATTGTATGGTGCAGTGGGTGTTATGAATCATGGAACTTTACATCAAAATCTAGGGATGTACTTTATGGTGACTAACATAATATAATAAAAAATTATTATTGGGGTGCCTGGGTGACACAGCGGTTGGGCGTCTGCCTTCGGCTCAGGGTGTGATCCCGGCATTGTGGGATCGAGCCCCACATCAGGCTCCTCTGCTATGAGCCTGCTTCTTCCTCTCCCACTCCCCCTGCTTGTGTTCCCTCTCTCGCTGGCTGTCTCTATCTCTGTCAAATAAATAACTAAATTTTTTTAAAAAAATTATTATTAAAAAAAGAAATGCAGACTCAAAAAAATGTGTAAACAGGACCCAATCTACTTAGCTTCTAAGGCCTAGCCCAGTGCCTGGCACAGAGGAGACACAATAATCATTGAAGAGAAAAAAAAAGCTATTTCAAATTTCCTGTGCTCCATGGCACAGCTAGGGCTTGAAATCCAATTACTGCTGGCTACAGCAATTGCCATAAATCATTTGGCTTGATTTTATAGACAAAAATTTAGCATTTTGTCACCTCTCTTTGCAGATCTACCCAACTAAATGGGACCAGAACTGGGAAGGTTTTTGGAAACAAAAATCTGGCTCAGTGAGGGCTCTCTGCTGCCTTGTGAGAGGAGTGGGGAGGGGAGTGTGGCCCTGAAGGACCCCAGACCCCTGATTATGTTTTGATTCTGCCTAGAGACAAGATGTCTTACAGAATTCAGACCACCTCTTTCATTTTATTTTCATTCCAACCTGGAAATGGTAAGTGTTCTCATCATGTTTTCTTCTCATTTCTAGGAGCCACCAGCTCTACCAAACACAGTAGGTTCTCAATAAATATTTGTTATGTTGAATTGAATTATGGCTAAGCCAAGGCCCAAAGAAAAGGAAGAATTTATATAAGCTCTCAAAGAAGAATTAGAGTTTAAACCCTGGTTTCTGAATTTCCTGTCAAGAGCTCTTGCAGTTATATCATCCTGTCTCAAGATAGCTGAGGTTCAGACTTCTGATAGTGGATGGCTTATGCTTCACTGACCAAATGTGTGACTGGGACCAAACTTTTTCCTTTCTCTGGGTCTCAGTGCTCTCATCTGTACCATGGAAAGATTATACTACAGGTTTTGAAAGGGTCCTTAGAGTTTTGTTCCTAGGAATTTGTGACCAATACTAAGAACATAAACCTGTATGCCCTTGGGTAAGGTAGAGAGGGGAAGAGGCAGTTAGGGTTTGCTTTGGAGGCTGTGTGTCACACCCTCCTACCTCTCTTTTGACTCCAAATATCCATTAAAAGAAGTAAAATAACTTTTCCAGCTTGGAAAATCTTGCTGTGACCCATAAGCCACTGGGTCTCTGGGAAGTGGGATAGCACATCCAACCCACAGCCTCCAATGCCTTATAGGGCTAGAAAGGCTAAGTGGCCAACTGGGCAGGTGGGGAATAGTTGGCCCATAGAAGTTCTCTAGTTCCGGAAGATCTAACCTTGTGAGATAAGGGGGTGGGGGTGACTGCCACTCAGTCATGGACAGGTAAGAAGGCTGAGCCAAGCCAGTGTGTTCTGGAAAGGCCAGGAATGATGTCATGGGACGCTTTGGGCTGCAACAACAGGAAACCACCGAGTGTTTACATTGGCTTTCAGAGCCCAGGCAGCCTGTTTTTTCTTCACTTCCTCAGTCTATCTGTTTCCTCTAATTCAAATACCATGAAGAGGGACTCACTGCCCGGGGAAGGGAAAGCGGAAGGGAGGCCCCCAGGAGAAACAGCCCCTTCCCCAGCCCAAAGGGTTTTACTCTAGCTGGAGCCCTGCCAAGGACAGGCCTTAGTAGGGAAAGCGAGGTAATTAGGACCTATTTTGAGTGTTCTATAACTCCATGGAAAGAAACTTCAGAATTCTCCCTAAGATTCAGGTTCTAAACCTAGAGGCCATCTTGGACTTTTCCTCAAAAGAAATCGGTCACCTAGTCTTGTAAATTCAATCTAATTCAATCCATTTACTCAATAGTTATTTGTATGCAAAGTGCTGTGCTGTGTCTGTATGTCTGTGTCAGTAGACAACACAGTCAGTGGTGGGATACAAAGATGAAAAAAGCAACAACAGGTGAGACTGTGAGTGTGTGTGAGACAATGTACCTTAAGAGACTGTATGTATGTGTGTATGTGTGTGAGAGAGATTGTGTGTGAAGAGTCTCTGTGTGTATGAGATTGTGTGTGTGTGAGACTGTTGGAGTGTGTGAGAGTGATTATGTACACAATACACTGAGAGGTTTTTAAGAGATTGTATGTGTGTGAGTGTGTGTGTGAAAGTGTTAGAAAAGGAGTGTATGAGAGAGACAGCGTGTGTATGTAAGAGAGTGTGTTTGTGAGGGAGAGAGGAGAGCATGTGTTTTGGGGTGTGTGTGTAACACACAGTTACACCCCCGTGGGAGGCCTCTGTTCTTCCCTGGCACGGGAGCTGTTGCCAGGTGTGCTGCTGGATGCCTGTCCTGAGTAGCCATTCATCCTTTGCAAGAGTCGGAAGGAGGTACCTGCAGAATACCTGCAACCCTATGTCAGGAAACTGATTTTACCAAATAGTAGACTGGATATTAAAGTTGTCACACATGGACACACGGAGAATGGAAATGTGAGGAGAGTTTACACCACACTTGAGAAGGGAAGCACCACACTTGGGCCCGTTTCTCCTTGAAATACCTCCTGAGGGACAGTCCTGCACTTGAAGGAAGGAGAAGCCAGATCCAGGGACAGCTGGTCCCCTGAATCGAGCTGGGTGTCTACCAGACAATCCTGAACACCCATGAATTCAACCTGAGACATAGGAAGATACATCTGGATCTCTACAAACGAGTATCTCCAGCGCTGAGTATTGAGGTATGAAGCAGGCAGCCGTGAATCCTCGCACAGATATTGGAAGATAAATGGAAGGGGGAGGGAGCCGCTGCGCTCAGGCACCAGGAAGCAGTAGCCATCTGCACTGGGGATTGGGCCAGACTCGTGGACCAGCACCCGAAAGAAAGCAGACTGAGACCGTGAGCCCAGGAATGTGCACGCAGCCAGACTGAAAACCGGAGCTCCGGAGTGCACACTCGAACTAGACTGAAACCGGGAGCTCAGGAGCATGGGTTTGACAAGACGGAAAACTGGAACTCCCAAGTGCTCGCAAACCACACTGAAACAGGGAGCTCAGGAGCGTGCGTGAGGGAAATGGGGCTGGCTGGTGGTGTTAGAAGCACAAAGGACGTGCCAGCTCTGGAAGCAAGGGCTGGGAGAGTGGCTGTGGGGCGCACATCCCAGGATGCTGCAGGGTTTTTAGCAGCACCAAGGGAAACAGAGTTGGAGTGGTCAGGAGAGCTCAGTAGAGAGCAGACTGTGATCTCTCTGTTCTGAGACAGAGGTTAGGATATGGCCACTGCTGCTCTGACTCTCAGAAGAGTCACAGAAAATGGCCAGGGAAGGCTGCCAGAGAACAAAAGCCCGGAAATACCAGTTCACATTGTGCCCATCCCCATCCATCCTCGCAGGGGACAGGGCAACTCTACCCAAACAGGGTTGCCTGAGTATCAGTGCAGCAGGACCCTCCCCCAGAAGGCAGGCTGAAAAATCAAGAAGCCCACATCCCTAAGGTACCTATAAAACAAGTGCACACTGCCTGCGTCCTGGTCAATAATTTGGGCTCTGTGCATCCCCACAACCTCTCCTCATCAGAATGATAAGGAGAAACCCTCATCAAAGAAAGGAGCCAGAGACTGTGGCCTCTGCCACAG
This sequence comes from Ailuropoda melanoleuca, assembly GCF_002007445.2. Classification (NCBI taxonomy): domain Eukaryota; kingdom Metazoa; phylum Chordata; class Mammalia; order Carnivora; family Ursidae; genus Ailuropoda; species Ailuropoda melanoleuca. Next base: position 47,654,302 of record NC_048238.1, read on the forward strand.
AACTGATGGATATGGATAGAACCAAATTTTTGAAATGGAGTTCAGAGTAATAATGGTCAAGATGATGTGTAGGCTTGAAAAAAAATTAACGAAAATATTAATGAGAATGTAGAATCTCAAAGGGTGGAAATGAGAACGAATCTGGCAGAAATTAAAAATGCTATGAATCAAATGCAGTCAAAACTAGACTCTCTGATGGCCAGGGTAAATGAGGCAGAAGAACGAATTAGTGAATTGGAGGATGGGATGGTAGAAGAGAAAGTTAAAACAGAAACTTGCCTCAAAAAAATCCAATCTCAAGAATGTAGATTACGGGAGATTACTGACTCAATGAAATGTTCCAATGTCAGAATCATCGTCATCCTCAATGGGGTGGAGAAAGAGAGGGGTCTAGAAAGGATACTTGAACAAATTGTAGCTGTGAGCTTCCCTAATCTGGCAAAAGAAAACAAGCATTTGTGTCCAAGAGGCAGAGAGGACCCCTCCCGAGGTCAATGAGAACAGACCTACACCACATCACATCATAGTGCAATTCACAAATATTAGATCCAAGGATACAGTATTGAAAGCGGCCAGGGGGAAGAAAATCCTTATGTACAGAGAGAAGAATATCAGAATTACATCAGACGTGTCTACAGAGACCTGGCAGGCCAGAAGGGTTGGCAGGGTATTTTCAAACTCTATCTGAGAATAACATGCAGCCAAGGATCCTTTATCCAGCAAGGCTGTTATCCAGAATTGATGGAGAGATAAGGTCCTTCCAGGATTGGCAGAAACTGAAGACAGTTGTGATGACCATGCCAGACCTACAAGAAATATTAAGAAGGGTTCTATAAAATTAAAAAGGCCCCAAGCCGCCTGGGTGGCACAGCGGTTAAGCATCTGCCTTCGGCTCAGGGCGTGATCCCAGCGTTGTGGGATCGAGCCCCACGTTAGGCTCCTTCGCTATGAGCCTGCTTCTTCCTCTCCCACTCCCCCTGCTTGTGTTCCCTCTCTCGCTGGCTGTCTCTGTCTCTGTCGAATAAATAAATAAAAAAATCTTTAAAAAAATAAAAAAAAAATAAAAAGGCCCCAAGAGTGATACAGAACTGAAAATCAAAATCTACAGAAAGAAAGATTCTACAGGCAACATGGCGTCATTAAAATCATATCACTAAATAATCACTCTCAATGTAAATGGCTTAAAATGCTCCCATAAAACGCCACAGGGTTGCAGATTGGATAAAAAGACATGACCCATCCATTTGCTGTCTACAAGAGACATTTTGAACCTAAAGATACATTCAGACTGAAAGCGAAGGGATGGAACATCATTTTTCATGCCCATGGACCTCATAAGAAAGCTGGGGTAGCAATTCTCACATCAGACAGATTGGATTTTAAACTAAAGACTGTAGTTAAAGGTACAGAGGACACTATATGATTATTAAAGGATGTATCCAACAAGTGGATATGACAATTATAAATATCTATGCCACCAACAGGGGAGAAGCTAGATACACAATCCAACTCTTAACCAGAACAAAGAGATACATGAATAATAATACATTAATAGTAGGGAACGTCAACACTCCCCTCTCAGCAATAACAGATCATCTAAGCAGAAAATCAACAAAGAAACAAGAGGTTTGAATGACATACTGGACCAGATGGACCTCATAGATATATACAGAACACTCCACCCCAGAACAACAGAATACTTATTCTTTTCGAATGCACATGGAACTTTCCCCAGAATAGACCATATCCTGGATCACAAAACAGGCCTCAACCAATGCCAAAAGACTGAGATTATTCCCTCAATATTCTCAGACCACAGTGCTTTGAAACTGGAACTCAATCACAAAGAAAAATTTGGTAGAAACTTAAACACTTGGAAACTAAGAACCATCCTGCTCAAGAACGATTGGGTAAACCAGGTAATTAAGAAGGAGATTAAACAATTTTTGGAGACCAATGAAAATGAAAACACATTGGTTCAAAACCTATGGGACACTGCAAAGGAAGCCCTAAGGGGAAAATACATAGCCATTCAATCCTCACTCAAAAGAATAGAAAAATCTAAAGTGCAGTTTTTATATTCTCACCTCAAGAAGCTAGAGCTGGAAGAAGAACAGGCCTAACCCATGCACAAGAAGGCTGGTGATCAAGAATAGAGAAGAGATCAATTAATTAGAAAAGAGGAACACAGTAGAGCAGATCAACAGAACCAGAAGCTGGTTCTTTGAAAGAATAAATAAGATCGATAAGAAACTGGCAGGAGTTATTCAGAAGAATAGAGAAAGGACCCAAATTAATAAAATTATGAATGAAAAGGGAGCAGTCACAAACACCACCAATAAATAGGAAGGATCATTAGAAACTTTTATCAACAGCTTTATACCAATAAATTAAACAACCTGGAAGAAATGGATGCCTTCCTGTAAACCTATCAACTACAAAGACTGAAACAGGAAGAAATTGATTATTTAAACAGACCAATTAATTATGAAGAGATTGAAGCAGTGATCAGAAACCTGCCCAAAGGGGCGCCTGGGTGCCTCATTAGTTAAGCATTGCCTTCAGCTCAGGGCATGATCCCGGAATTCTGGGATCGAGCCCCATGTCAGGCTCTTCCACTGGGAGCCTGCTTCTTCCTCTCCCACTCGCTCTGCTTGTGTTCCCTCTCTCGCTGGCTGTCTCTCTGTCAAATAAACAAATAAAATCTTAAAAAAAAAGAAACTTCCCCAAAGAGAAGAGTCCAGGGCCTGATGGAATCCCTGGGGAATTCCACCAAGTGTTCAAAGAAGAAATAATACCTATTCTCCTGAAGCTGTTTCAAATAATAGAAACAGATGGAAAACTACCAAACTCATTCTATGAGGCCAGTATTACCTTGATCCCCAAACCAGGCAAAGACCTCATCATAAAGAAGAATTACAGACTGATATCCCTGATGCATATGGATGCCAAAATTATAAACAAGATCCTAGCTAATAGGATCCAACAGTACATCAAAAGGATTACCCATCATGACCAAGTGGGATTCATCCCTGGGATGCAAGGATGGTTCAACATTCACAAATCGTTCAGTGTGATAGATCGTATCAAGAAAAGATTCGTGAACCATATAATCCTCTCAATTGATGCAGAAAAAAGCATTTGACAAAATCCAGCATCCTTTACTGATTAAAACACTCAGAGTGTAGGGATAGAGGGACATTCCTCACTTTCATAAAAACCATCTATGAAAAGCCTACAGCGAATATCAATCTCAATGGGGAAAACCTGAAAGCCTTTACCTTAAGATCAGGAACATGACAAGGATGCCCACTATCGCCATTATTATTCAACGTAGTACTAGAAGTCCTTGCAACAGCAATCAGACAACAAAAAGGGATAAAATGTATCTAAAAAGGCAAAGAAGAAGTCAAACTGTCTCTCTTCCCAGATGACATGAAACTCTGTATGGAAAACCCAAAAGAATCCACCCCCAAATTACTAGAATTTATAGAGCAATTCAGTAGTGTGGCAGGATACATAATTAATCCTCAGAAATCAGTTGCATGTCTATAAACGAACAATGAGACTGAAGAAAGAGAAATTAGGGAATCCATCCCATTTACAATAGCACCAAAAATCATACGTTACCTTGGAATTAACTTAACCAGAGACATAAAGGATCTATATTCTAGAAACTACAGATCACTCCTGAAAGATATTGAAGAAGACACAAAAAGATGGAAAAATATTCTATGCTCATGGATTGGAAGAATTAACATAGTTAAAATGTCTATGCTACCCAGAGCAATCTACATTTTCCATGCCATCCCGATCAAAATACCAATGACATTTTTTAAAGAACTGCAACAAACAGACCTTAAATTTGTGTGGAATCATAAAAGGCTCCGAATCACCAAGGAATTGTTGAAAAGGAAAAACAAAACTAGGGGGATCACGTTGCCAGATTTCAAGCTATACTACAAAGCTATGATCACAAAGACAGCATGGTACTGGCACAAAAGCAGACACATAGACCAATGGAACAGAAGAGAGAACCCAGAAATGGACCCTCAACTTTTTGGGAACTAGTCTTTGACAAAGCAGGAAAAAAAATCCAGTGGGAAAAAGACAGTCTCTTCAATAAATGGTGCTGGGAAAGGTGGACAGCTTTATGCAAAAGAATGAAACTTGACCACTCTTTCACACCATACACAAAGATAAACTCCAAATGGTTGAAAGACCTCGATGTGACAGGAATCCATCATAATCCTGGAGGAGAACACAGGCTGCAACATCTTTGACATCAGACAGAGCAACTTTCTTCATGACACATCTCCAAAGGCAAGAGAAACAGAAGAAAAAATGAACTTGTGGGACTTCAAGATAAAAAGCTTCTGCACATTCAAGGAAACAGTCAAAAAAACTAAGACGCATTCCTCGGAATGGGAGAAGATATTTGCAAATGACACTGCAGATAAAAGACTGGTATCGAAGTTCTACAAAGAACTTCTCAAACTCAATACACGAGAAACAAATAACCAAATCAAAAAATGGGCAGAAGCTATGAACAGACACTTTTCCAATGAAGACATACAAATGGCTAACAGACACATGAAAAAATGTCCAACATCATTAGCCATCGGGGAAATTCATATCAAAACCACTTTGGGATACCGCCTTACACCAGTTAGAATGGCAAAAATGGACAAGCAAGAAACAACAAATGTTAGAGAGGATGTGGAGAAAGGGGATCCCTCTTACACTGTTGGTGGAAATGCAAGTTGGTACAGCCACTTTGGAAAACAGTGTGGAAGTCCCTTAAAAAGTTTGAAATAGAGCTACCCTATGATCCAGCAATTGCACTACTGGGTATTTACCCCATGGATACAGACGTAGTGAAGAGAAGGGCCATATGCACACCAATGTTCATAGCAGCATTGTCCACAATAGGAAAATTGTGGAAGGAGCCAAGTTGCCCTTCAACACGTGACTGGATTTAAGAAGATGTGGTCCATATATACAATGGAATATTACTCAGCCATCAGAAAGAATGATTACCCAACATTTGCAGAAATATCAACGGGACTGGAGGATATTATGGTAAGTGAAATAAGTTAAGCAGAGAAAGGCAATTATCATATGGTTTCACTCATTTATGGAATATAAGAAAGAGCATGGAGATCGGTAGGAGAAGAACGGAAGAATGAAGAGGGAGTAAACAGAAGGGGGAATGAACCATGAGGGACTATGGATTCCGGAAAACAAACTGAGGACTAGAGGGGAGGGATGTGGGGGCCTGGGATAGGCAAGTGATGGGTATTAAGGAGGGCACATTTTGAGTGGTGTAGTGGGTTTTATACGCAAATAATGAATCACGGAACATTACATCAAAAACTAAGGATATACTGTATGGTGACTAACATAACATCATAAAAAAATAATTATTAAAAAAAAAGTAACAACAGTTCACACCCTCAAGGAATTGACAATAGAGTAATGGAGTAGCAGTGTGATGCCCTTCATCTGTTTCATTCTCTTTATCCCCAAGGTTGTTACCCCAGTTTAGGATCCCCATCACTTGTCACCTACATTTAATAGTCTCTTAATGGGTCCCCCTGTTTCCAGTCTTCCCTCCTCCCATGTTTCCTCCATAGTTATACTAGAGTGACTCTGTCCCACCTTTCTAGCTTCACTCTCTCCCATCAAGCCTCCTAGGCCATATGACAGGGGCTCAAAATATGGTCTTGGTAGCAGGCAGACCTGGGTTTGAATGTCTACCTTATCACTCATCATTGCCTGTCTGAAAGTGGGCAGTGGCTTTGCCTTTCTAAACCCCTACTTCTCAAGTCTCAGTTTCTTCATTGCCAAAATGATGATAATGACTATTTCTTAGGGCTGTTGTGAGAATTAAATAAAATAATGTATGTATGGTGCCCAGTACAGAGTTAGCATCTGATAAATGGCAGTTCTAATTATTATCCCTTGGAAATGCTACATTCTTTTCTATCTTAATCCCTTTATGCAATCTGAAGCAGGACCACTTCCCTTAAAGAGAACTGCAACTGGTAGGGCAGAAACACCATCTAGAGCAATGCAATCACCCCCCTGAGGCCAATGAAGATAAACAATGTGCATAAGGTTACATAGAGAATGAATATCAGAGCCTCAGCTAGAACCACGACTAGAAGTAGAACTAGGATTCTCCAGAATTCTAGTCCAGTGGTGGTTCCACTTCACCAACTGCTGAACAAAACTCTTAGCCTTTAAGATGCATCGTTGTCAGTGTTACTTTTCTCTGAGAAATTTTGTATGCATGTGCATGTGTGTGTGTGTGTGTGTGTGTGTGTGCTTCCCCTTTCTGTGATATACTGCTATTACTACTGTTAGATTATAATACTGTAATTTATTAAGTATTATTATGTGCTACATGCTAGTCTGAACACTTTACAAGTATTAACTCATTTCATCCTTACCACAACTCTTTAAGGTAGGTACTATTATCAGTCCCATTTAATAGATGACAAGATAGGCTCAGATAGGTTATGTAATTTGCACAAGGTCACACATCTGGAAATGACAGGTCCAGGATATGAATCTAAGTAGTCTGACTTCAAACTGATGAGCACTTGAAATATGGTTACTGTGACTAAGATACTTAACTTTTAATATGATTTTATTTTAATGAATCTAAAGTTAAATTTTAATAGCCACTTGAAGCTTGTGGTTAACATGTTAGAGCAGTTGTTGGCATCCTGATTTTCCAGACTCTAAGGGGTTATGAATCATATCTAATAAATGTTTGTGTCATGACAGTGCTCCACACAGTGCATGGCACATCTATTATGTTCAAATTCTGCTACATTAGGAGGCTCTTGTGATTTATTTAAGATGAGAGTCTACACTATGACAGTCACTGTCAAGAGAGACAGAGGGGGGCATATTTGAGAGATCATTATCATTATCATCACCATTATCATAGATAGTTAGCAGGTACTAAATACTTACTATATGCTAGGCAACTAGCGCTTTAAGTGCTCTAGCTGGATTAATTCATTTGATCCTCACAACAACCTTATGAAGTATTATTATTATTACACATTTTTCAGGTGAGATCACTGAGACACAGAACGTTTAAGTGACTAGTAAGTTACAGAGCCAGGATATAAGCCAGGGAAAGCTGGATTTAGAATCCAATCTCTTAATCACTACTCTACACTTTACAGAATGTAGCATTTGTGGGACTCTGTGTTGGGTTAAATGTGGGGACTAGGAGCAGTCAAAGATGACTTACGAATTTCTTGGTCAGGGAACTCTGGGTACAAAGTAGGACATTCATGCAAATAGGTAACAGTGGAGCAGAGGAACAGATGTACAGGGAGTGATATTAAGATTTTAGTTTGGTTCATGGCAGGGTTGTGGTGCATGTGGGACATCCAGAAGATATCCAGTAGATGGTTGGCCATGTCGGTTTGGAGCTCTCTTGTCACCTGATTCACTCCTTTAGATTCAGATGTTACTGACTCTGGGAGACTCACTCTCACCACTGAGACTAGGAAATTATCTTATGTGTCACTCTCACAGAACCCTCCTCTATTCTTTCACAAGATTCACCACAGGTTCAATTATCGGTGTGATTATTGGTTTATTGACTAGACTGTAAGCTCCATGAGGGCAGGTATTGTCTGTTTTAGAACTATCCAACATGTCCGGAATATAGTATTCATTTACTTGCTCATTCGTTCATTCAAGAAATATGTACCAAGCACTTACTATTTTCCAGACACTGTTCTAGAAGCTTGTGGTTCAAAACAGACACATTGAGACACACAGTGAATGTTAGGGATTATATTTTATATTTATTGGGTCTGTGATCCTGAGTAGAACTATATTAGTTTATTTATTTATTCAATAAACATCTATTATTTTGTTTTTTATAATATTTTTTTATTATATTCTGTTAGTCACCATACAGTACATCCCTGGTTTTTTGATGTAAAGTTCAATGATTCATTAGTTGCGTATAACACCCAGTGCACCATACTAACATCTATTATTTTCAATATACCAGGCACTTTTGCATCCTCTCGTTTAATCATCAAAATAATCCTCTGAAAGAGATACCATCACTGATTCCATTTCTAGGATAGAGCCCCTGAGGTCAGAGAGATTTAGCAACTCACCTTAGCTTACACAACTAATAAGGAGTCAAGTACAGGTAGTTTATCTACAAAGGCTGACAGTTTACTCATTATAGTACAGCATGCTTTTTGATATGTCAGTTCTAGACTTAAAATAATACACAGGAACCTCTGCAGGGCACCTGACCCAGAGGGAGACCTTGAGAAAATAAAGCCATGCAGAAAACTACCAGCCTACACCAGGTCTGACATGCATCTCCTTGCACTCTCCATTTCTCATAATGATAGGATAGACCTCATAATTGGTTTCTATTTGACAGATGGGGGAAATAGAGACATAAGGTCAACGAGAGAGTTACCTAAGAGCATATAGACAGTGAAGAAAGGTCCTGGTACCCTTGTGATTAAGGGACCACAGAAATAGGGCACTGGAAGTTAACTTCAGGAAGGGGAAGGGTAGTGGTAACTATAGAACAAATACTCAATTGTCGCTTTAAAGCCTGGACTCCTGAGGAAGACCCCACTTCCATGCCATTATATGAACCCTCACCTCCAACTCTTCCCTGGGACAAGTATCTGGAAGACAGGAGACAGAGGAGATAATTCTGTGGTTCAACTTCTCCTACTGTATAGGTAGATGTATGAAAAAGACTCTAACACTGAAAGGGAAGCAGGTGCAAGGACAGGTGGAAGGGGGCATAGCCCTACCAGACCATCCTTCCCTGAGGTTCAGGGCAGAACTCTGTCTGCACAGCCACCTTCTGCTAAGTGACTCCAAATGGCACAGTGTGGAGAGAGCCGGAAGGAAAGGAGGGGAGGAGTTGGCAGTTCCTGGGTGTGGCCTGGGCTGGGCCTGTCTATGACTATGAGACTGTGTGCAGAGTCTGTATGTGGGTGAAATGAAGACAACATGGCATGGAGACAGGGCAGTTCTGGGATGGGAGGGGATAGAGAAAGGAATGTGGCAGAGTGAGTATGGAATCTCTGTGCCTAGTTTTGTTGACAAAATGTAGTGTGACTGTATATTTCTGAAAGAAGGGTTTATACTTGGGTGGGAGACATGGCTTATCATAAATGTGGCCTGTGCAGGCATATGTATATGTGTGTAAAGTGTTGGGGAGAAGAGTTGTGTCAGTGTCTATATGTGCATGCCAGTTTCTGTGTGGTATTCAAGAACACAGATATAAAAAGTATGTCTAAGGGAGATGTTATAATGAGGTGTGCAAGAGGAACAAGGGGTGAAGTGTGTGGTGAAGCGGGGAGTACATTGAAATGAGGTGTTGGCAGAGGGCATGGTGCACTGGCTTTGTGGAGAATACATGAGCTGTGAAATGGTCAGGTGCATCGGGGCTTCCAGTGAGATTAGCCAAATCTCTCTGAACCTGAGCTTTTTTGCTGAAAAATGTGGGCAATCCCCACCTCTACACAGGATTGTATGAAAATTCAGTGAGGTAATCCATGGGAAGTGTCCTGCACACAATAGATACTCAAGATGTTATTATCATTATTATGGCTGTGAAATGTAGTTGCTGACATCTGGGCCACAGCAGGAGCTCATTAAATATTTGTCAAATTGAAGACTGAATGATTTGTTTGGTTTGTTTTTACTTGTTTGATACTCAGTAGATACTCAGTTGATAACTAAACCGGGGCTTGAATTGGCCCATTATTTTGTCTATATTGAAAACCCTGGGGCGCCTGTGTGGCTCAGTCGTTAAGCGCCTGCCTTCGGCTCAGGGCGTGATCCCAAGGTCCTGAGATCAAGCCCCACATTGGGCTCCATACTCCCCTGGGAGCCTGCTTCTTCCTTTCCCACTCCTCCTGCTTGTGTTCCCTCTCTCACTGGCTGTCTCTCTCTCTCTCTCTCTCTGTCAAATCAATCAATCAATCTAAAAAAAAAAAAAAAAAAAAAACCCTGAAGGGGGAGCCCTGGAATTTCAAATGCCACAGCGGGTGAGGTGGGATGGGAGAAGATGGTTGGAAAGCCAACTAGCCAGGCCTGGACAAAAAGTATGGGAAGGACAGTGCCAGGAGCTCTCCAGGCACTCAAGAAACCAAGTCAAGGAGAGGTGAGGGCAATGAGGTGTCAGGCACTCAAGGGAATACTGTGAAGGATGAAAAATATCTGAATCCTCTGTGCCTGGCCTAAGCTGTGCTATTCCAAGGCAGTTCTTGAATTTGAGGCTCAAGCCCATCAAGGACAAGGCAAAACTGGCCACCTAGAGAGCAGAGGGAAGGCAGGAGCAAAAACTGTTGCAGAGGATCTGCCCATTGCTATGGACACGTAAAATGTAGTTTTACAACCTAAGTCTCCAGGGCCTGGCCCAGTCAGCCGCTCATCAAGTGGTCATGGAGAAAAGAAGTTACAGAGTGCCAGGTCCATAACAGTGTTGAGACTATAAATTAGGTTTCCTTATTACTCATTTGTTTGTATATTGTCTGTCTCCTCTGATTAGAATGTTCTTCACAACCATTTCCCCAGAACCTAAAATAGTACCTGGCATGAAGTCAGTACCTCACAAATGTTTATGCTAGATCACAGCAGTAAGGGTAGTATGTAGAGCTGTTATTATCACTTTTCCCCCTTTTTTAGTATTTTTATTGTGATAAAATGTATATAACATAAAATTTGTCAATTTAACCATTTTTAAGAGTATGATTCAGTCGCATTAATTAAATTCAGTGTTGTACAATCATCACCACTTTTCTATTTCTTAAACTTTTCTGTCATCCCAAACAGAAACTCTGCAGCCGTTAAGCAATGACTCTACATTCTTCCACACCCCTTATCCCTGGTAACCCCTAATCTACTTTCTGTCTCTATGAATTTACCTATTCTGGGTATTTCATCTAAGTGGAAGCATACGATATTTGTCCTTCAGCTTCTGGCTTATTTCACTTAATATAATGTTTTCAAGATGCATCTATGGTATGCCATGTATGAGAGCATCATTTCTTTTAGTGGCATATAATACTCCATTGTATGTATATGCCCATTTTATTTATCCATTTGTTTGTGGACACTTGAGTTGCTTCCACATTTTGGCCAATGTGGCTAATGCTGCAGTGAATATTGGGTTACAAGTATCTGTTTGAGTCCCTATTTTCAATTCTTTTGGGTATATACATAAAAGTGAAATTGCTAGGTCACATATAATTCTATGTTTGGCTTTTTGAGGAACTGCCAGATTGTTTTTCCACAGTGGCTGCACCACTTAACATTTCCACTGACAGTGTATGTGAGGGTTTGAATTTCTTTTTTAAAAAAATTATTATTTTCAGTTAGCCACCATATAGTACATCATTAGTTTTTGATGTAGTGTTCAACAATTCACTAGTTGCATATAACACCCACTGCTCATCACAACACGTGCCCTCCTTAATACCCATCACAAAGCTACTCCATCCCCCCACCCCCTCCCTTCTGTAGAGGGTTTGAATTTCTCTACAACTTTGCCAACACTTACTTTCTATTCTCTTTTAACCTTTTCTTATTTATTTATTGTTATGATAAATATCTGTAACATAAAATATACCATCTTAACAGTTTTTAAGTCCACAATTCAGTAGTGTTGGTACATTCACATTGTTGTGCAAAAAATCTCCAGAACTCTTTTCATCTTATAAAACTGAAACTGTATATTTATTACACAATAATTTCCTACTGCCTATTCCCTGGCAACTACCATCCTACTTTCTGTCTCAATTAATTTAACTACTTTAGATGTCTCATATACATGGAATAAAACAGCATTTGCCTTTTTGTGACTGGCTTATTTCACTTAGCATAATGTCCTCAGGGATCACCCATGGTGTAGCCTGTGTAAGCATTTCCTTCTTTTTAAAAGGTTGAGTAATATTTCATCATGTGCACACACCCCATTTTGTTTATCCATTCATCTGATGATGGACACTTAGGATGCTTCCACCTTTTGGCTGTTAACAAAGCTGCTATCAACATGGGTATACACATAAATATCTTGTCAAGATTCTACTTTCAATTCTTTTGTATATAACCAGAAATGGAATTGTTGGATCATACAGTAATTCTATTTTCAGTATTTTCAGGAACTGTCATGCTGTTTTCCATAGCAATTATACCATTTTCAGTTCCCACCAACAGGCACAAGTGTTTTCGTTTCTCTACATCCTCACCACACACCATTCTTTTTGTATTATAGCCATCCTAATGGATAAGTGATATCTCACTGTGGTTTTGGTTCACATTTCCCTAATGATGAATGATATCGAGCACATTTTTCAGGTGTTTATTTGAGATTTTATATCTTTTTTTGGAGAAATATCTATTCAAATCTTTTGCCTATTTTTCCAGTGCCTCAATTTATGTATGTATGTATGTGTGTATGTATTTTTAATTCCAGTTAGTTAACATACAGCCTTTATTAGTGTCAGGTGTACAATATTGCAGTTCAACACTTTCATACATCATCCTTTGCTCATCACAGGTGTACTCCTTAATCCCCATCACCTATTTAACCCATCCCCCCACTTCCCCGTTGGTAATCATTAGTTTGTTCTCTATAACTGTGTTTTTTTTTATTTTGATCTCTCTTTCGCTCTCTTATTTTTACACTTTGCTTATTTGTTTTGTTTCTTAAATTCCACATGTGAGTGAAATCATATGGTATTTGTCTTTCTCTGACTTATTTTACTTAGCATTATATTCTCTAGCTTCAACATGTCATTGCAATTCCTTTTGCCTATTTTTTAAATCGGTTTTTTCTTGTCTTTTTGTTGATGAATTGTAAGACTTCTTTATATAATCTGGATATTAAACCCTTATCACATATATGATTTGCAAATATTTTCTGTCATTAGGTTGGTTGTCTTTTCAGTTTCTTGATAATGTCCTTTGATGCACAAAAGATTTTAATTTTGATGAAGTCCAATTTATCTACTTTAAATTTTGTTGCTTTTGCTGTCATATCTAAGAATGCCAAATCCAATATCATGAAGATTCACCCCTATGTTTTTTCTGAAGTTTTTATAGTTTTAGCTTTTATTTTTAGGCCATTAATACATTTTACTTGATTTTTGTACATGGAGTGAGATCAGGGTGCAGTTTCATTCCTTTTTACATGGAAGTCCTATTGTCCCAGCATCATCCATTGAAAAAAACTATTTTTCTCCCATTGAATGGTCTTGGTACCCTTTTCAAAAATCAATTAGCCATAGATGTATGCATTTATTTCTGGACTTTCAGTTCTATTCCATTGGTCTATATGTCTGTACCTATGCCATTGCCACACTCTTTTGTTTACTGTATCTTTGTAGTAATTTTTTTGTAGTAAGTTTTAAACTTGGGAAAAGATCCCTCCACCTTTCTCCTTTTTTTTTCAAGAATTTTTTTGGCTTGCAATCCTATACAAATTTGAGGATTGGCTTCTCCATTTCTTCGAAAAAGATTTTTGGAATTTGATAGGGATTGCACTGAATCTGTAGATTGTTGGTTTAGTAATATTGATATTTTAACAATATTAACTCTTCATACCAATTAACATGGGATGCTTTCTATTTATTTAAATCTTATTAATTTTCTTTCAGCAAAGTTTTGTAGTTTCAATGTACACTTACTTCACCTTGTTGGTTAAATTTATTCCCTAAGTATTTTATTCTTTTACATGTGATTTTAAGTGGAATTGCTTTCTTAATTTTCTTTTTTGGATTGTTCATTGTTGGTGAATAACAATACAAATGATTTTTTTATGCTGACATTGGCTGAATTTGTATATTAGTTCTATTAGGTTTTTTGGTGAATTCTTTGGGATTTTTCTGTATATGGGATTATGCCATTTGTGAATAAAGATAATTTTACTTTTTTACTTTCCAATTTGGATGCTTTTTATTTCTTTCTTTGTGTGTCTTATTACTCTAACTAGAGCTTCCAGTACAATGTTGAATAGCGGTGGTATAAGTAGACATTTTTTTCTTTTTCCAGATTTTAAGAGGAAAGCTTTCAAGTCTCTTACAACTGAGTATGATGTTAGCTGTGAGTTTTTCATAAACATAATTCCCCATGTTGACAAATTTCCCTTCTATTCCTAGTTTTCTGAGCGTTTTTTATCATGAAAGGGTGTGCATTTTGTGAAATGCCTTTTCTTCCTCAACTGAAATGATTATATGATTTTCCCTTTATTCTATTAATGTAATATATTATATTGATTTATTTTCTTATTCTTTGATCCATTTGTTCTTTAAGATTATGCTGTTTAATTTCCACAGATTTGCAACATTTACATTTTTCTTTTGTTATTCATTTCCAGCTTCATTCCATTGTGGTTGGAGAAGACAGTTTGCATGTTTCAATCTTTTTAAAATTTATTGGGACTTATTTTGTGACCTAACACATGGCCTATACTGGAGAATGCTCCATGTACACTTGAGAAGAATGTGCATTCTGATGTTGTTGGGTGAAGTAGTCTATATATGTCTATTAGGTGTAGTTGGTTGATAGTGTTATGTGAGTCTTCTATTTCTTTACTGTCTGTCTAAATGTTCTATTTATTATTGAAAGTGGGATATTAAGTTTTTCACTATTATTGTACAATTGTCTATTTCTCACTTTAATTTTGTCAATGTTTGCTTCATATTTTGGTGGCTCAAGTGCTTGGTGCATGCATGTTTATAATTATTATATGTTCTTGATAAATTGACTCTCTACCAATATATAATTTCCTCCCTTGTCCCTTGTAAAAGGTTTTAGCTTGAAGTTTAGTTTATCTGATACTCATACCTAGCTACTTTTGGTTGCTATTTTCATGAAAAATCTGTTCCCATCTTTTCACTTTCAATCTATCTGTGTCTTTGGATAGAAAGTGAATCTTTTGTAAACAGCAAACAGTTGGGTCATGTTTTCAAACCATTTCATTAAACTCTGCCTTTTGCTTGGGTAGTTTCATACATTTATATTTAATGTAATTACTCTTTTCTTATTTGTTCCTCATTTTCTCCATTACTGCCTACTTGTAAGTTCAGTATTTTTTGAGAAAAATTGTTTTCAGCTCTTTTCTTTTGCTTCTGTGTGTATTCATTTGATATTATTTTGTGGTTGCCATGGGGATTACATTTAACAATCTAATTTTAATTGTTAGTAATTTAACTTCAATATTATTCAAAAACTCTGCTAAGATACAGCTCTGTCCCTTTGTATTATGGTCTTCACAAATCACAGCTTTATATGTTGTATGCTCAATAATATACATTTATAATTATTTTTATACATACGTCTTTTAAATAATGTAGGAAATAAAAACTGGAGTTAAAAACCAAAAACACAATAATATTGGCTTTTATGTATGCCCATCTATGGGCCCTTATGAGAAATGTTTATTTCTTCATATGATTCTAGTTACTGTCTAATATCCTTTTAAAGTGTCCCTTGTAGGGGAGGTCTGGTGTTAATATTTTCTCTCAGTTATTGTTTATCTGGAAATGCCTCAATTTTTCCCTTATTTTTGAAGAAGAGTTTTGCCATATACATGATTCTTGGTTGACAGCTTTTTTTCCCAGCAGTTTAAATGTAATGTTCCTTTTTTTAATGAAAATATCTTATGGATTTTTTTTTGTTATCGGTGAAAACTGGATGGACATTTGAATATTATAATGTAGTAAATCTGGAAATCAGATTCTTATATTTCCCCAAGGTTTGCTCTTTTGTTGATTGCTGAAGGCTGTAGTACGTATGTTTCATGAGTATTCCAAACTATGTTTGGAAAGACTGAATTCTTTATCATGTATGGTCTCTGAAATCTCTATTTCCTTAGCTCATGTTTGGCTAGTGTTCTGACATATTTCCTTGAATGTCAGGAGCTAGAAACAAAACAAACAATAACAAACAACAACAATGAAAGAAAAGCACCTTCCATTAAAAAAAAATCCAAAATACAAAACATGTGTCCCAATATTTGTAGGTTGGCTCTGTGCTGGGTCAATCCAACACTTATCCAGGATTGCACTGAGCCTGAGGTGAAAGTTTAGAGTGGTCTGAGTTGTAAGTTAGGCAAAAATAGAGGCAAGTCATTTGCATTTGGCCTTCACAGAGCCCCCGGAGAACTTAGAACAGACATACACAAGGTCTGGAAAGCTGCAGAATATGAGCTCTGTAGCTACTTCCTCCTGCTGATCCATTGAAGGTCCAGAAAGAAGGCTTGGTTATTGAGAGAAGATGGCAGTGGAGTAAGAGGACCCCAGGCTTGCCTCATCCCAAGAACACAACTGGATAACTAAAAATCATCCTAAATGCACCAAAAATAGGCCTAAAGACTGAAAGAACAAACTCCACAACCAAAGGGAGAGAAGAGGCCCAACCAAAGAAGGTAGGGAGTACGGAGATGGGGTTAAGGGGAGAAACAGATCATGGGTGCATTGGAGGGAAGGGAGCCATGGTCATGGAGAAGGGCAAGAAAGAGAGAGAGAGAGAAGCACACAGGGAAATACAGAAGGAGACAGTTTCTCCAAAGCTGTTGGCTTAGAAAACAAGAGAGGCAGAATTCCATGAATTCTTGCAGCCTGTGGGGCTTGAAGCCTGGAGTTTTGAAGGTCAGTGGGGTTGGAAGGGATGGAGCCTGGAAGGCACTGTGCTGCTCCTAAAGAGAATATAGGCAAAAAAGCCAGGGACAGACAGCATGGAAACAGCAATCTGAAGAGTGCCTCCTGCACACAGTGGGGATATTAATGCTCTTCTCAAAGCATGTCACTGAGAGGCAGTGTTCACGGAGACACCTCTCTGAGATAAAAGGAGCTGGCTGGTGCCATCCCTGCCCCCACTTGTGGGAAGGAGCACAGCACTGTCATTGGCTGCCTAACTTGCTTATACAAAACCCCATGCCCCAGTGTTCTGTGGGACTGCCCTTCTCAATCAAGCTTGCCTCAGTTCCAGCACAGGAAGTGATTCCCCTAGAAGACCATCACCAACCCCCAAACACACCACATCTCTGGGTCAGGGAGTTCTTCAGGGCCTCAGTTCTGGTAGAGTTTTTGTCAGGTCTCATTTCACAAGCAGACTGGAACAAACCTAGGTAAAACTCACCACATTCAAGCCTGGGACCACACACTGCCCATAGCAGCCAAGGAGAGCCTCTGCAGATAACTGGCCTGAAGGATAGAGCAGCCAAAACACAATAGCAGAGCACATGCAACACACACTAGAGACACTTCCTAAAGTGCCAGGCCCTGGGCACTATATGATCTCTTCTTCATAAGGCCATTACTTTTAGGAGCAGGAAACATAACTAGATTTTCTAACATAGAGAAGAAGGATGAGACCTAGACAAAATGTGACAATTGAGGAATTTATCTCAATTGAAAGAAAAAGATAATGTCCAGGCCAGAGATCTAAGTGAAACAGATATAAGTAACATGCCTGATGGAAAATGTAAAGGAACAATCATAAGGATACTCACTGGACTTGAGAAAAGAATAGAAGACATCAGTGTGACCCTTACCACAGAAATAGAAGAGTTAAAGAAGAATCAATCACAAATGAAGAGTGGAATAAACAAGATTAGAAACAGCTTGATGATTGAATTGGAACAGCAGGCTGGATGAAGCAGAGAAATGAATTAGTGACCTAGAAGCCAAAGTAATGGGAAATAATGAAGTTGAATAAAAGAGAGAAAGAAGAATTATGCACAAGAGAATAGACTTAGGGAACTCAGTGATCATCAATCGTAATAACATTTGTATTACAGGAATTCCAAGAAGAACAGAAAGAAAAGAGGACAGAAAATTTATTTGAGGAAGTAATAGCTGAAAACTTCCTTAATCTGGGGAAGGAAAAAGACATCCAGATCCAGGAGGCACAGAGAACTCCCATTAAAATCATAAATGAGAGAGGGGAGATAACAACAAACACCACAGAAATACCAACAATTATAAGAGAACATATGAAAAACTATATGCCAACAAATTGGACAAACTGGAAGTAATGGATAAATTCCTAGAAACACATAAATTATCAGAACTGAAACAAGAAGAACCAGAAACCTTGAACAGATCAATAACCAGCAAAAAAATTGAATCAGTAATAAAAAAATCTACCAATTGAATGGGAGAAGATATTTGCAAATGACATATGTGATAAAGGGTTAGTATCACAACTATATAAAGAACTTATAATGCACAAACCCAAAAAATGAATAATCATGATAAAAAATGAGAATCCATGAATAGACATTTTTCCAAAGAAGACATACAGATGGTCCACAAACACATGAAAAAATGCTCAACATCACTCATCACCAGGGAAATGCAAATCAAAACTACAAGTAGATAACCATCACACACCTGTCAGAAGAGATGACTGGATTAAGAAGATGTGGTCCATATATACAATGGAATATTACTCAGCCATCAAAAAGAATGATTCCTCAACATTTGCAGCAACATGGACAGGACTGGAGGAGATAATGCTAAGTGAAATAAGTCAAGCAGAGAAAGACAATTATCATATGGTTTCACTCATTTATGGAACATAAGAAGTAGGAAGATCAGTGGGAGAAGAAAGGGGAGAAGAAAGGGGGGTAAACGAAGGGGGAATGAACCATGAGAGACTATGGACTCTGGGAAACAAACTGAGGGCTTCAGTGGGGAGAGGGGTGGGGGAATGGGATAGGCCAGTGATGGGTATTAAGGAGGGCATGTATTGCATGGTGCACTGGGTGTTATACGCAAATAATGAATTGTGGAACTTTACATAAAAAACTAAGGATATACTGTATGGTGACTAACATAATATAATAAAAAATTATTATTAAAAAAAGATTGAGCAAAAAAAAAGAAAGGCTAAAATCAACAACACAAGAAACAACAGATGTTGGTGAGGATGTGGAGAAAGGGAAACCCTCCTGCACTGTTGGTGGGAATGCAAACTGGTCCAGCCACTCTGGAAAACAGTATGGAGGTTCCTCAAAAAGTTAAAAATAGAACTACCATAAGATGTAGCAATTGTACTACTTAGGTATTTACTGAAAGAATAAAAAAATACTAATTTGAAGGGATACATGCACTGCAATGTTTATAGCAATATTATCCATAATGTAAACAGCCCATGTGTCCATCAACTGATGAATGGATAAAGCAGATGTGGTATATAAACACAATGGAATATTACTGGGTCATAAAAAAGAATCAAATCTTGCTGTTTACAATGACATAGATGGAGCTAGAGAGTATTACACTAAGCAAAATGAGTCAGTCAGAGAAAGACAAGTACCATATGATTTCACTCATATGTAGGATTTAAGAAACAAAACAAATGAGCAAAGAGGAAAAATAGAAAGTCAACCCAAGAAACAGAGTTTTTTCTTTAGAGAACAAAATGATTGTTATCAGAGGGGAGGTGCTGGGCAGATGGGTTAAATAGGTGATGGGAAGTAAGGTGGGCACTTGCCATGAGCACTGCATGATATATGGAAGTGTTGAATCACTAAATTGTATACCTGAAACTAATATTACCCTGTATGTTAACTAACTGGAATTTAAATAAAACTCCAAAAAAATAAAACATTTTCATCACTATAAAAATAAAACCTGTGTACCTTATCAGTCACTTCCCATTATTATTACAAAGATGGAGATGATATCGTCCCCACCCTCAAAATATTCATTATCTTTTGGGGAACATAGACATGAAAACAAATAATGTCAATCAAGATTGCTGAGTGGAAGAGGCATGAACCAGATCTCAGACTGGGTATAGAAGTTGGTCAGGGAAGATTTTCCCGTAAAGGTGATATTTAGCTAAGTCTTTTAGTTAACTTAGCTAAGCAAAGGGAGGGATGACATGGATGCATTTCAGGCAGAGTGTAAATATAGATTATGGTGGCCAGAATTTTAATATGGATGTAGGTCAGGGACTTAAAGATGGAGAGAAGCCAAAGTCGGAAGAGAACATGATAAGGGATGAAGCAAGGAGTTACATACTACAAAAAGCTTAGAATTAACCTCATAGGCACTGAGAAGCCATGTAGTCCCTAAGAGTAACATTTGGCCAGGTTGGAGACTTTCATGGTGCCCACCTCTTAGGGATTCCTGTCCAGATTCCTCCTAGCAAAGAGCTAGCTACTTCCTGGGCTCCTGGTGGTCTGGCCACGCTCCCTTTTCAAGGGTTTCTGTTATAAAGAGCTCTTTACATATTAGACATATTTATAATTCCTCTCTAACACATCACCAAACAAAGCCCATAAGGTCATAAAAAATTAATCACATCTCAGTTCTTATTAAAACAATAAAGTCAGATTTCCATTTTTTAACTCTCCGCTCATTTCCCCTGTTATCCTCCAGGCTTCTCTCAGACTTTCTTGCTCTCTCCTCTTGTTCCTGCCCTAGTAAATTTCAAAGAGCCTCAGTTGCCTCATCTGTAGGAGGAGCTGTATTCACCTTAATGGTCTGGCATTTCCTAAAGCTATTTGTAATAATAGGAACTATTCTTTTAATTGTAGTTTCTAATTGTTTATTCTCCTTCAAACTCATGAGAATTCTAGCACAATGGGTAATAATTCCATTTTATTAAGAAGGAGGCTGAGTTTCAGAAGGTTGAAGTCAGTACCCAAGGTTACACAGGATTTCAGGAGCAGAATTAGGCCTTAAACCTATGTGTTCCAATGCTTTATCACCAGACCAGACACCCCTTCTTCACCTTCTTGGCCAAATATCTTTGTTTTCTTCCAAGCTGGTCCTCACAACTCCCAAAAGAGGTTTTGCTAAGACGTTTCTACTTCTTGTCCAGAGACTTTGGCATAGATGACTGAGAAAGGGCAGTCAAGAGGCATCCAAACAGGCCCAGAAGGGGAGCATGCCCTTTCTATCACCTTAACCTAATAGCTCAGAACCATGGTGGCAGGACAGGTGAAGATCTTTAAAGGCTGTAAATGATGAACTGATTCTAGTGTCCCTGCTCATGTGTAATTAAAAATAAAAACAAGAATAAGCCATTGAAATCAGCGTAAAGAAGTTCATTATTCTGATATCTCTTACGATGACTAATCTGAATTCTTTTTAAATATCAAATAGGAAAGCGTTCTTACTTGGGGGGCCATTTTTTGTGCACTTGCTTTGAGGGTGACTATTGGCCTGTCTGCAGTACATGGTGGGTGTGAGTACCTAATGACAGCACTGTGCAAATATGAGCTTGGGCTCACTGCCATGCTTATCTTGGTCTCTCAGTCAGTCATGCCTTTGAGAGGTCCTGCCTGCTCCCACCCAAGAGGAATTCGGTTCCATAGGGACTATCTCCAGGACTCAACTCAGGCCTCTAGCCACAGGCTGTTGGCTTGATGCAAATGTTCAGGACAGAACAAGGAACTCAGGCTCCCTCTCTTTTCTCTGTCTCCCACTCTCCTGTATGTCTCTGCCTGTATCTGACTCTATGTATCTGTTTTGCTCTTTCTTTTTGCCTTTTTCTTGCCCTCTGTATTTCTTTTTTTTTTTTAAGATTTTTTATTTATTTATTTGACAGAGATAGAGACAGCCAGCGAGAGAGGGAACACAAGCAGGGGGAGTGGGAGAGGGAGAAGCAGGCTCATAGAGGAGGAGCCTGATGTGGGGCTCGATCCCATAATGCCGGGATCACGCCCTGAGCAGAAGGCAGACGCTTAACTGCTGTGCCACCCAGGCGCCCCTGTATTTCTTTTTTTTTAAGTGAGATTAGCCACATTTATTTTTATTCACAGAATACCAACTTTTTTTTTCACAGCAAAAAATATATATATTTATTTATTTTTATTATGTTATGTTAGTCACCATACAGTACATCATTAGTTTTTTTAATAATTTTTTATTATATTACGTTAGTCACCATACAGTACATCCCTAGTTTTTGATGAAGTTTCCATGATTCATCACTTGTGTATAACACCCAGTGCACCATGCAATCCATGCCCTCCTTAATACCCATCACCATCATTAGTTTTTAACGTAGTGTTCCATGATTCGTTGTTTGCATATAACACCCAGTGCTGCATGCAATATGTGCCCTCCTTAATACCCATCACCAGGCTAACCCATCTCCCTGCCCCCCCTCCCCTCTAAAACTCTCAGTTTGTTTCCTGGAGTCCATAGTCTCTCATAGTTCTCTATTTCTATCTCTGAGTCTTTCTTTTTCTTTGCCCCAGTCTCAGACTTCATTTTTCCTTTTATCTTACCCTTTCTGTTTCTCTCATTCTCTTTCCTCATATTTTTTTCTCATATTCCAATATGAGAATTTTTTCTCATATTCCAATATCTATCTCTTCCTTTGTTTCTTAACCTCTGTGGGCATGTGTCTTGGTCTCAGCTTTTCCCTGTCTTACTTTCTTTACCATCCCAGAACCCACACGGACTTTTAGAGAGGATAAGCTGCTATATTTTGGGCTCTCCTTCCAGGAGAGTTAGGGATGGAGACTTAGGGCTAAATTTGAACTTTTCAGGCTTGGGTGGGGCCTCCAAGGAGACAGCTAAGGAAGGAGGGATAACTGGCTTATTTAGTAAGAGGATGGAGCGTGGGGTGGGAACTTGGCAAAGACTGTGAGTTCCAACGTTCAGTCAGTGTCTTGGCCCTGCGTTCTCTGAGTCCTTGAAGCTATTTTTAGATGCTTTCAAAATATCCCAGAATGCTCCTACCCCTTCATTCAGCCTGGGACGCCAGAGGATTCATCGATGATAAAAGAACTGAGGTCTGCTTTCTACTCTTCTTTACCTCCTACCAGCCCCGAGAAAACTGTAGTGACACTGGCCCCAGAGTGGGGCATGAAGGGAGAAGGGAGCAGTGGCAACAGATAATGATCCAGCCAGAAAGTAGGAAGGAGGTTAATAAAGCACCTCAAATCCCAAGACCCCAAAGTGTCTTACCTGAAAGGGATCCTAGAGGTCAGTTGGTCTTTTTCCGTCTATATGTATGTGTGGGGAAGGCTGAAGAGGGTGGTATTAATATCTTTCAAAAAGAAGGGAGAAAAAAAGAATATCTTAGACCCATCCCTTTCACCTCTACTCTAGTTCACTATTTCTGGCATGGATTGTTGTGATAGCTTGGTTTATCTGCTTCGAGACTCTCCCTGGGTAATCTAGTGCCCATACTGGCCAGAGAAACCTATCATATTTTGGGGGTGGGGTTGGAGTGAAGAGCCAGCCCTGACTGTGTCACTTCTGTTTAAAGACTTCACTAGTTCTTGAGCACTTTGATAAAATCCAAAACCCCTTAGCCTGACACACAGGCCTAAACCTGTTTGTGATTTAGCCTCCACTTGCCTTTCCAAATTCTTCCCTTACTTGCAATGTTTCCCTTTGGAACCTTCAAAACTCCCATTCTCCACATTCTTCTAACCTAACATTATTTCTCTCTTGCTTTTTCTCTCTCAAACAAACAAACAAACAAACAAACCCACAATAGTTAACACAAGCCTACAGATAAAAATTCAAACAATAGAGTAAAAAGAAAAGTGAAACCCCTCAAGCTTTCCATGCCCTACTTCCATCCAAAGGTAACCATGTCTCCAACCTAGCTGCCTATTATTCTATCCCTCTCTGATCCATCCAGGAGGGCCTTCTTGTTGTTGTAAGAACACATGAACTCTCAACTCAGGACCTTTTGCCCTTGCTGATCCCTCTGCCTGGAATGCTCTTTCCCATATATCTTGCTTGTTCCCTCGGTTCCTTTATGTTGTTACTTAACTGTGGCCTTCTCAGTGAGACCTTCTCTGACCTCCTTATCTAAATTTATAACTGCTCCCACATCCCTTATTTCCTCCCCTGCTTTAATTATTTAGCACTTATCACCATCTAATTTACTACATATTAAACTGATTTATTTGTTTATTGTCTGTCTCTCCCACTAGAATGTAAGTTCCATGAGGGCAGTGATTTTTCCATACAGTTGTACCCTCAGTACCTAATAGAGCACCTATCACATCATAGGTTTTTGATAAAATATTTATTGAATGAAGTTCAACAGGTGATAACCATAAATTATCTTATGTATTTGAGACTGTAAATACACTCTATACCAACTAACTGATTTGTTTGTTCTTCCTTTGGTATCAAATTGCTTCAATTACTGCAATTTTTTATGGTTGATATATGCTCTCACACTTCTGACTTGTGTACTTGCTGTTCCTTCTGCCTGAAATGAGTTTTCCCCTCCTTGGTCTATGTGGGGAATTGGTGCTTACTCTTCAAGTCTCAGCTCAAGCACCACATTTTTGTGAAACTTTTCTGCTTCTGCAAGGCTGGATTAGATGACCCTCCTCCATTATCTCATAGTCTTTCTACCACTGTAATTATCACTCTGTGACTTGGTCATCTATTTACACATCTGCCTCCCTTGGTAAACTGTAAGGACCCCGAGGGACAAGGACTTGATGATGGTATCCCTAGTACCTAGCACTGTGCTGAAATTCAGTAGGAGTAGCTGTAATCAGACAGAGCTGAATTTAAATCCAATGTGCCAGTTTATAGCTGTGTGATCTTGGGCAACTTGCTTAACCTTGCTGAGTCCCAGTTTCATATCCTTTAATACAGGCATCATGATACTCACCACATGGTATCATGATGAGGTTGCAATAAAATAACTCTGTATGCATAAACAGTTGTAACAAATATGTAGACTTCTCATTATCCCACTTGCTCCTTATGAGGGAAGTAGGACAAGTATTATGAGCTCCATTTTTCAGAGACCTTGAGAAGTGAAAGTGAATTTTCCAAGGTTGCAGGATAAGTAAGTGGCAGAGCCAGGATCCCAATATGAATCTTTCCGATTGGAAGCTTGCTGTCTGTGTGGGAAGTAAGAAGGTTATGGACTCCAGGGTTCCTGGCTCCTAAGCCAGCATGTGGGTATGATGTGCTGCCCTCAGAGAAGACTGACACATCCCTGGCAGCATTCTCTACCCCAAGGAGAAAAATGGAGGGTGGTCTCCTTTTGTCCCCATGTCTGCCTTAGCCCAGGTGTTCTAGGCTATCTTCTTAATCATGGATCAAGAGACCATTTCCTACTGTCTGAAATAGAAGGGGGTAGAAATGTAAGAGTTTTCTTCTGTGAGGGGCAGCTAAAGGTTGAGCCTGCTCTGGGGGGGGGATTCTGAGAAGGAAGGAAAGCATAGGAACTACTATATGTAATGTCTACTATTTGTCAGCTACTTTTTCATATGTCCATTCATTCAGGCAGTAAACACTTGCTATGCACCTACTATTTGTCAGGTGTTATACTGGATGCTGGGAGTGTAGTGGTAATGAAACTGGAAGGGGGAGGACACAGATGGCAAACTGGTAATAACTATAAAGAATACGTAGTCTTCTCATTTTATGGATGAGGAAACTTGGTCTCAGAGAGGGAATATGAATTGGCCACAAAACACAGCTAGTGCTGGGATCCAAAATGTGAATTTGTCTAACTTTAAACCTGGTATTCTTTCCACTATACTACCTACGTCCCTGAACCACTGCCTCCAAATCATTTCCTTCACCTACCTGTCCTAGTGCTCAAAATGACACTATTAGAGAGGTACACTTATGGGGTAACAGTTACATCCAAGAATTCCCTATCAACATCAGGATAGCATATCTGGGAACCTGAGAATGTATAGGCAGCTATTAATGTATCTCAGTTTATGAGCTTTAATATAGCAGTTACCTAGCAAAAAGCAGAGAAGAGTGGGTATAAGTTAGTGAGTTCGGATGGAGGACAGAGTTAGGAGAAGGAAAAATATAGTAGCTAGGATGAAGGCCCAATGTATTAAAAGTAAATATGGATTGGTGTTTTTATGACCTTGGCAGGATAAGACAGAAATAACAAAAGGAATATTGAAAAAAAGTTGATGACATAAAAAATAAAAAAATATTTTATGGTGCAGAAATTAAAATCAGAAGACAAAGGACAAACTAGGGACAAACTTGCAAGATAGTCAACATAAAAGGGGCTGCCATCCTTAAAATATAAGGAAATTTTATAAATCAATAATTAAAAGAGAACACTTCAGGAATATCTGAACAAAGGATATGAATAAATAATTTATAAAAGAAGAATTATAAATGACTAACAACATGAAAAGATGTTCAACCTCATTAGTAATTAAATAAATGAAAATAAAGATGAAGGGGATTATTTTTTATTTGGTGTAGCATATTGGCAAAGATTAAAATGACTGATACCAAGTGTTGGTGAGAATGTCAAGATAAAAGAGTCATAGAAATGGAAGTTAGAACAATTTCTCTGAGGATTGTTTGGTGATATATATCAAAATTTAAAATGTGCTTACCCTTTGACTGAGGAATAAATGTGGACCAGTGTATAGAGATACATGCACATCACAATGTTGTTTGATAGTACAAAATTGGAACCATCCAAGTGATGAGCACTGGGTGTTATACCCAGCTAATGAATCATTGAACATTATACCAAAAACTAAAGATGTACTAAACGTTGGCTAATTGAATTTAAATTAAAAAAGAAAGCAATCCAAGTGTCCTTTGATAGCAGAATGATTAAATAAGCTATGGTTCTCTTCCACGCAAACGGACCTCAAAAGAAAGCTGGAGTAGCAATTATCATATCAGATAGACTGGATTTTAAACTAGAGGCCATAGAGAGAGACACAGAAGGGCACTATATTTCTTAAAGGAAGTATTCAACAAGTGGATATGACAATTATTAATATATATGCCCCCAACAGGGGAGCAGCAAGATACACAAGCCAACTCTTAACCAAAATAAAGAGACATATAGATAAGAACACAGTAATAGTAGGGGACCTCAACACCCCACTATCAGAAATAGACAGAACACCCTGGCAAAAACTAAGCAAAGAATCAAAGGCTTTGAATGCCATACTCGACGAGTTGGACCTCATAGATATATATAGAACACTACACCCCAGAACCAAAGAATACTCATTCTATTCAAATGCCCATGGAACATTCTCAAGAATAGATCATGCTCTGGGACACAAAACAGGTCTCAGCCAATACCAAAAGATTGAAATTATCCCCTGCATATTCTCAGACCACAACGCTCTGAAATTGGAACTCAACCACAAGGAAAAACCTGGAAGAAACTCAAACACTTGGAGGCTAAGAACCATCCTGCTCAAGAATGACTCGATAAACCAGGAAATCAAAAAACAAATTAAACAATTTATGGAGACCAACGAGAATGAATACACAACGGTCCAAAACCTATGGGATACTGCAAAGGCAGTCCTAAGGGGGAAATACATAGCCATCCAAGCCTCACTCAAAAGAATAGAAAAATCTAAAATGCAGTTTCTATATTCTCACCTCAAGAAACTGGAACAGCAACAGAGGGACAGGCCTAACCCACTGACAAGGAAGGAGTTGACCAAGATTAGAGCAGAAATCAATGAATTAGAGACCAGAACCACAGTAGAGCAGATCAACAGGACTAGAAGCTGGTTCTTTGAGAGAATCCATAAAATTGATAGACCACTGGCAAAACTTGTCCAAAAACAAAGAGAAAGGACTGAGATTATTAAAATTATGACTGAAAAGGGAGAGGTCACGACCAGCACCATTGAAATTGCAAGGATTATTAGAAACTTTTATCAACAGCTATATGCCAAAAAACTAAACAATCTGGAAGAGATGGAGGCCTTCCTGGAAACCTATAAACTACCAAGACTGAAACAGGAAGAAATAGATTTCTTAAATAGGCCAATTAACTATGAAGAAATTGAGTCAGTGATAAACAACCTTCCAAATAATAAAACTCCAGGCCCAGACGGTTTTCCTGGGGAATTCTACCAAACATTCAAAGAAGAAATAATACCTATTCTCCTAAAGCTATTTCAAAAAATAGAAACAGAAGGAAAGCTACCAAACTCATTCTATGAGGCTAATATTACCTTGATCCCCAAACCAGGCAAAGACCCCCTCAAAAAGGAGAATTACAGACCGATTTCTCTAATGAATATGGATGCCAAAATCCTCAACAAGATCCTTGCTAATAGAATCCAACAGTACATTAAAAGGATTATCCATCATGACCAAGTGGGATTCATACCTGGGATGCAAGCATGGTTCAACACTCGCAAATCAATCAATGTGATACATCATATCAACAAGAAAAGACTCAAGAACCATATGATCCTCTCAATTGATGCAGAAAAAGCATTTGACAAAATACAGCATCCTTTCCTGATTAAAACCCTTCAGAGTGTAGGAATAGAGGGTACATTTCTCAATCTCATAAAAGCCATCTATGAAAAGCCTACTGCAAGCATTATTCTCAATGGGGAAAAGCTGGAAGCCTTTCCCTTAAGATCAGGAACACGACAAGGATGCCCACTCTCGCCACTATTATTCAACATAGTACTAGAAGTCCTTGCAACAGCAATCAGAAGACAAAAAGGGATCAAAGGTATCCAAATCGGCAAAGAAGAAGTCAAACTGTCTCTCTTTGCAGATGACATGATACTCTATATGGAAAACCCAAAGGAATCCACTCCCAAACTATTAGAAGTTATAGAACAATTCAGTAAGGTGGCAGGATACAAAATCAATGCCCAGAAATCAGTTGCATTTCTATACACGAATAACGAGACTGAAGAAAGAGAAATTAGGGAATCCATCCCATTTACAATAACACCAAAAACCATGCGTTACCTTGGAATTAACTTAACCAGAGACGTAAAGGACCTATATGCTAGAAACTATAGATCACTTTTGAAAGATATTGAGGAAGACATAAAAAGATGGAAAAATATTCCATGCTCATGGATTGGAAGAATTAACATAGTTAAAATGTCCATACTACCCAGAGCAATCTACACTTTCAATGCTATCCCGATCAAAATACCGAGGACATTTTTCAAAGAACTGGAACAAATAGTCCTTAAATTTGTATGGAACCAGAAAAGGCCCCGAATCTCCAAGGAACTGTTGAAAAGGAAAAACAAAGCTGGGGGCATCACAATGCCGGATTTCGAGCTGTACTACAAAGCTGTGATCACAAAGACAGCATGGTACTGGCACAAAAACAGACACATCGACCAATGGAACAGAATAGAGAACCCAGAAATGGACCCTCGGCTCTTTGGGCAACTAATCTTTGATAAAGCAGGAAAAAACATCCGGTGGAAAAAAGACAGTCTCTTCAATAAATGGTGCTGGGAAAATTGGACAGCTACATGCAAAAGAATGAAACTTGACCACTCTCTCACACCATACACAAAAATAAACTCCAAATGGATGAAAGACCTCAATGTGAGACAGGAATCCATCAAAATTCTAGAGGAGAACATAGGCAACAACTTCTATGACATCGGCCAGAGCAACCTTTTTCACGACACATCTCCAAAGGCAAGAGAAATAAAAGATAAAATGAACTTATGGGACTTTATCAGGATAAAGAGCTTCTGCACAGCCAAGGAAACAGTCAAAAAAACTAAGAGACAGCCCACGGAATGGGAGAATATATTTGCAAAGGACACCACAGATAAAGGACTGGTATCCAAGATCTACAAAGAACTTCTCAAACTCAATACACGAGAAACAAATAAACAAATCATAAAATGGGCAGAAGATATGAACAGACACTTTTCCAATGAAGACATACAAATGGCTAACAGACACATGAAAAAATGTTCAAAATCATTAGCCATCAGGGAAATTCAAATCAAAACCACACTGAGATACCACCTTACGCCAGTTAGAATGGCAAAGATAGACAAGGCAAGAAACAACAATTGTTGGAGAGGATGTGGAGAAAGGGGATCCCTCCTACATTGTTGGTGGGAATGCAAGTTGGTACAGCCACTCTGGAAAACAGTGTGGAGGTCCCTTAAAAAGTTAAAAATTGAACTACCCTATGACCCAGCCATTGCACTACTGGGTGTTTACCCCAAAGATACAGACGTAGTAAAGAGAAGGGCCATATGCACCCCAATGTTCATAGCTGCATTGTCCACAATAGCCAAATCATGGAAGGAGCCGAGATGCCCTTCAACAGATGACTGGATTAAGAAGCTGTGGTCCATATATACAATGGAATATTACTCAGCTATCAGAAAGAACGAATTCTCAACATTTGCTGCAACATGGACGGCACTGGAGGAGATAATGCTAAGTGAAATAAGTCAAGCAGAGAAAGACAATTATCATATGATTTCTCTCATCTATGTAACATAAGAACTAGGAGGATCGGTAGGGGAAGAAAGGGATAAAGAAAAGGGGGGTAATCAGGAGGGTTAATGAAACATGAGAGACTATGGTCTATGAGAAACAAACTGAAGACTTCAGAGGGGAGGGGGTTGGGGGAATGGTATAGTCTGGTGATGGGTAGTAAGGAGGGCACGTATTGCATGGTGCACTGGGTGTTATACGCAACTAATGAAGCATCGAACTTTACATCGCAATCCGGGGACGTACTGTATGGTGATTAACATAATATAATAAAAAAATCATTATAAAAAAATAAATAAAATAATATAAAGAAATAAAAATAAGATGGGTGGATTAAAAAAAATAAAAATAAATAAATAAGCTATGGTTCAATCATGTAATGAAACCATTAAAACGGTGAAATAGACTCATATTAGTTGACATAAAAGATGTCCATGAAGTCCTGTTGAGTGAAAAAGCAGATTATAAATTAACATGTAGAGGGTATAAATTATGGTGTGTGTATGTGGGTGTGTGATATCTTGGACTTCGTTAATAGAAATATCATTTCTAGAAAAAGTTCATCTCTATATTAGGCAGAGTCCAGGTCCAATTTTAGGCATGGCATGTTAATAGGCACAAAGACAAATTGGAGTCTGTCCAGAGGGAAGTGAGTGGGCTAAGAGGAAGTGAACCTAACTCAGGGAAATAGTTGAAGGAACTGGAGCCAGAGAGTAAAAATTCCAGGGAAACCAATTTTGGCTTAAATAAAAGAAACTCTTTGAATGTCCTGGCTTTCTTGTGATTGAGTAAGCTGTCCAGCTAAGGATTGGAGTGAGCTTATCACCAATGGTGGTGTGTTAGGGGAGGGTCAGGTAGTCAGTTAGGTGGCCTCCAAGTCACTTTTCTTCTAGTTTTTGAGAGTCTCAGACTTGACAAATGCTGTGGGCTTACACTACCTGCCTGGGGCTGTTGGGGAAGGCAAGGGCAGGGGACCCTGAGAATAGAGCCCAGTGGGACCTGTAGTGAATTAGAGCAAAATCCAGTCATCCTGGCTTCCCAGTCAGACCCTTGTAGAGATCTCTCTTTCCCTTGCCTGAACTCCTGCCCCACCAGTCCCTCCCTTCTCTCACAACATCTGACCTGTGAGAACTGCAGAGCTTCCACAACTCTTTCTCCATCAGGGTAAGAATTTGAATTAGCTCCATTATTAATTAGACTGATAGGTAGGAGGTTACCTAGATATATGATTCCGGGGGTACTAGGTCAATCCCCCTGTGTTTTTATTTTTATTTTTTATTATTATATGTTAGTCACCATACAGTACATCATTAGTTTTTAACGTAGTGTTCCCTGATTCATTGTTTGTGTGTAACACCCAGTGCTGCGTGCAATACATGCCGTCCTTAATACCATCACCAGGCTAGCCCATCCCCCCACCCCCTCCCCTCTGAAGCCCTCAGTTTGTTTCCCAGAGTCCACAGTCTCTCATGGTTCATCTCCCTCTCTGTTTTCCCTCCCTCTTCATTTTCCCCTTCCTTCTCCTAACAATCCCCTGTTTAAAGAGACCTCCCAATGTCTGATTTTTCATGATTAGTGCTTTGTCCTTTGAATCTTGAATGCTTTCCAAAGTCCCTTTGCAAAAATGCCAATAATTCCAGGAAAGGGTTCACCTTAAGCCGCCAGGAAAAGGGGAGGGGTGGGGAAGGGCTTCTGCATTCTGCAGGAGGCCTCTTTTGAGTGTCTAGAGGAAGTTTTGTATGCTGGAAGGCTATGCAAGGCAGAAGAGGGGAGGAGGCTTTTGGGGGAGGAATTTTTCTATCCAGAGGCCCAACCTATTCTGTGTTTTTTAAATTTTTTTAATAATATTTTTTATTATGTTATGTTAGTCACCATACAGTACATCCCAAATTTTTGATGTAAAGTTCTATGATTCATTACTTGCGTATAACACCCAGTGCACCATGCAATACATGCCCTCCCTAATACCCATCACCAGCCTATCCCAATCCCCCACCACCCTCTCCTCTAAAGCCCTCAGTTTGTTTCCCAGAGTCCATAGTGTCTCATGGTTCAGTCCCCTTTCTGTTTATCCCCTCTTCCTTCTTCCCTTTCTTCTCCTACCGATCTTCCTACTTGTTATGTTCCATAAACGAGTGAAACCATATGATAATTGTCTTTCTCTGCTTGACTTATTTCACTTAGCATTATCTCCTCTAGTCCCGTCCAAGTTGCTGCAAATGTTGTGTAATCGTTCTTTCTGATGGCTGAGTAATATTCCATTGTATATATAGACCACATCTTCTTAATCCAGTCATCTGTTGAAGGGCATCTCGGCTCCTTCCACAATTTTGCTATTGTGGACAATGCTGCTATGAACATTGGGGTGCATATGGCCCTTCTCTTCACTATGTCTGTATCTTTGGGGTAAATACCCAGTAGTGCTATTGTGTGTTTAAAGCTTAGAACAGCTAGACTCAGTAGTTCTAGGCCTGGCTGCACATTAGAATCACATGGAGAGCTTTTGAAAATACTGGTGAACAGACTTCACTCAAGCCAGAAGATTTGATTTAATTGATCTAGTGTGGGGTCCGGGCATTGCAAGTTTTGCAAAACTCCCCAAGTGATTCTAATGTGCAGCCAGAGCTGTGAACCACTACGCCAAGAGAAGCCCAGTCAGATGTAACCCAGATTGAGGGAGAACAAACAGGGCTAGATTGGCTTCCTGGTCCTCACTAGGGCAGGACCATGGGGAAGGGATGGTACTACTTCACTGCTCCCCAGCTATATCTGCTTGCCTGGAGGGTGATTAGGAGCAGGAGGGCTGGTTACTTGTATAGATGACCAAATTTTCTGGTTTGCCTGGGAGTTTTCTGGTTTTACAACTGAAAGTCTTTCATCCCTAATAAACTTGAAATGTTGGTTACCTTACACAGGACAACTGCAAGTGTTTAAACCTTAAGTAATTTGAGCATTTGTTGGGACAACCACTTCTTTCTCTTTCTCAATTTCCTTTTCTGAAGAACACCAACAACCTTTAAAGGCTTGTTCTACCTCTCTCACTGGCTGCTATAAAATGGAATAATGTAGGTGAAAGGGCTCAGTGATCTGTAAAGTAATGCATACAATAGTGGATAGAATGTTATAAATAATAAGCAGTACCTGTCAGGCTGGAAAGGTCACAGGATTCTTGCCAGTTAAATCTGTAATGCCCACTGCAGTGGTGGGATGGCTCTCATTTATCCTTTTCTTTTCTTTTCTTTTCTTTTCTTTTTTTTTAAAGATTTTATTTATTTATTTGACAGAGATAGAGACAGCCAGTGAGAGAGGGAACACAAGCAGGGGGAGTGAGAGAGGAAGAAGCAGGCTCATATCAGAGGAGCCTGATGTGGGGCTCGATCCCAGAACGCCGGGATCACGCCCTGAGCCGAAGGCAGACGCTCAACCACTGTGCCACCCAGGCGCCCCTCATTTATCCTTTTCTTTTCTCCCATGGGTTTGTTTATCTCTTCCTCCACATTTAAAAAATTCTAGGATACCACAGATGGAATTGACCACTGACACCTTTCAGTCCTATTCCATCATCAAATGGAGAGATGGAGGCCTAGAGAGGGAAAATAAGTGATAATACAGGTAACAAGATAATGCAGTTCATCAGTGGCAGATCTGAGACTCAAACTCAGCATACCTTGATGTGCCCAGCTCCTTCATTTCAGAGTCACAAAACATTATCAAACCATCTCCTTGATTCCCATAAACACATATGTCCTTTTTAAGGGCATCATATTTTATTTCTCCTACAAATAGTGAGTTCAAAGAGAAAAGGAAGCTCAAGGAACTGTGGGAGCTTAGGGCAGGGTAACAAAATTCAGTCTGAGAAAGTGGCTATAGTCAGGGAGGACCGCTCAGATAAGGTGAACTAAGACGAAAATAAAATTACTAGTTTTTCAGACAAACAGAACAGAGGGGGAAGTGGGAAGCCAGCAGGGGAAAGGCAGTTTAGGTAATGGGAACGGCATGCCCAATGGCCCAAAAGAGTCAGAAAATATGCTTTTCCAGCTCACTCCCATTGTTGTAAAACTGCAGAGATGGGTGATGGGTGATGGGACAGATGAGGCTAGTCATATATGCCTTGCTAAGGAGTTTGAACTTTAGTTTGTAAGTGTCAATACACCAGAAGGTTTTCAAAGCTTGTGTCAGATATTTAACTCTCTTGAACTTCTTGTAACTCCAGGGCAAATAGAGAGGGATTAACAAAAACAGTGTGAAAGTTAGCTATCCTGAATCTCTGAACAAGATTAACACTTTCCTGGCCCAAGCTGCCAGTAATGGAACTGAAGCTTAAACCTGACTGACTCATTTCTGTGATACTGGGCTGGGAGGAGACTCAGCTCCTGTGTGGAGGTTCAGCCCCACCCTCCTGTGTAGGCTGAGCCAGGAAGAATCTGGGCCCAGGCTGGCAGACCTTCAGGTTGTCCCTTCCATAGTATGTTTCCCAGGTTGCTCTAGGGTCAGGGGCCCAGATCCTCTGGTCCCTCTACCCTTGGCAGCTACTGCCCCCTGGCAATGTGTTCTCCAGGATCTTTACTCTGGTCCTTATTCTCATCTGTATTAGAGGAGTTTTCCCCATCTGTCTTCTGGGCTTCATGTAATGACCCTTCCTACTCTCAGGTCACTATAGCATGGGGTTCTCTCTTTCTTTCTCCTCTACAGAGTTTATCTAAAGCATGCTCATTTAGGGGCGCCTGGGTGGCACAGCGGTTGAGCGTCTGCCTTCGGCTCAGGGCGTGATCCCGGCGTTGTGGGATCGAGCCCCACATCAGGCTCTTCCGCTGGAAGCCTGCTTCTTCCTCTCCCATTCCCCCTGCTTGTGTTCCCTGTCTCGCTGGCTGTCTCTGTCTCTGTCGAATAAATAAATAAATTTAAAAAAAAAAAAAAAAAAAAAGCATGCTCATTTAGCTGACAGTCTAATGGGGAAGGCAGATAATAATAATTAGAGGACAGTGGGAGGGTTTGGTATCCAAAGCATAGTGGGAGCACAGAGAAGGAAGGGAGTTTCTGTGGGTGGTGGAGCAGCTTCCCAGAGAAAATGAAATTTGGCTTGGGTTATCAAGGGTGAGTAGGAGTTGGTCAAGTGGAGAAGGATTATAAAACTGAGGGAACAGTAGGCTCGAAGGAACAGAACCTTGAACCTACCTGGGGATGATTAAGTGTGATTCCAACAGAGAGGTAATGCATGGTAGAATAAGGGAGAGTAGGGAATGGGGGAGAAAATGCTGAGATGAGACAGCTCAACCACTCCTGGGCATCTCCATCTGGGTGGTTTATGGGTAACTTAAACTCACCATGCCCCAAAACTTCTTTTCCTCGCCCCACAAACTGGTCCTTTTTTAGGATTTTTAATCACAGAGTCTTAGCAATTCTACCTCTTTAATCTCTAATTTATCTGCTTTTCTCAATTCCTAATACTACCACCTTAGTCAGAACTGAGGAGTACTGTCTTTTCTTTCCCTATAATGAAAACTGTGTAACTGATCACGTCTCCCTTTCCATATGGACTCCAAGATGCTCAAAGCCAAATTCACAGTTCAGCCGTGTGAGCCCTAGTGGCTTCCATATCTGTGTTTTATTCTTATTAATTTCTCCTTCTCTCTCACCATCATCAACAGGGTTCCTCAATTTTGACTTCCTAATTCTGACATCTGTCATTTTTAAAATTTTTATTTATTTATTTATATAATTTTATTGCTTTTCTGTGGTAAGTTGCCTCAGATCATCTGTGGAATGAGTTCAGAGATGGATAAATTGAGAAACTGTTGGCCCACAAGAGAGAAAATAGTTCAGATCCTCATTATTTTTGCCTAAATGATTACAATGGCTTCCAAACTGAGTTCTATGTCCCGCACTCTATCTCATCCCCTCTAGTTGGTCTTCCTCTGTTCAGCAGTGTTATCCTTTCTAAAAGAAAAACCTGTTCAAGTCACTCCCCTGCTTTGAAAACATCAGCAGTTTCTCACTGTCCTGAGGATGACATTAAAGACACTTAGTATGAGGTGCAAAGCCCTTTGCAAACTTGCCACCTCTCATTTATTTCTACTTCTTGAGTACCAAGTATACTATATGCCAAACACTGTGTTATGCACTGGCATTCAATAGTGATAAAAAATAGACACTCTTCCTGCTCTCATAGAACTTAGGGTCTACTTAGGGAGACAGGAATTACTCAACTCAAGACTCAAATAAATGTATTCTTACAAATTGTGGTTAAGTTATCTGGAGGAAGACTGACTAGTTCTCTGAGGACATATGGCAGGGAGCCTTACTAAGTTTTAGAAAGTTCCGCAAGAAGTAACATTTTATCTAATGAAAGGATTGGGTTGGTGCTAACTAGGTAAATTGTAGGAGTGGAGAAGCATGTGCCCCCTGCAGAATAAATAGCATAAAAAGATCTTTGTAGGGTTGGATTAGAGAAAGAATGATACATTTTAGAAACAGAAAGAAGGCCAGTGTGTCTGGGATCCAAATAGCAGCAAGGAGTGTTGGTTGAGAGGTTAAAGAGGTAGGCAGGAGCCAGACCACAAAGAACTTTTAAAGACCATGACAAAGATTCTGTTCTTCATCTTAAGAGCAAAGAGAAGAAGCCATTGAAGCCTTTTAAGCTGGGGAGTGACGTGATCAGATTTTAATATTGAAAAGATTCCTGTGACTGCTTTATGGAGAATAGATGGGACGAGAGCCAGAAGGGATGTGGAGAGATCAGTTAGGAACCTGCTGCAGCTATCCATTCAACTTGGCTGGGAACAGGGTAGCAACAGTGGTGATAGAGAGAAGTGGGCAGATTTGAAAACTAGTTAGGAGGCCCATTGATAGGACCTGGCAATGGACTGAAATGGCAGAGGATAAGGAAGAAGGAGATGTTAAGGATGACTCTTAAGTTTTTGAAGAAGAACAGGTTCAATAGGGAAGATTGGAAGGGGTTTTGGAAATGTTAAATTGGAGGTGTCTGTGAGGTAGAACCTCTTTGTCATGTGACCTAGTGCTTCAGCCTCATCCAGATCGAACTTGCAGATCTCTAAGTTTCTTTATTTTTTAATGTTTTTTTATTACATTGTGTTAGTCACCATACAGTACATCCCTGGTTTCTGATGTAGAGTTCGATGATTCATTAGTTGCGTATAACACCCAGTGCACCATGCAATATGTGCCCTCCTTACTACCGATCACCGGTCTATCCCACTCCCCCACCCCGCTCTCCTCTGAAGCCCTCAGTTTGTTTCTCAGAGTCCATAGTCTTTCATGCTTCATTCCCCCTTCTGATAACCCCCCCTTTCTTTATCCCTTTCTTCCCCTACCGATCTTCCTGGTTCTTATGTTCCATAGATGAGAAAAAACATATGATAATTTTCTTTCTCTGCTTGACTTATTTCACTTAGCATTATCTCCTCCAGTGCCGTCCATGTTGCAGCACCATAGTCTTTCATGCTTCATTCCCCCTTCTGATAACCCCCCCTTTCTTTATCCCTTTCTTCCCCTACCGATCTTCCTGGTTCTTATGTTCCATAGATTTCCTTCCATGATTTAGCTATTGTGGACAATGCTGCTATGAACATTGGGGTGCATATGGCCCTTCTCTTCACTACGTCTAAGTTTCTGATCTCTTCTGCTCCCTTGACTTTGTATATTCTGTTCCTTCTATTTGATGCAACACTTTCCTTACTCCTCCCCTCCATTCCCACTTTCCAGGAGGAAGGATTGGCTCAAGGAAAGTCTGTGTGACTTTGCAGGGTGTGCGTGTGTGTGTGTGTGTGTGTGCGTGTGTGTGTCTTAATACAAATGAATGAGTATAGTAGTTAAAAGTGTGGGTCCTGTGTAAGAGCATCTGGGCTCATATACTGTCATGTTCAGGTGCCAATGACCTTGAGCAAGTTACTTAATCTCTCTCAGCTTCAGCTTTCTCATCTATAAAATGGAGATAATAATGCCCATGGGGGAGAGGATTAAAGATGGCGGAGGAGTAGGGGACCCCTTTTTCAGCCGGTCCCCTGAGTTGAGCTGGAT
>NC_048238.1:47692683-47743425 GCF_002007445.2 Ailuropoda melanoleuca
TACTGTATGGTGATTAACATAATATAATAAAATAAAAAAAATTAAAAAAATAAAAAAAAAAAAATAATGCCCATGATTTGAGGCTGTGAGGATTAAATGAGATAAGAATTCATATCAATTAATTAAGTGCTTGACACATAATAAGCACTCAATAAATATTGACTGTAGTTATTGTATTGAGTGTTTGTAGTGGTAGGGTGGGGAACGGAGTAGACAATGAAGACACCAGCCTGACTAGAGATATCCAGCTGCATTTAAAAAGAGAGATGCAATCTATATTCTAGAAACTACAAATCACTCTTGAAAGACATTGAAGAAGACACAAACAGATGGAAAAATATTCCAAGCTCATGGATTGGAAGTATTAACATAGTTAAAATGTCCATGCTACCCAGAGCAATCTACACTTTCAATGCTTTCCCAATTAAAATACCAATGACATTTTTCAAAGAACTGGAACAAACAGCCCTTAAATTTGTGTGGAACCAGAAAAGGCCACGAATCCCCAAGGAAGTGTTGAAAAGGAAAAACAAAGCTGGGGGCATCACAATGCCAGATTTCAAGTTGTACTACAAAGCTGTGGTCACAAAGACAGCATGGTACTGACACAAAAACACACATAGGGCAATGGAGCAGAATAGAGAACCCAGAAATGGACCCTCGGCTCTATGGGCAACTAATCTTTGATAAAGCAGGAAAAAACATCCGGTGGAAAAAAGTCTCTTCAATAAATGGTGCTGGGAAAATTGGACAGCTACATGCAAAAGAATGAAACTTGACCACTCCCTCACACCATACACGAAGATAAACTCTAAATGGTTGAAAGACCTCGATGTGAGACAGGAATCCATCAAAATCCTAGAGGAGAGCATAGGCAGCAACCTCTATGACATCGGCCACAGCAACCTTTTTCATGGCACATCTCCAAAGGCAAGAGAAACAAAAGAGAAAATGAACTTGATCAAGATCAAAAGCTTCTGCACAGCCAAGGAAACAGTCAAAAAAACGAAGAGGCAGCCCACGGAATGGGAGAATATATTTGCAAATGATGCAACAGATGAAAGACTCGTATCCAAGATCTACAAAGAACTTCTCAAACTCAATACACAAGAAACAAATAAACAAATCATAAAATGGGCAGAAGATACGAACAGACACTTTTCCAATGAAGACATACAAATGGCTAACAGACACATGAAAAAATGTTCAAAATCATTAGCCATCGGGGAAATTCAAATCAAAACCATACTGAGATACCACCTTACGACAGTTAGAATGGCAAAAACTGACAAGGCAAGAAACAACAATTGCTGGAGAGGATGTGGAGAAAGGGGATCCCTCCTACATTTTGGTGGGAATGCAAGTTGGTACAGCCACTCTGGAAAACAGTGTGGAGGTCCCTAAAAGTTAAAAATTGAGCTACCCTATGTCCAGCAATTACACTACT
Source organism: Ailuropoda melanoleuca (assembly GCF_002007445.2). Taxonomy (NCBI): domain Eukaryota; kingdom Metazoa; phylum Chordata; class Mammalia; order Carnivora; family Ursidae; genus Ailuropoda; species Ailuropoda melanoleuca. The sequence continues at coordinate 47,694,131 of NC_048238.1, forward strand.
GGGTATTTACCCCAAAGATACAGATGTAGTGAAGAGAAGGGCCATATACACCCCAATGTTCATAGCAGCATTTTCCACAATAGCTAAATTGTGGAAGGAGTGGAGATGCCCTTCAACAGATGACTGAATTAAGAAGATGTAGTCCATAGATACAATGGAATATTACTCAGCTATTAAAAAGAATGACTTCTCAACATTTGCTGCAACATGGACGGCACTGGAGGAGATAATGCTAAGTGAAATAAATCAAGCAGAGAAAGACAATTATCATATGATTTCTCTCATCTATGGAACATAAGAACCAGGCAGATTGGTAGGGGAAGAAAGGGATAAAGAAAGGGGGGGTAATCAGAAGGGGGAATGAAGCATGAGAGACTATGGACTCTGAGAAACAAACTGAGGGCTTCGGGGGGGGGAATGGGATAGGCTGGTGATGGGTAGTAAGGAGGGCTTGTATTACATGGTGCACTGGGTGTTATATGCAACTAATGAATCATCGAACTTTACATCAAAAATCAGGGATGTACTGTATGGTGACTAACATAATATAATAAAAATATTATTATAATAAAAAATAAAAATAGAGATGAATCAAAAACTAATGAAGTACTCTATGGTGACTGACATAACATAATAAAAAAGAGAGAGAGATGGAGATAGAGAGATGAAGCTGGAAATGAAAGGTGGATCTTGGATGTGGATGGAGAGAGAGTGCCAAAAATCACTGTCCATAAGTCATCAAGTGAGCACTCAAACCTAGGCTGGGATGTCAAATCATGTGACCTTTCTACTCTACTTACTGCTGACTTTCACCAGGAGAATAACGGGGAAAAAATAGTTGCTAAAAGGCAGGGTGCATCACCTCAGCAAGGAAAGGTAGAATGCTCAGGATGTAGTCTAAAAGAAGAGATAAGATAGTTCCAGTGTATGAGACATTGTGTGTAAGGATGTGGCGATTCTAATTCTAGCTCTTATACTCACTAGCTTGTGCGACCTTGGGGAGGGCTCATACCTTCTCTGAGCCTTTTCATAGTAGGGCTAGGAATCTCTACCTTGAGAAAGCAAGGAGTAGGGGCGCCTGGGTGGTGCAGTCGTTAAGCGTCTGCCTTCAGCTCAGGGTGTGATCCCAAGATTTTGTGATCGAGCCCCACATCAGGCTCCTCTGCTAGGAGCCTGCTTCTTCCTCTCCCACTCACCCTTCTTGTGTTCCCTCTCTCACTGGCTCTTTCTCTCTGTCAAATAAAAAAAAAAAGAAAGCAAAGAGTAAATGAGATAATAAGACATAACGTGTGAAAAAACAGATCATCACCACCACTGCAAATAGCTCCTATCATGGCACATAGCAGGTGCTCCAGAAAAGGTTCTTGGTTGAAAATCAGCATCTGTATATATGAAAGTATGAAAAAGAACATCTGTCATTATGGTCTAATGAAGAGTGTAGTAATTTTCTGATTACTGTAATAAATCACTACACATTTAGTGGCTTAAAACAACACTAATTTATTTTCTTAAAATTATGGAGGTTGGAAGTCTAAAATGGGTTAGCAGGGCTGCATTCCTTCTGGAGACCAGGGGAACATTCATTTCCTTCCCTTTTCCAGTTTCTTGAGACTTCCTGCATTCCTTGGCTGTAGATAATCTCCATCTCAAGGTTAGCTGATTAGGAACCTTAATTCCATCTGCAATCTTGACTCCTGTTTGTTATGTAATATAACACATCCATTGGTCTGGGAATTAGGATGTGGACATCTCTGGTGGGACCATTATTCTTAGTCTGCCTACTATAAGAAGGTAGGTATTAAACAAGTAAATACATAGATAAAATACATTGTTGCAAACTACAGTTAATGCTGTGAGGAAGACAAATCTCTGAGATTGAGAATAAAGGTGTTTTTTTTTTTCTGGGAGGAGGGTAGAGCACATTCTATTTTAGAAAGAATGGTTAAGGATAAGAGTTATATTTAAGCTGAGACCTAAAGGAAGGGAAGGAGCCAGCCATGCAAATAACCAGAGGAAGAGTGTCCCAGGAAGAGTGTACCAGTCAGAAGGAACAGCATCTGCAGAGACCCTAGAATAGCAAAAGTATGACACTGAACAGGAAGTAGAAGTATCCCATGTCCAGCCTTGCACGGGGACTGGGAAAATTCAGGTAGGAGCAGAACACCTTGTAGAAGTAAAGAAGATGATAAATGAGTAAATGTAATGAGGTAAAGTGATTTCATTACCTCCATCTCCATATAATCTATGAGGACAGAGACTTTAGGGATAAGAAGCAGCCCCCCTAGACCAGCAGGCAACCCCATGGCCCCTGGGGTATACTGTGCTGATCCAGCTCCCTAGAAAATGGAAATGGCCAGAGTGTGGAGCGCCAGAGGGCCAGTACACCTGCAGCTCTCGGACACAGCCAGTCAGTGGGTGGATCCAGACAGAGTCTTTTGCCCAGGAAACCAGGATGATCTCATCTCCATTACAAACACCATCAATCAGGAAAGCCTGGAGCTGTGGCAAGTTTCTGGGGGATGAGAAGAAAATGCAAGCCATACTTTTGACATTAGGAGCTTTTGTTGCAGATATGGAACTCATGCCGCAAGAGGAATAAGATTTCTCCAGTTTCCAGATCAGTTGCTGGACAAAAGAAGCCCACATTTCTCCTGGGTCTCAGATCCTGCCCTGAGCCATGGTAGATAGCCTGTCTGGGTTTTCTCTTAGCAGAGAGATCCAAAAACCAGCCTCTGTATTTCTTTTTCTTCCCTGAGAATAATTCAGCTTCTGTTTTTAGGAGATATCGCCAAGCAATAGAACTATAGGACCTTTTGTTTTTTAACTCACTTGCTTGATCTTTATTGTTCTTGAGTCTGGAGACCCAGCAGAAGAACACTAGCCTGGGAATCATGGGAGCTAGGTTTTTCCCAGAGCAATTTCATTTGCTCCTCTTGGCCTTAGTTTCCTTACATATAAAATGGGACGTGTAACCTAGACGATGGATAAAAGTGTGATATTCTAGGATTCTGATTTCTGTTTACATCCTTTCACAAGGTGGGGTTAGACAATGATGAAAGAATACTTTAGCTCTAAGATTCAGTGTTTACAGGGCTTTCTCTCTGGGCTCTCTTTCTTCTCCTAAACGTTCTGACACAGAAAAATTAGCTGGATATCTTTGAGCCCAGTCATCTGGCAGCACATTTGAGGTTTTGTTGATCTGAGGAAAGTAGAGTCAGATCACTCAGCCTCTAATCTCAAAGCCTTGGAGAAAGGGGTGCTGAGGGGTTGGGTGTGAGAGGAAGTGGAGAACAGCTCCTCCTCTTCCCCTGAGGCATTACACGTGCCAGCAACATATCCTCTGGAGCCACTGGAGAGGTCCAGGAACACATGATGTATTTGGTTCTGAGGGACATGTCAAACTTGGTGGAAAGCCCTTCCTTTTCCTCACTGAGACATAGCTGCATATGGGCTCTCATCTTCATGTACACACATGGCTGGGTTGAACATAAGCAAAGTGCTTTCAAGGGGGTGAGAAGAAGAGGAAGGGCTCTCAAAACATATTTTGAGACCTGTATTTCTCAGATAAAAGAATGCTAGAATGTTTTCTGGTCTATGACTAGGGGTTAAGTAATGAGAAAAAGAGTCATATAGAGAATACACACATGACCAAACAGGTACATCTAAACCCAGGAGCACCCTGGAACCTATGTTTCCACCCACATAGCTATGATCATCCTTTTTCCATATGTAAGCACTTTATGGTTTGCAAAAATGCTTCTCATGTTCAACCTTATATATCCTTTTGACAACAATCCTGGGAGGTATCAGTGATTATTACCTCAGTTTTTACAGATGAGAAAACTTAGGCTTGGGGCTAATCAATTGATTTGCATTAATTTTTTTGACCAATAAATGACAAAACAGAGGCTAAAAACAGGTCTTCTGGTTCCAAATGCAGTGTTCTTTATATTATCTTATGCTGCATTCTAAGTGACACTTTCTTTCCCTCATGCATATACAAAAAAAATCATGCAGATATCCAGATGCATACACACACACACACACACACACACACACACACGAATCAACCATATACAACTCTAGCCATCAGCAGAAGGTATTGAGTAGTGCTCTTTGAGAGGCCTCAGTAATTGGGGAGGAGTCTGCTCAAACCTTTGAGGCATCCTCCCTCTGTTCCTTGTCCATTTACCTATGCTTTTTTCAGAGCATTAGAAATAGTTTCAATTGGCCTTGCTAAGATGAAGTCTTTGATTTTCATACCTCAACACTTAGGATGTGAGGAGTGGTAGAAAAAGCACATTATTTCCATAATGTTTTTTGTCTGTCTCTTGCATGAGGCTGGGAGCTCTGTGAGAGCAGTGGCTTCTATAGGTCTATATCCCTGGGGCCTAGTGCAGTGCACTGTGTATAGTAAGCATATAAACACACATTTTCTGAATGAATAAAATGAATGGCTGGATGAAAAATAAAGTCAGATGGCTTAGTTTCAGATTCTTGTAGTGTGATCATGGCCAAGTGACCTCACTTTTTTGAGCCTCGGTTACCTTATCTGTCAAATAAGGATTGATACCTATTCTAACTAAGATCTTCTTAGGAACGAAATAGATAATGATTTGAAAGTGGCTCTGTTTTCACCTGAGGGTTTTTTTTTTTTTAAAGATTTTATTTATTTATTCAACAGAGATAGAGACAGCCAGTGAGAGAGGGAACACAAGCAGGGGGAGTGGGAGAGGAAGAAGCAGGCTCATAGCAGAAGAGCCGGATGTGGGGCTCAATCCCAGAACTCTGGGATCACGCCCTGAGCCGAAGGCAGACCCTTAACCACTGTGCCACCCAGGCGCCCCATCACCTGAGGGTTTTTAACATTTTGGTTTCATAGATTCTTTTTTTAAAATTTTTTTTATTATAATATGTTAGTCACCATACAGTACATCCCTGGTTTTTTATGTAAAGTTCGATGATTCATTAGTTGCATATAACACCCAGTGCACCACGCAATACGTGCCCTCCTTACTACCCATCACCAGCCTATCCCATTCCCCCACCCCCTCCCCTCTGAAGCCCTCAGTTTGTTTCTCAGGGTCCATAGTCTCTCATAGATTCTTAAGAGTATCGGAATCTCTTCTTCAACATCCCAGAGTGTGGGCTCCTCCAATCTTTGCTCACACATCTCCAATTATGACTTCAGTACTTTTTTTTGAGGGAGAGGGGGGAACAGAGGGAGAGGGAAAGAGAGAATCTTAAGCAGCCCCAGCACTGTGGGGCTCAATCTCATAACCCTGAGATCATGACCTAAGTCAAAATCAAGAGTCAGACTCAACAGAATGAGCCACCCCATGACAGGTGCCCCATGACTTCAGTATTTATTCAGTGACTCTCCAGTTTTAGACAGATATGATAAGAACCTTCTTCCTTGCATCTCATTTTAGCTTTCTCTCAGCTCTGTCCTTTGGGGCCGTATAGAGCCCATCTGTTAACCTTTCCTTAATGTGACCATTCTGAAGTCCAAACACATAGAAACATCCTCCTGAATCTTTTCAAAGTCAAACCATCTCAGATCCTCCAACTGTTTCTCCTGTATCCTGGGTCCCAGGCGCTCCCCAACTAGCTCACTCTCCCATTGATATGTGTGTGTCTCCCCTTAAAGTGGCAGGACCACAGTATCATACAGTTCTTCAAATGGGGTCTGACTAGTGAAGAAGAAGACAAAACTGTCCTTTCCTCCTGGATTTTAGTCTTCTAGGCTTGAATTAACTCTCCTGGAAACCACAGCTCACTGCTTAACATTTATGAAGTTTATAATCAAGTAAAACATCAGAGCTCTTTTTTTCAATTATTTTATTTCATTTTTTCTTTTTTATTTCATTTTATTTACAGTGTTATAGTAGGTTCAGGTGTATAATATAGTGATTCAACAATTCCATACATCACTTCAGAGGCCTTTTTACCCATGCTGCTGCTAAAACACATCTTCTCCATCTTTTCCTCATGACATTAACTCTTTGGACTCTAGCACAAACATTACATTTTCTACTTTTAAGTTTTACCGTTATTTGGGCCTGTCACAAACTTTTTGGATCCTAACTCTATTGTCCAACTTATCTACATTCTTTCCCAGATTATTCTTTTTATTCTCCTTTGTTCTCTTCTTTCCCCTTCTCTTATTCTTCCTCCTCCTATTCATCCTTCTTTTTTTTTTTTACCATTTTATATAATTACAAAAGTAATTCAGGCTCACTGAAAAAATTAAATAATATAGAAATACATACATTCAGAAGTAAAAATTCTCTCCTTACTGTTCTCTCTAATGCCAGTTTCCTTTCTGGAGATAACTGTTATGATTTGTTGTGCATGTTTCTCCTTTTCTGGGGACTTACATAAGTATAAACACATGGACATTTTAATTCATAAATAGTATCATACTATTCATATTGTTCTGTAACTTCACAGTCATAGTAGTTCTTTTCATGGTAGTTCATGGTTTTAAAAGGTTGAACAGCATCTTGTTGATTGGATATACCATACCGTATATTGTATATAATTAGTACCCTAGTGATGGATATTTAGTTTGTTTCCCTTAATTATTACAGTATCACAGTAAATGCTCTTGTTGATTCTTCTCTGTGAAAGTAGAGTGTTTCCCTAAGGTAGACTGGTAGCAGGGCTGGCACACACACACACAAAGACACACACACACACACAGACACCACACAAAAGGGGGGAAAGAGAGAGAAGGAGGGGAGAGTGTTGTAAGTGGAGGGAGGAGTAACGAGATAGGAATAGGTGACTCTCTTCTATTAGTTTTGTCTCCTAACAGGAGAACTTAAGTCAGTGTAAGGGGAAACTTGAGCCATTAGAGAATTTGGACATAATACAACTTGATAGGCCTGCAGGGCTAGACATGAGAGTGGCAGAACCCTCTCTTCCCCGGGCCCAGCTGAGCAATTTGTCCTGAGCTCCAAATATATGCCTGGAAGTGTGTTGGGCTCCTTCTGCATGGAACACAAAATGTGATCCCTTTCCAGGAGCAACTCTAGCCCAGTCTGAAATGGAGGAAAAGAAAAAAAAAAACAGCAGTTGACAAGACAAAGCAAGATGTGGGAGGGAAGCCAGATGAGCATTGTGGATCTTGGGCACTACAGGAGATGGGGAGAGGCAGAGAGTACAAGGAGGGCAGGAGAGATCAAGGGAGGGCTTTGTGCAGAGACAAGAGTGAGCACACTATACAGTGTACATGTAGTGGGAGTAGCCTGGCTCCAGAAGAAGGGCTGTGCTGGGGAGGTGTGGGAGGAAGAGAAGGCTGCAAAGGTTATGTGTGTGTGTCAGGCAGAGGGGGGGTCACCTGACAACTCTAAGCACAGGTGATGGCTGCATTTCTGAAGATCACCATGGTGCACATGTGGAGGATGGCCATGTGAAGGAGGGCCGGGATAGGGCAGCCTGGAGGCAGGGAGACCAAAGAGCTGGTGAGGGTTGACCTAGGGCACTGACAATGGAGATGAGGGGGAGAGAAGCTGTGAAAGACAGAGAGCAGGGCTTGGTGACCGGATGGTAGGTGTCAGGCAGAGGGGAGTTAAAGATGATAACAGTGTGCACATGAAGGACAGTGCTAAACAGCAAAACCAGCAACAGACATAGAGCCAATAGGGAGGAGAGTTCCTAGGGAGGAAGAGGGTGAACACCCCTTCCAGAGCCTCATATAAAACCAGGGATCTGGGGGAGTGGACAAATAGCTCCCTTCTAGGTGTATTGAGTTGTGAACTGCACTGTGAGTTGTTCATGGAGGTTGCCATATGCTCAGCAGGCTATCTGGCCACATATGGTCTCTGGTCACGGTGGGGGCGGGGGTAGGGCTGGGGGCTAGTGACTGTATTGGGAGACCCCTTCTGCAGGGCTAATTTCATTTTCCAAGAGGACACTGGCTCAAATTGAATTAATATTGGCTGGATGGGGGTAAGCTCTTGAGAAGTTTCTAGCCTTTTTGGAGGAAAAGCCAGAGAGAAGCTCTTCCCTCTCACTGTGGGCCATTAGTATGATTAATAATAAATGTTTCCAGGCACATGATATTGGCAAGATGCTGTATCACCACTGTTTATTATTACCCACTCACTACCTCAAGCTGTCTTGTGTGACCACTGAGGTGTAGGGGTGATACGAATCTTAAAATGCATCTCTCTCCTCGGGTTTGTCTGGTCACAGGTCAGGTTGCGGAAAGAATGTGGACTTTGGACTCATAAAACCTTGTCCCAAATCCCTGTGCCACCATCAACAAACTGTGTGACTTTCGGATAAGTCACTTCACTCCTCAAAGCTTCAAACTCCTTGTTTCTACCTCTAAGGTTTCTTGCTAGATATTGAAATGTCCTCCTCACTGCTTATCACACAATAGATGCCTCATTAATGGTATTTTCTCCACTTTCACCCAAACCCTAGCTTTTGCTTCCAAGAAGTGGATAGAAGATGCTTAAAAGCAGTATTTCTTTACTGCTGAAGTATACTGTACTCATAGCCATATTGTAAAAGGAGGACCTATTTTCTTTGGGGAGATAGCAGTATATTCTTTTGCTTATTCTCTTGTTTGTGTAATGGTACAGCTAGCCTGGTGCTTGGTTACTGACCCAGAGGAAGGACTAGAGAGAAAAGGCCTCAGAGTGTGTGGTCTCAAGCTAATGTTTGCTCTCATATCTGCCACATTTCTCTTTAATGAACTGGGAAGGGGTGCCTGGGTGGTTCAGTTGGTTAAGCGTCAGACTCTTGATCTCAGCTTAGGTCTTGATCTCAAGATGGTGAGTTCAAGCCCCATGTTGGGCTCTATGCTGGGAGTGGAGCCTACGAAAGAAAGAAAAGAAAAGAAAAGAAAAGAAAAGAAAAGAAAGAAAGAAAGAAAGAAAGAAAGAAAGAAAGAAAGAAAAAGAAAAGAGAAAAAATGGGTAAAGGAGAAGAGCAACTTCAGAGGCTTAGTTAATTCCTTCCCTAAACATCAGCCAAGAGCAATTGTGCTGAGTGAAGCAGAAAAGATCTAATTTAGATGTAAAGAAGGACTTTCCAACAATGATGAAAATGAAAAGCAGCCCTCAAAAAGTTCTAAGTGATGGGACCTTTCAACTGTTACCATCCAATAAATGGGAAGGCGAGGGTGCTTCTTTATCCAAAGTATCTCTAGGATTCAGTACTGCTCCCTTACCAGTTCCTCTCTGGTATTGTCTCTCCTGCACTACTATGTCCTCTGAAGGAAAAATACCATTTAGAATGTAGAAGCTTCTTTATTGCAGTGATTTTAAATCCTAGGGGTGGGAGGTGATTACAAGTGTAATCTCATTTCTCTCTTGAGTTGGGCATAGGCTTTCACATAAATCTGCATTATGCAGTTCCTGATTTCAAGTTACTTGACTTTGATATCCAGACTTGCTGCTGCTCCAGAGTAGTCCCAGTCCGCCAGGAATTCCGAGCCTTTCCACTTGGATCCCACGTCTGGCCCTAAAGCCGAGATCCTTTGCATCTCTTATCCCCTGATTCAGATGCCCCCAGCCTCCTTGGGGCAGCTCTAGAATTTTTCTCTATCACCCTCTGCTCATAACTGGCCCTCACCTACCTTTACTGGTTGAAAAATACTTGCCTACTCCTCCTTGAACCTTCTGAATTCAGATCTTCTGAAAATCCAAGTGTCTTTATATATTTTACTTCCCTCACTCAGGGTAGCCAATATATGTTAGCCCTTATTCACATGTTTTCTCTCTACAAACAGTGACATAAACGTCGTCATATCTAAACCTAAGCGTGGGGATTACTCTGGCCACAGGAAGATTGAACTAACTCTCATTTCACATGGGATCATGGTAGGGAGTGGGGTGGGGGGATACCAGAAGTTCTGGCCATATAGGTATAAAGGGTTTTACAAAGAAGTAAGAAGCAATGGTGTGTTTCTCTGGCCATCTTGAAGAACAAGAGAGCACCTCAGCTGCTTCCACTATGTTTTGGAGATGGGGGGATAACTGAGATTGGTCCCTCCTAGCTAGAGAGTTTTAAATGTAACCTTCAAGCAATGTCCAGCTGCTTGACCATAATCACCATAACCACCTTCTGTCTGTGAAGTTGGAAGGGGGGACTACTTCCCTTGTTCTAGGTTTCAAAATTCTTGCTTGTATTATCTCAACAGTTTAACTGAATTCTTTGTCTTCTCTACTATCCCTGAATCCATTCTTTACACTTATTGCCTGATCTTGGGTAAGTTCTTTACTCTTTCTGATCCTCAGTTTCCTCAACTTGAATGGGGGCTGAACTAAACAGTTTCTGATAGCCTATGCTTTCTTCCTATTTCCCACCATTCTGCTCCCCAAAGGGCAAACCTTATCTTTTTCTCTTGGCCCCTCTTTCCATCAACTTCCTTAGCTCCCCCACCCTCTGATCTCCCTTTCCCTATTTGGACTCCTGTGCCCCTTTTCCCTTTTAATAGTGTGTTCAGCTGCTTGACATTCCCTAACCAGCTCTCTCTTGTGTGTTACAGGGGGTGTTGACATGGGACATGGGAAATGACACACAGGGGTTTCCACTCTCCAGAATAGATAATGAAAGTTGGAGTCTCCAATCAACTTCCCTCCCCCCTTTAAGCACTTATCCTAGTCTGAGGCTCTTGTGGGCTTTAGGAGAACATAAATGAGGGAACTGGTGAGTTCCTTGAACTTCTGAGAGTGAAGGGCCATGGTGATGTCAAGGAATGTGATTGGCTGCTGTTGCTATCCTTGCTGTTGAGGCTTTCTGGGGAGTGCTGCTCTTCCTTGGAGGGTCAACTCCTCAATTTAAGAAAATAGTTTGGGCAGAGAACTTTATTTCAATTCTGTAATACATCTAAAGTAATTTTATTTTTTAAATTTTATTTTAAATTCCAGTATAGTTAAAATACAGTGTTATATTACTTTCAGATGTACAATATAGTGATTCAATAATTCCATACATCACCCCATGCTCACCACAACAAGTGTACTCCTTAATTCCTATCACCTATTACACCCATCCTCCCCACCATACCTCCTCTCTGATAACCATCAGTTTGTTCTCTATAGCTAAGAGTCTGTTTCTTGGTTTGTCTCTTTCTATTTCTTTTTACTTTGCTTGTTTTTTCCATTTGTTTCTTAAATTCCACATATGAGTGAAATCATACAGTATCTATCTTTCTCTGACTGACTTATTTCACTTAGCATTACACTCTCTAGCTCTATCATGTCATTGCAGATGGCAAGATTTCATTCTTTTTTTACAGCTGAATAATATTCCATTATGTATATATACCACATCTTCTTTAACTATTCATCTGTCAATGGACACTTGATCTGCTTCCATAATGTGGCTACTGTAAATAATGTTGCTATAAACATAGGGGCGCATGTATCCCTTTAAATTAGTGTATCTGTATTTTGGGGGTAAAAATACACAGAAGTACTACAATTACTGGATCATAAGGTAGTTCTACTTAGAAATTTTTTAGGAACTTCCATATGTTTTCAAGAGTGGCATTCCTACCAACAGTGCAAGAAGTTTCCTTTTTTCTATACCCTCCCCAACACTTGTTGTTTCTTGTGTTGTTGATTTTAGCCATTCTGACAGGTGTGAGGTGATATCTCCTTGTAGTTTTGATTTGCATTTCCCTGATAAGTTGAGCAGGGAACTTTGTTTACCCTAGCACACATCAATGAATCTTGACAGTAGTGACAGAAACTGAGGCACACTGATTCGTGCACATTGTTGAGTTGGGAAAGCAGAGGAGCTGGAAATAAGACTGCTGATTCCTAAGCACAAATGCAAGGTCGGTCCTTATGCAACTCTACTAGACTCATCTACTGTTGTAGGGCTTCTACTTCCTTTCTTATCCTTTTATAATGTCAGAGTGGGAAAGGACCTTGAAAGCCCAGGAATCCAGTCCTTTCTTGTTGCAAAAGGGGAAACTCAAGTTCAGAGAGGGGAAGGTACTTCCCAAGGTGACATGGTGGTCACAGAATGAGTTAATGGCAAAGCTACAACTAAAAGCCAGGTGTCCTGACCACCCCTCTCAAATATCCATTCTACTTCTCCAAGTTGGCTCATAATCCTTGAGGTATGTGGTGCCCTATATTGTAAAGGATACTCGGACCATACCTGCACACAGTTGCCTATGGATAGGAGGAAAAAGAACTATGACCAATCACTTTCAAAGTAAAGCTCAAACTTATCCAGATAACTGGTACAGTCTTGAACTCTGTTGACCTGGGATTCTGTGACCTTGAAAGAAGTAGAATGATTGCTGGCAAACACATCTCAAAGACATGGACTAAGGGTGCATGCAACCTGGGAGATTATAGCCTTATCAGAAAGTAAATACACAAATCGTGAATGTGTTGGGGGATGGAATAAAGCATCAAGGACTTGATTTGAAGAAGGTGAAGACTGGGATTTGAAGGAAGGAAAATGAATAGAGGACAGATGCAGAACAGAGGTCAAATTCTGTTGAAAATGAGGATTTAGTAAGAATGGGGAGGAAATACGATGGGAAAAGGGATATAGAGGTCTACAGAAGAGAACAAATAAAGTGTTGGAGGAGCTGAGGCAGTGTAGCCAAGAGAAGAGAAGTTTCAGGGGGACATGTGATCTTCAAAGCTCTAAGGAATTATTAGGGACTGTAAAGGATGTTTGTGGTCACGGGGAGCAGAGCCGAGATCCATAGGGGAAGTCACAGAGAAAAGGAGTTCAGCTGCACACAATGACTTTCTGAGAGTCAGAGCTGTCTTGAGAGGGAACAGACAGTTTTGACAGGTAGTGAGCTTCCCATTAGTGGAAACTGGCAGTCAGGGCCGTAAGCCTCTGCCAGGGTGCCGCCCAGCGTCGGGCCCTGCTTGGGGGTGGGGCCGGATGGCCTGGATTTGAAGGGGAAGGGACTGTGAAAGGGGTGGGATAAAGAGTAGGCCTGTGTTGGGGGTGGGAGTCTCCCATGGAGCGCCCAGGCCCAGCCTGACCCCCACGTGGTTGGTGTGGCCAGGCTGGGCTGGGCGGGGCGAAGCCAGCGGCCAGCAAGAAGGCGGGCGCGAGGGCGGGGAACAGCACGGAAGCCCAGCCACATAAAGAAGCGGGCGACGCGACAGGGGCGGCTCTTTCCTGGGTGGGGTTTGTGAAGTCGTGGCCCGTTAGCAGGAAGCCGAGCAGTTGCCCCAACGCGAGAGAGGGACCCAATCCGAGCCTCCGGCCCCCAGAGTCCGTGCTGTCCGTACTGTGTGCTCAGCGCTGCCAGACAGCTCCTAGCCGAACTTTATCAACTCTGCCACTTTTGCAGCCACCATGCCTAAGACGGTGAGTACGGGGGATGTGCGCTGCCGCCCTGGGAGCTCTAGCCGACTCTGGTAGCCTCTTGCTGATGCCTAGGGGCTTGGCTAGCCATCCGCCCACTCAGAACGCCGCGCCCTCCGTTAAGGCCTGGGGTGGGGAGGGGCAAGAATGGAGTCCTGGTCTGGTGAGCCCTCCGGTGTGAGTGGGTACCGGGCTAGAAGTGTGGACCGGGCGGGACCGGCCTCTTTCTCAGATTCCAGTGTCCTGCGTGTGGGACGAGGCCGTAGGGAAGGTTCCTTGGGGGCCTGAGGTCTTCTCTTGTCACTGACGGGCTGTGGGGGCAGGGGAGAGGAACACTTCCTCCAGTTCAGGAATTGGCGCCTTTCTGGGGGCAGGGCTGCCTTGGTCCAGGAGGGGCCGTGGGAAGGGAGTAGGGAGCTGCAATGGGCTGATCAAGGTTCCAGATGTTTCCCACTATTACGGGAAGAAAGAGTTGGTGGAGGAGAGTGTTGTGGAGGGACTCATAAGGGGCTTTTTACTTCTACTCGGGGTCACTAATACTTCACTGGGAGGAGGAGGTCTGCTCTACTTCCTAGGGTAGAAGACTGGTTTCTTCCTCCTCTCCACCGACAGATCCTTGCCCTTCCCATTGCTTAATGGCTCTCTATCTCCTCCTATCCCCTCCAGACTGTTCTGTGAGGTGTGGATTTTCCCCAGTAGGGCCACACCTCTCTAGAATTGTGGAAGCTTCTAGGATTTGATCTCCACCCCACTGGCTGTTATGAGAAGAGCAGAAGCCGCCTGGGAGTGGGGCCTAGGGAGGCCGGATGCCCAGAAGGGAGGGGCATGGGAGGGGTGTGCCTGAATAATGAGTCCTGCTTGCTTTTGTGCAAGTCATACCAAGAGACTACTGGGGCCCTTCTCTTGTTCAGGAAGGCCTGGTGACCACCCTGGCTTGAGTCCCTAAGGCCAAGCAGCTTATGCTTCCGGACCCCTCTCCCTAGAGGACGGCCTGAGCCTTGTAGAGCTGAGATAGTTACTAGTAGCCTTGAGAATGTCTGAGGGTCCCTGAAGGAGAGAAGTGGGGAGCCTGGTTCTTTGGGTATATGCTGAATTTGGTTGCCATGTTGCTATATTCCAGTCTTTCTGTCAAGTCATTCTTGCCTTTCCAGAACGCTGCCTATTAGAAACACCAAGTTTTCAACAAGTACGTGCTTCTACATTCTCTATTTTTAAAATTGCTCATGGTTTTATGACATGGGGTTTTTCCACACTTGTCCCCTCTTCCCCAACACACATAAAGTGAGAGACGATGAATTTGAAAAGAGAAAGAGGGGGAAAAAAGCCCACTGTCTCCCAACATGGAGGATTATAATGATCCTTCCAGAGACTCTGAGTTTATCTCTCTGTGGGTGGTTTTACCTAAATAGATGGGTGGATCTCTGGGAACAGACTTTGCCCCATGACCTCTCCTCACTAGTGGCATCTTTTATCCTCATTTCTAAAATATCTCACCTTTAAATGCAACTTGATGGGCCTGGAAGTTGTCTCAAAGTTGCCTTAACCATCCAATCTCAGAATTGGCAAAGAAGATAGCCTGGTGATCCTTTTCCTGGGCTTGGACAGAGGCTGGAGAATGAGCTGTTTGAGGTCAGGCCTAGGGTACTGAAGGTACCTGAATACTGAGGGTATTTTTATGCAGATTGACTGAAACATGAATCAAATTGGAAGGAAAGGGCTGAATTCTGATAGTCTGAAAGCTTTGGAGAATTTTTCATGCTGTTCAGTTCAAGGAATGGTCAACTTTTAGGAGAAACAACTATATCATGCCTATTAAGAGCATAGAATCTTGACCTGAAAGGGACCTCTGAGACGGTCTAGTACAACTTTCTTCCTCTTCCTACCCCACTATTTCTCTCTTTTAACTAATGAGGATATTGGGTTTACAGAAAAGAACCTACCTAAGAGCATATGGTGACATAACCAAGGTTGGGGCCCAGGCTTTTTGATGCTTATCTCAATGACCCTCTATTCTGACTCAGTGATTAGGTTCTTGAAGTTGAGTCCTCTCTCCTGCCCAAAGCAAACTGCTTCCTGTTCTTAGGCCTCCCTGGTCCTCAGGTAAAGGGAAGTAGATAATTCAGACAAAGTAACATTGGCATTTGGTGGTCTCCTGGTGAGAGTTGGGGGTTTCACAAGGTGCCCCCTGTTACTTTTCTCATCCCTCGTCCCAATCCTGAGGCATCCAGGGGCATACACTAGTTCACTGCATGCCAGCTAGTAACTTTAATGGAGGAAGAAGATTCCCTATTTTCTGCTCCTTTGTCACTAGTTAGGCTGTTAGGCTATTTCTGGATTATGACAGATAGGGAAGGGTAGTGGGAAAATCAAATCCGCTCATTCATATGAACTATGTCTACAATCTGTCCAGGATTGGTTTCACTTTTACAGCCAATTTTCTCCTTTAATCAGCCCAACCTCCATTAAGTCTGTTTAAACATGCTTCTCTGCACGCTCTCCGTGCCAATTCTTGGATTCTGCCTCTAGTTGCTAGTTTCCTAAGTCTGCCAGAATGAAGAAGCTTACTAACTGATATTTACCCTTTCTGCTAAGACAGTTGTAAAAAAAAAACCAACAACAACAACTTCTCCCCTCCCTGCCCTCTTTAAATTGTTTTAGGTCACAAAGTCTTTGGGACTTTTTGATTCCCTAAAAAGAGATTGTTTTGAATTTTCAAGGTTTTCTTGAGTTTTTGGTTTGTTAGAGTTGAAAAGGCTCTTCACAGTGGTCAAGTGTAAACTTTCTCATTGTGTAGATGGGGAAACTGAGACCCACAGATAAGGAGGGGCTGACCTAGAATGATATAGCAAGTCAGTAGCAAAGCCAGGACTTGAATCTAGGTCTTAGAACTATCAGTCTTGGTAAAACCTTTTCAATTTGCTGGATTTTTAGCTCTAGCTCAATAGGTCAGTGGAAAGGTGATCAAATGACTATTGATGGGACCATCCATATGAGCAGATGTAGAGTCCACCTCCTTGAAGTATTTGAAGGCTTTTGGATCTGCATTCAGCTAAACTTTAACAGGGACTTTGTGGACTGTTTATTCTCCTGCCATTCCTAGCATTGCTTGAGCCACTCGAGTGGCACTAAAATGGTACTTTGTGAATAGAAGGCAGAATCTCAGTCTTTTAACTCTTGAACCAGCCCTTCCTACAGACTTTAGGGCAGGGCAAGGGATTAGGAATGGAGGTTATATGTGAGAGAGGGTGACTCTGGATCTTGCATCTCTCCACCTCTTTATTTCTCCAGTTCATTCAGCCCTTTGTGAAAGCGTAGATGATAGAGCAGGAACCACCTTCGGGATTTCCTTTAGGTTGTTCCTTGAATAGCCCTCTGGGCAGAGAGGGGCTGGTGGAGTAGGAGGACACTTGAAGGCACCAACTAATCTATACTTAGTCTTGTAGAGGGGAAAGTTGCTCTGTGAGTGGGTGACAAAGGCGGTATTGACCACTAGTCTGCTAACTCTCCATTATTCTCTAGCTTTCTATAACAATAGCTTTGTTTTAAGGGTGTTATTTTTACTTTTCTCTCTTCCTCCTCTCAGGAGAGTGCTTTACTGGATGGTAAAGTGATATTTAGAGGTCATCTGGTCTATCTCCCTGATTCCAAATCCAGTTCTATCTGGATGAGATGAGATGACAGCTACATTTATCTGAACTCTGTTCTACTAGTGTTGCTTGGCAACAGTCTGTCTAGGTTCCTTTGTATCTTCCTGGGAGTCCCCCTCACTGGAATTTCCAGACTCAAGGTCCCCAGAGGGGAGACTATCTGGCTATGGACACCACCAGGGTTGGGCTGTTAATGGCTAGAGTTGATGAAAATTGGCATTATAACAGGTTGGGAACAGTGTGTTTCTGATTTTTCAAAGATAGAACTGAGTTTATCATATATGGCTTTCCAAACTCTCACAATCTTTTCTCCCTGCTACCACACCCCACTCTTCTGCCCCAAAAGAAAAACAAAACAAAACAAAACAAAACAAAACAATAAAAAAACCCAGAATACAAAGGTAGTCTCCTTTGGGCCAGTCTAGTGGTCAAGTGGAGAGGTGGTCTTGTCATGATTGGCTGGTTTTGTTGTTCATCCTTCCATTTCATGCTTGATAGAGCTGAAAAACTTTTCAATTCCAGGTTCTGATTTGTGGTATAGGAGCAGTCACTTGAAGGGTAGCTCAGGACTCCATTGATTGGGGAAGTGGCAAGTAACACTGACCTGAGAACTTTTCTTCTTCACTTTCCATGTTAAGAAGAACATCTTCCCTGTCCTCCATAAAGTGATCTAAATGAAGTAAATATTTAGGCAAGTCCCTTCTTTAAGCTCTCAGTCTCTCCAATTTGTCATGAGGGTATGTAAAAGTAGTAAGTACACTCTAGGGACCTTTCCAGTACTGATGTCCTTGAGAGCCTCGATACAGCCTCAAGCCTCCCATTTCTATGTTTTTTTCCTTCAGACATTTTTTTTCTCAAAATTTGAGTGCCTTCTATGTACCAGGCAGTGTGCTAGGCTTTGCTGGGAATACACAGTTCATCAGCACTTGCTAGAATGTACCTTCTTTGTTCCCCTACACCTCTGGAATACTGTTTTTTCCTGGGTGCTGAGTTCAGAATGGAGTTTCTTGCTTGGGAATTGGTTTGTTTCATTAGTCGCTCTGACAGGAACACTGGCATGAGTGTTCTTAGCTGTTTCTTATTAAGTCTATAGAGGGGAAAGGGCTATGTCTTTTTTTACTGAGGAATAAGAAAGAAACCAATGACACTATATTGTGAAGGTTGACTGAAGAGCCTTAGACAAACACTGAAAACTGAATGGGTTTCCCCCCCTTTCTTTTTACTAGCTGCCAATAGCATATACCCCTTGTAGTTCTACTGAAATGCTAGGAAACTGCTAGGTTATGTTTCAAATGTACTTTCTAACCTTGTAAGTGTGGTAATCGGATATTGGTAGACTTTGAGGAGCTGGTGGGCATAAACCAACTTCCCAAGATATCTACTACCAGTGAGCTGAGGTACAACATTCCAAATGCATCTTCACTTAAGATGACCTCAGCCTTAAACTTCACTTCAGCTGATTGTTCTGGATGGCCTAGGTTTCTCACATGGGTGTTTTGAACCACAGAGCAAATGTCCTGGCCTTTAACTTTTTATTTCTACCTTTATGTTTTAGATGGGGACAGCAAAGGCCAGAAAAGGGAAGTGATATGAGTGAATTGTAATAAGGTTGGGACCAAAACCCAAATTGTCTGCCCCACTCCACGTAGGGGAGGAACTTCTCTTTTAAGACTTATTTATTTATTTTAGAGAGAACACGACCTGAGGCAAAATAAAGAGTTGGATGCCCACCCAACTGAGCCAACCTGGTGCCCCTAGGGGAGGAACTTTTAAGGTCTGCCTTCTAAATGGCACTTGGTACAGGGTGGTCAGTGCTTCCTAACTCTGTGCAGGGGGATGACCTGACCATAGTGTTATTATGGTCATGGGAAGAGCAAATCCTTCTGAGTGTGTAGAGCTGACCTCAAATGTTGTATGGAGATGGTTCAGGCTCTGACAGTGCCTTTAGGACTCTTTGTAGCACTTCCCAGGAAGGTAAATGTTTTTTGCATTGTTTGCAAGGAGTGGTAGAAAACAGATATGCATGTTGAAGGGAGGTAAAGAGAGGAGATTAGCCACATTTTCCTGCTTAAGACTGAGCCTCAACTGTCCTAAGAGTCTTTATGGAGTAGAATTATTTCTTTTCTATTCATAGCCAGAGGAGTCAGCTTGTTCGGGATCACATAAAGTTGGACAGGAGAACTTGGCTTTCCCAATTAGTAAGTTAGTGGTCTTTCACTAACTTGCCTATCTTGGAAGAACGACTCTATTCACCAAAGGGACACAGATTTCCAGAGAATTGGCTCTGTGGTGATTACATTAACAAGATGGCTGCAATGGAGTTCCCCTAAATAGCTTCTGCTGTAGCAGGTTTCAGTCAGTGGGTGACTCAGTTTTTCTGGGGCCCCAGAATGACTGTTTTCTCTTCCTGCCCGCTACTCACCCAAATTATTGCTTTCTCTTTGTCTTTTTAAAATTTTGAGTTCTGACCTCTCTGTATCTAATTTAATGTTCCAGCTTGACCTGTTCCTTGAATTAGGAGAACATATGGTACTTTTGTTAGTACTTTGGTGGCAGTATTTTCTGCTGTAGCAGCCATTTTGAATTCAGACTGGAGTTTCCTGGCCTCAACCCTCACTACTCACCTCTAGGTGTTGTAGGCCAAGCCTGGGGCAGGTAGAGAGCTAAAAAAATAAAAGAACTTTCAGGACTTCATAGAAAGAGTAGTGGGGAAAGCACAGACTCTGGAACCAGACTGCTTGGACTTAAATCCCAGCTCTGTGACCAATTAGTTGTATAGCCTTGGGCAAGTTACTTAACTTGTGTGTCTCATTTTCCTCAACTGTAAAGTGAAGATAATAGTAGTACCTATCTCATAGCGTTGTTCTGAGGATTAAATGAGGCAATTTGTGTAAAGTGCTTAGAACTGTGCCTAGTATCTAATAAGTTAGATGCAAATGTTTATTATAATTGTTTATGGAACTGAACTACTATATGCTCAACCCTGTGCTAGATAAGATGGGTAAGAAAGAAGGCAGGCAGTTTCATTCTCACCATTTATTGAGTGGTTTCTAGGTACTATTTACTATATGAGATACAAATAAATGAATGGAGTATACAATTGCTGCCTTCATAGATCTCCTATTTAATTGGATATTTAAGGCTAGCTCACTTAAAAACATTTTGAGAAAAATAAATTTTACATAGCATTCTCTGTAGATTTTGAGAAGGGGGTTTAATGGGACATGAACAGGGCTTTGAAGGAAGTGTATACTTGGGAGCGGTGGCTGTTCTGGGTGGGAGAGTGATGCGGTTTTGGTACGTGGACATAAACCCTAGGCCAGTGCTCTCTTGAAAGTGAGTTTGGGGGCTCCTGGGTGGCTCAGTTGGTTAAGTGTCTGCCGTCAGCTCAGGTCATGATCCCAGGGTCCTGGGATTGAGCCCTGAGTCGAGCTCCCTGATCAGTGGGGTGTCTGCTTCTCCCTCTCTCTCCCCTCACTTGTGCTTGTGCGTTCTCTCTCAAATAAATAAAATCTTAAAAAAAGAGAGAGTTTGTCTGAAATGAAGGAAGCCTTGAGGTGTTTCAAGGAGAGCCACAGAGTACATGCAAGCATAGATAGACCAAGTTACTCTTTGCAGGGTCAGTTAGAGCCAGTAGCTCTGAAGGGGTTTGTTGGGGAAGACTGCACCTTGGGTTTTCTAGAATTGGGTAAATTAACTGAAATAAATTTTATTGTCTTTATTGCCCATGTAGTTATTTTGTATGGCAGAGTATCAGTCAAGGCCTAATGAGAGAGAAAAGTTGAGAAGTGGGCATTTGGTCTCACAAAACAAAGTATAATTCCAAGAAATCCTTTCCTGGATACGTATTTGGGAGGTGACAGGGGTCAGGGCCTAGAAGGGGGAACAATGCATACCTATCAGACTTGGTCAGCATTTCCTTTCCTCTCGTTAGTCCTGGACTCCCTTAAATACCTGAGAAGGGGGGTCCCTGGGTGGCACAATTGAGTTCCTGACTCTTGGTTTTGACTCAGATTATGATCTCAGGTTCGTGAGATCCAGTCCTGCGTGGGGATCAGTGCTCAGTTCATAGTCTGCTTGAGATTCTCTCTTCCTCTGCCCCTCCCACTCGTGCTCTCTCTCTCTCTCTAAAATAAATAAATAAATCTTAAAAAAAATCTGGGAAGGATCAAGGCTTTACTTTTCTCCATAGCAGTGTATTTAGATAAGATTCCTGATTTTGCTGTCTCAGTCTAATCTGCCCCCTACCACTCCCTACCACATCCCCCAACCCCCTGCCCTTTTTCAGAAATCTCAGGTTGAAGGTTAGACGAAGTACACCAAGAGGTTCTTATCTGTTGTAGTCTTTGACTGAGGTTGACTAATCCGTGGTGTGGAATTATAGGGTGGGGGTTAAGGTAATAGTGTCATCTATTTGAGTGTCATCAGTTAAGTTGTACAGATCTTTGCTATCCTCAAGGGTGTTTTTTAAATCATTTTATTTATTTATTTATTTATTTATTTATTTATTTATTTATTTATTTATTTTAGGCAGGGCACGAGCAGGGAGAGGGGCTGAGGGAGAGAAAGAATCTCAAGCCGACTCCACACTGAGCATGGAGCCCAATGCGGAGCTTATTCTCAAGACCCTGAGATCATGACCTGAGCCAAAATCAAGAGTTAGACGCTTAACCGACTGAGCCACCCAGGCACCCCACTATCTTCAAGGGTTTTAAGTGAACAAAACTCCTCTCCAAACATCTTTGCAGATATACCTGGGAGATTAATAACTCAGAAATTCCCTCCTGAGAACAAATGTCACTTAACTTCTTTACCTTTGAAATTTTCTTTTCTTTAACATGAAACTATCAACAATATCAGAAATATGTAACCAGATTAGATCAGAGCCCTCTTCCCCAGGTTTCTTACTCCTCTTGAGGCATGGTGGATCTAGAATATGCTTAGTGAGCACATCTTGCATTTTGCTTCAGTGTTACACTATACCTCTCTGCTGGTACTTGAAAAGCTGCTCCAGCAGAGCCTGAGGGTGGGCCTGGGGAAAATCTCTTTCAGTTGTCTTTCTCTCTGCCATAGCCTGGGCATTTTCCTAAGGTTGGGAGTTTGCCTCCTGGCCTTATGCCAGTTGCCAGAGGAAACCAATGACTAAACGCTTCCTCCCTGCGACGTAAGCTTTTGGAACCTTTCCTGATGATTCCCTACCAGTCAAGTATGCCTTATTTGGCTATTTTCTCCCCCCTCAAATGCCCTTTACCACCTCAGCTAGTCCCCTGTTCTTTTTTGGTATAGGGAATGCCTTTCTCAAGTTTATATAGTGCCACTTGCAAACTTTTCTTTTTTTCATAATGTAGGGCTGGCTTAGAGCAGGTAGTTGAGGCTCTTTGATGGAGATGGGGGAGAGGTGGGAGAGAAGAGAGAAAGATGGGAGAGCTCTGGAATGACTGTGATTTCTCCACCCCACTTTCATTTCTCCCCATTCTTTTTTATCTCTCCTGGCTCTCTTGACCCAGTCTGGTCACCCTTGTCTAGCTTCTTACTTAGATCTCTGACAGCCTAGGGGTAGCCTTGCTTAACCTAAAAAGGCTCAGGGTGTGGGGGTAGGGCAGGGTCATCCTGGGCCTCAGCATCTTAAACCAATCCCTTGGAGTAGGTAAAGCATTCCAGTTAGTAAATTCTTTGTGTGTGCCTTTTGTATGCCAAAGCTTCTCACTTGGCTTTCCTGAGTTGAATGAGTCCAATGTCCCTCTGCCTCCCATCCTCAGTCCTAAGCTGTCTAGCCCTAGGTTAGAAGAGCTGAGCTTTTTGACATTTATAGCTTGAGGCACCTGTCTGAATGTTTTTTTCTTAATGCTTTTTAATAGAAATGGTGCAATGAAAAGAATAGTGTACTTAATCAGGGTATCTGTTTCTTAGTCTCTGCCTGTGCGATCTTGAGCAAGTCATTTCTTTCTTTTTTTAAAAAGATTTTATTTATTTATTTGACAGAGACAGCCAGCGAGAGAGGAATCACAAGCAGGGGGAGTGGGAGAGGAAGAAGCAGGCTCCCAGCAGAGGAGCCTGTTGTGGGGCTCGATCCCATAACGCCAGGATCACACCCTGAGCCGAAGGCAGACGCTTAACAACTGCGCCACCCAGGCGCCCTTGAGCAAGTCATTTCTACGGGCCATAGTTTTAGTATCTGTGTAATGAGAACATTGGCTTTTCCTGAAATTCTTATTATTTGTGCCCAGTCTTTAAGAAGATAGTAAGGCTTCTTGGAAAGTGTAACAGAACAGAGAGCAGTGATTATTTGGAGAAGTTGCCCTCTCTTTACAATGACATTGGGAACATTATTTTTCCCCCCAGCTATCCATGTGTAAGTAACCCTCTTTATTTCAGTGAACTCTGCTTAGAGGTCTTGGATCCACCTACCACAGAGCTCACTGTGGGCATCCTGGCTTGGAGAGACAACTGTTGACTAAGTGCCTTGGGTGGGGCCTTGGAGTCCAGCCTGCAAACCACAATTGCTGGTTATTTTGGGTCATTGGTGACTCCAGGAAGAATAGAAGACCCTGGGATTGGTCATTGTTCCAGCAGGGAAGGGAGAGACTAAGAAACAAACCAAAACTGAATGCAAATGAGATTTGACTTCCTTTACTCCCTTCCTCCACAACATCCCTCTTCTTAGGGCTATGAAATTGCTTTTGGCCAAGTCTTAAATTGCTAAGGTCCCCTTCCTTTTCCTCTGTCTGAGTCACTGATATCTATGCTGCCCTTGGATGTGGAGAGCTAGGGATGTGGGCTTGGGAGGAATTTCTAGTGAAGGAGATTGCCACACACCTAGTTTGCTAAGCCTTCAACTGATCCTGTATTTTGTGAATATGGCTTTCTTTGGTGTTAGACCTGTATATCAAAGGAGAGTGATTTCTGAATTTCTCGTCAAGGCCTAATGGGCTGTTAGGGCATAAGCAAGTTCCTAGAGGTGATGTGCTCTTGGCTGGATTTGTTTTCACTCATCTTATTCTTCCTTTTTACTGATATTTTGTATAGTTTTTACTTGTGAATCAAGGATCTCAGGCTGTAGTTCAGCCACCCAGGAGTTGGCCATGAATTTGATCTTCACCTACCCTGAGCCTGAAGGGAGGGCATGATAGAAGTATTCTTGTCTTCCTTTGGGAACAAGTTCTTAAGGCTATTTAACCAAAGAAGGCTTAGTTGGGTAGAGCTGGGCAGTGCTTTTGGGTGGAAGATTCCTCCCCAACATTAGCCTGAAACAGCCTCTTGGCTGTGTAGCAACTTGCTGCTTTGTACAGCCACCTTGCTGTCAGCCTTTTCTTTCTAGAGACCTCTCAGGTGGTAGATTAGAATGACTGTTCACGAAGGAGAGTAAGCAAGCAGGTGGATGAGTGAGAAAGGGCGAAGGAAAGATGAGTCAAATGGAGGAAGAGTAGTTATTTTTGTATTTCCCCTTTTTATAAAACCCAACATGACATATGACAGAGTTTAGTAAATGGAGTAATCGTCCATAAATCCACCATTTTAACGTAGCAATTATTATTTATTTGTATTTCTTGTTATAGCTCATATATGTAATATAATTGTCCATGGTGCAGAGTATACATAAAAAGTACTACTACTTTATCCTTACTTAATATGTCACTAAAATTTTAGGTAAATGCTTAATTTTTAAAAATGAACACTTTAATGGTTTTATAAAATTCCATCCATTGGCTGTGCCATAATTTATCTTTACTTTTTTGGGTGTCATTTAGATTACTCCCAGCATTTGCCAGTATTTATAACACTGCAGTGAATGTCAGGAAGAGAAAATCTAAACCCCTTAGCATGGTGTATATATAGAGAGCCATTTGATACCTGGCTCCATCCTAGCTTACTTTCCGGACTTACCTCCCCACATGTATGCTATACTTTGGCTTTGTGGGATCAAGGTTTTCCAAGTAAGCCATATCTTTTATATCTTTCAGCTCTAGCATATGTCTTTTCTTTCAGTTTGAAATGCCAAGTGTGTCTTCCTCACCTCCCTCCACTCTATGTCACCTCCACTGTAAGCTTTCTTTAATACTCCTAGGCAGTATTGGTTGCACCATCCTATGTGTGCTGACTTCATAAGAACTTCTGTTATGATATGTACCATGTGGTGTTGCAACCATCTGTGCTCCCAGACTTTCTCCTTCAGTAAACTCATGGACTTGAAAGTTTCTAATTACCCCACCTCAAGAAGGGGCTCTTGTCCAGGTGGAGGTGGTTAGGAATGGGCAGGTCTTTGAAGAATGTATAGTCAGTGACAGAGAGAGAGAGAGAGAGAGAAGCAGCAGTAATGTATGCAAGGAATCTAAGAGTGTCGAATTAGAACCTGGTAGGACATACTAGGCACTAGTAATAGAAAAAATACACCTTGGAGAAGGGAAGGTGCATTAATACCTATAGGGCAGAGAGGCACCTGAGAGTCTTGTTGGCCTTGAGCCACCAGTACAGACTTCCTAAATCATTCCAAATCTCATTTTCCTATCTGCAATATGGAAGGAGTAATAGCACCCTACTTCTTAGGGTTATGGCAAAGATTTAGGCACTAATGCATCTTAAAGTGCTCTGTGAGATGTGGGGCACAAGGGAAGGAGGGTAGGCCCAGGATATCCCAGAATTTTTCTAGTTGTCCTCTTAAAGTTCTTTCCTATGTGTGCTTCTTATTAAGCCTCTGAGCCCAGAATGCCAGATGCTATGGTTTCCCTGAGCAAGGCCTACAGCTTGGTGCTTTAGTGGAAGGTATGCAGGGAAGTCCCATCTCCCCATTCACCTAAGCAGCATGGCTCCAACAGGCCCCAGTGCAGCCCTACTCATGAATAGCCCCAAGTGGCTGGAAAGGGAGGCGCCACCTTCTCTCCAGCTATTTAGCATCAAATGAATGGTACTATAGTAGAAGGTTTCCTATCCCTTCAGCTGGAGGTGGAGTTATAGAAGCTGCAGTGAAGCTGGGTACCTTTCAGGCCTTTTGGGCCCAAACCTGCCTTGGATAGATGGACAGGTCTCTGTGTTTGCCACTGACTATATGTTATTCAAAGACTTGCCCATCCAACCTGTCTTGGGCAAACAGCTCATGGGGAATCACCCAAGCCAGATTCAAGGTCTTTGGATGCTTTTTCTTTTCTCCACATACTACCATGGCTTCTTGCTGCTATTGTGGCCATTTGAAAACCCCTAAGCTACCCCAGGATTTTGTTTTATAAAGGAAGTAAATTATATGAATCTATGGAAGATTCACTAACTATAAAATACAACAAGGGAAAGGGACTTGCTCAAGGTCCCATAGTACGTCAGGAGCAGAATCAGATCTTAAACCCAGGACTGTCAGGAGTGTGTTCTTTCAATTCTATCAGCCTATGTCACTAAGAATGTAAACTTCATGAGAACAAGGAGAATTTCCCACTACTCATTGTATGCCCAGTACCTGGCACAGTGCCTGGCATAGAGGAGGTACTCAAAAATTTATGTTGAATAGCTAGATTAATAGCTACTGTTGTCAAGTTGGATTGTCTTTCAGACTTCTTCGGCTAAGTCTACTAGAAAGCCAAACAACAATTCCAGTGGCCCACTGGAAATTAGCTAATGTAGACCCAGCTGGGCCCTGGCAGAATGGAGCTGAGTAGTGCCAAGTAATGGGGAGGAATTGTCCCTCTTGTGTACCTTAGAGAACCTGTTTACCTGTGAGTGGTCAGCTAGTTCACAGACAATTTCCTCTCACCTTTTTATGTTTTCACGTAATATTGGTATCATTCACACTAAGGGAGAATATTTGAATCAAAGTTTTTAGTGGATTCTAACAGGCAGCCATGCAAGCATTTCTATCTGCTTTTGTGAAGCAACCCACACTTTGGCCATAGAGTACATATTTGAAGCATTACCCAATTTTTAAATTTAATTTTTTTATGTGTGCTTCTCACTGTGGCATAGCAAGCAGGCAGGGCTGCATTGTATAATCTTAATCCTGAGAGGTATATGCTCCTGAGGTTTAGGGATTGAGTTGATTCCTATGCTCAGGGATGGGCAGGACCAGAGACACAGATCAGGGAAGACAGCAGGGAAGTTCTACAGATCATAATGTTGGGGCACTCAGCATCTGTGTTCTGCTGTTGCCACTGTCGCTACCACTACTGCCACCACTATTGCCCAGAGCTGCATATCCTTGCAGATTTGGACATATTTTAGTCAAGGTAGGCTAAATTGGGGAGCAATAGAAGGTACTCTTTTTCCTACCCATTCCCAAGAGTGGGGTGTGGCTAGCATTTGGGAGGTTTAGGTTGAAGCCTACTAGATAAAGTTGGGTGCTCCAAAATAGGTGAGTGCCTCTGAAGGTCATCTTGTCTTTAAATGATTTCTCCATCTGTTTGTAAAGTGCCAAGCTAGACACCATATAGGGTATATTAACAGTCTGTGCTGTTTGGTAGGGCATACTTAAAGACACACTATTTATTTTACAATTTATTATTTTTTTTCATTATGAAACTAAGACACACTTGCTGTAAGAAATGAAATTGTACTGAAAAATATAAAATTCCATCTCCTGCCCCTGACTGTTCTCAGAGATAATGACCATTTACCAGTTATATGAACTTAGAATCCTTTGTAAATGCATTTATACACATATAGTTTTAAATACATGCATAATACAAATCCATACTGTTCTGCAACTTTTTTTTTCTTATTTTGTGGTGGCCATCTTCTCATGCCAAATCATATATTTTTTAAAGATTTTATTTATTTATTCGACAGAGATAGAGACAGCCAGCGAGAGAGGGAGCACAAGCAGGGGGAATGGGAGAGGAAGAAGCAGGCTCATAGCGGAGGAGCCTGATGTGGGGCTCGATCCCAAAACGCCGGGATCACGCCCTGAGCCGAAGGCAGACGCTTAACCTCTGTGCCACCCAGGCGCCCCCCAAATCATATTTTAATGTCTGTATGGGCTCATTAATAAGCAAATTATCAGATGGGTGGAAAACATGAAATCTACACAAATGAAAAGGGCCCGTATTCTTTGTTTAATGGAAAATGAAGAGGACATTCTAAGTGTTTACCTGCCAGAGAGAGAAAGGCTTCCTGGAGAAGGTGGGAGTTGTGGACCCTTCTGTTAACATGAAGGATAGGATGAGGAAAGTTATTTCCCTTTCCAAGTCCCATATGTAGAGATTGCTGTGATTTCATCTGTGTTTAAATGATCTTAGTGGAATGCTTGGCAGTAGGTAAACCACTTTCTTCTGCTTTACATGGACCCTTCTCTCTCCTGTGGTTTTCCCAGTTTGGGGTAGCTTCAGTCCAAACAGTACCTGACTGAGAACCCTATTTCCCAGAAGACCTCTGGCTGCCATAGCTGTTTGAGGTTAAGGAAAGAAGCTATGTGTGTATGTGTGTGGGTGTGGGTATGGGTGGTGGGGGGTAGTGGTGGTGGTCACATGCCTTTCCAGTTTTCCCCAGAAGGACATTGAAGCTGGGTTAGAAACCTCCCCACCACTCATAGATATCAAGGATCTTGTCCAGGTGGCAGGACAGTGTAATTTTGCAGAGTATTCAGTTGTAATTAAGCCATTTAGTTGAAGAGTTGAGGAAGATAGTGATTTGTGAACTACAAAAACAAACAAAACAAAACAAAACAAAAACAAAAACAAACCCGATATATTTTGAAAACAAATTTAGCTCAGTGGCTGCCCCTGGTCTCAGAAGTTTGCTAGCTTAAAGATATTGATCATGTTGAAAGGAGCCAGACCCAATGAGGACAAGCAGAATTACTGGAAATGCAGGATCTCTTCTGCCCACTCAGGGCATGCCCCTCCCTTCTCTTGTTTCTTCGTTTCCAGACTTTCACAGTGGATGGAACAGAGCTTCTGCTTGCCCAGCCTTTAATCTTGGAGCCTCTGACACCAGAGGTTGACCTTGATTGGGCCAGGCCTACAGGCCACAGCAGGTGTTATTGCCTTCTTCTTTAGACAAACAGGAAGCTGCCTGCGGATTCTGAGTGATCGGAGCTTTCTGAATCTTACAGTGCAAGGAGACCAAGGCTCTGAGATCAAGCTCCAAAAAGGGAAAGAGGATGACACTTTGGGATACTTTAGTCTTTGGGTTAGTTGGATTGAAAGTATCTCCAGGCACTTATTGTAGGCCAAGCTTGCAGGAGGATCTGTGTTTTAGTATATTGGCTGTGTGATCTTGGGGAAGTCCCTTAGCCTCCCTGAGCTTCCCATTCTTTATTGGTAAAGTAGAGATGATAATGCTAGCCTCAGAGTTGGTGGGAAACTTGGATAAGATAACACTGGAAAAACCTCAAATATTAGTTCTGTAGAAAATCAACATAGAGTATTCAGGCACTCAGAGATGCTTAAGTCACGTTTTAACAGCCTCTGTTGACAAAGGCAGTAGAGTGTGCCAGTGGATGAAAGACTTTCACCTCACCATTAAGAATGGTTATCCTTAAAAGGGTAAGCCTCAGTTACTAGGAACAGTTCACTTCTGTGGAACAACTCATTTATAGACCGTTTGGGACCAGTGATGCATTGCCATGTAATCAGCTCTCAACCATCCATAACAACACTTTCTTTTTCCAGGTACTTGTAGTGCCTTTCCTAAGCCATGTAAGCCCAGGCAATGCAAACTCTCTTGGCTCTTCTGACAGTCTGAACAAGAACAATTTGTTAGGGATATATTTCCCAAACAATTTCCCAGACATGAAGTGGTCAGAGTGCTACTAATGAGTTATCTATAGGGTATTACTCTTATGTTGATGTGGATAACTGACCTTAACCAGTGAACTTTGGCTTCTGGAACAAGGAAAAAAATAGGCTTCTACTTTCCTGGCCATTTGTGCCATTAGTACCATCCTTCCAGGCTGTGAACTCAGATAGGGGTGACAAATTTATGAGACTGGGATTGAGAGGGAGGCAACCCTTCAAAAAATAGAGATAGGAAAGACCTTGTATGAGATTGTCCTACGTAGATGTTATTCCAGGGAGGGTTTGAACAGTTCTCCTTTCCCCACTCTATTGGGATTCAGCCTTTATCAGGGAGAGCCAAACTAAAGAAATCTAGAAAGAGCTCTTAGAGACCCCTCTAGGTAAGTTCCTCTGGAGCCTCTAGCTGTTGAACAGCCCAGAAAAAGGAATACTCGGGTTAAGAAGCTGAGAGAGAGTTACAAGTTTAGAGGATAGCTGTCTGGTTTCTAAGAAGTTCCTGTTTAAAACAACCTTGACAGATCTGAATTGAAGGAATCCCTGTACAGTTTGGCTAGCATTGCCCTACAATTATTGTCCAGTGCTCCTAGCTTTCCTTATCCCTTGCCTGGACAAAAAACAAATAAAAAGTCCTCAACACAAATACTGATAATTCTCTATGTTTGTCTTATGCATCATAGCTGTCAAAGCTCTTTTTACCACTATTATTATGTCATTTGATATTCATTAGCTCTCTCCAGTTGGCAGGCTAGAAATTATTATCCCCATATTTTCATATGGGAAAACTGTGGCTCAAAGAGGTTAAGGGGCTCCGCAGAAATTACTCTGCTAATGAATAAAGGAGACAGGACTTGAGTGGGAAGCAGAAGACTTTAGTTTTAGACTGTATAAGGAGGAGTGTGGGAAGGGGAAATAAATGTTGTTTCACAAAGGCCTGGACTTAAGCTTTAGTCATGGTTAGGCCAGAGTTTTAAGGCTAGAAAGGAATTTTCAGGTTTAAACATGAGGTCTTTCCCCTATACCAATAGTTACTCAACCTCCCTCTAGTTTCTCCTTCTAATATATCATGAGTCAAGAATAAAGCTTAGAGAGAATTTTAGTAATTTGGATTTGTGTGTGGATGTCCACCTGTCAGTTGTTTATGTTCCGCCAGTTTGGAGCCTGGCCTGACTCTTGTTTTGCAGCTGGTATCCTGTGTCACCCTTCCTGCTAATGTCAGACCACTGCCTTCAGGGCTAGTCAAGATTTCCACCTGGTTGAGCCAATAACTTACTTGGTTTCGCCTTACTTCTGAACACACAGATGTTGCTTGTTAGGAAATGAGAATTGTTTGGGGACTGCTTTGACCTAGCTAATGTAGGGTTTTGTTTGTATATTGGATCATGAGCATTTGTCCAACTTGTTGTCGAATGGAGGAAGTATTGGGGAATTGTGAAAAGAACACTCTTCTGGAGTTGAAGAGCTGGAGTTTTATCTGGGCTCTGCCTCTAGCTTCCCAGGGCAATCTTGACCTTTTGGGGCCATAGTCTGTTCTATAAGGAGTTGGTTTGCTTAATCTTTGGGGACTGCTCCTGTCCTGAAAGTCTGTGATTTACTCAGAAATGTTATATTTCCCTGACAATGGACGTGGGTCTGCCCTACCTTGGGTAGGGGGATGGCGGCCACATCTCACCAGCTCTGAGAGGTTGGAAGTGGTCAGCTATGTCTGGCTCCTTTTTTTATGAAGATTTTATTTATTTATTTGAGAGAGAGAGAGTGAGAGAGAGTGAGGGAAAGGGGGGGCAGAGGAAGAAGGAGAAGCAGGAAGTCTGATATGGGGCTGGATCCCAGGACCCTGAGATCATATATGTCTGGCTTTTGGGGGGGAGAACTTCATAGAAAGGCCTTGGGAATGTTTAGGGGCATAACTGGATGCAAGGATAGGCAGGCAGGGTGGTGACTCAATCCAGGAAGAGATGCTCTGGAAAGGTAGTTCTTAGGGAACCTACCAGAAACAGGAGCTAGAATGACACTGTGAGGTAGATGGTTTAGTATAGTCCCTGGCCACATAGTCCCTGGTCACAAGTAGTTGGTAAGCCCTCAGGAATGTGACACTGTCACATGGGAATGTATCACTAGAGCAGCCAAAGCCTATGGAAGCAGGAAGGGCAGCTCTCTCTTGTTACCATCCCCTCTGTGTAGGGTGTGAGTTCCTTAAATTTGGGCCATAGAGGCCAGAAGTGACAAATAGAAAAAATCTAGTTCATAATGGTAGCTAGGTCTGGTCCTTCAGAAGAAGTAAAAGTCATAATGCTTGCTTGATTTCAAAGTGTGTGAGGTTGAATTTACTGGTGCCAATACTTTTTTTTTTTTTACATATCTGAAGCAAGGTTAGGGAAAGGAGGAAATTTGAATTCATGATCCTAGTGGCCCTAGAGGCCAGAATGAAGGTGGAGTTCAACTGTTAGAGCTGCTGTTCTTATAGTAGGGGGCTGAGATTTGCATGAGGCCAGCTACGTTCCTTACCTTCTGATCTACTGGGAAAGTCTAACTTGCCTGCACAGTTGGTCTTGGCCAGCTTTGGGAAGCCCATTTAGACTGATTAGACAATTGTTCTGGCTTAGGGCTTTGGGCATCAGTATTTTTTAAGAGCTCCCCTATTCTAATGTTGGACTACGGTTAATAACTACACACCTAATCAAAGCCTCTTCATGTTACATCCAAGAAAATGGAGTCTGAGAAAAGTAGAGACCTGTACCAATGCCCACATAGTGTGAATAGAGCTGAGCTGAGCTGTGATTTGTCCAGGGCTCTTTTCATTCCACTCTTGTAGCTGGAGGTAAAGGTGGCCCTAATAGCTCAATTGGGCAGTCTTTGAATCTGGTCCTTGGGCCTGGATGAGTTGGAAGTTATGTGTTCCTTCTCCCACCACAAGTGCTGGAGAAAGGAGTGGGATTCAAAGTAACTAACTGGGCCCAAAGGAGGTAAACAGCTCTCTTTAGAGCAGGAATTCACTGTCTGGGCATGCGTAAACCAGTTGTGGTAGGGAAGAAAGGATAGAACAGAAATAAAGTGAGTAATTCTATGGGTTCCAGGGCATTTGGTTAGTGGGAACATTATAGGGAGTTGGTGAGTAAGAGCCTAAGGACCCTGTAAGTTCATTTTTCAGCTCCATGTAGAAGTGCTGGGCTGGGATCCTGCTCTGTGTTCAAAGCCAGGTGCTTAGGAACCGAAGACTGCTTGTTCTCCATTTCCTGCTTCAGCTAGATGGCTTTTACATCTGACTGGGCCCCAGGCTCTGCCGCTTCTATACTTTTAGAGTACACTGAGTTCTCCCACAACGCCTGGCACCATATCACAATGTGGCCTCTAACTATTTTTTCACTGTTTTATATGTGGCACCCCAATTAGAGCATAAGCTTCTTCTATGGTAGGAAAGGGGATTTTGTTCCAAGTCCTCCCTGGGGCACAGGAAGGTGTTTAATGTGGAGAAACAGGCAATTCCAGGAGGACATCTTGGTTTCTTTTCACCCACCAGCCTCCAAAGGAACTTTTTATTTGGGAAGAAAGGTGACCAGGAGCTTTAGGGTAGATATAGCACATACTGCATTCTGTGGGACCTAATAATTATATCTTTTCACTACTAGATGGGGAACACCTTGAAGTAAGGGCTTGTCATAATCTTTGCATTCTCAGTGCCCAGTACCCTGCCCCACACTTTGTAGGTGCTCAGTAGCTGCTGAATTTTCTTCTGTTTCTTCCTTAAGTCAGACTAGATTCTCGAGAAGCCGTCCATCTCCTGAGGGAAGAATCTGGAAGATAATGGGGAGAAAAGGGCTACATCTGAGCATTGGCTATCAGTGGTACCCCTTGTATCCAGAAGTCCACAGTTCTTAGTGGTAGTTGATTTTTAGGGTACATATGCTTTCACACATACATATTTTTTCTTTCTTTTTTTCTACAGGAGGGGTAAATGTGAGGATCCAGGGCATGGAATGGGAGGTCAGAAGGTGGGCACTTCTGAATGGTTGTTTTTTCTCACCACTTCCTTATGAGAGAAGTGCTAACTAGACCCTGAGGATCTTAGACCTTGTCCAGAGGAGAAAAGCTTGTGTGCAGTGTTGGCCACTAATGGAGGTCTTTAGCCTTGGAGCTTTGTGCTTGGCACTAACTTCATTCTTAGCTCTCCTTCCCACTGAGTTCAACATCTCCGACTTGATTTCTTTTTATTCTTTATTATTTTTTAATAATAATACTTTTTTATTATATTATGTTAGCCACCATACAGTACATCCCTAGTTTTTGATGTAAAGTTCCATGATTCATTTCTTGCATATACACCCAGTGCACCATGCAGTATGTGCCCTCCTTAATACCCATCACCAGCCTATCTCAATTCCCCACCCCCCTCCTCTGAAGCCCCCAGTTTGTTCCCCACACTTTATTTTTGGCTTTGCTGAGCCTCCTAAAATCCAGTCTGGCTTTTTGAGAAAATACCTCCTTTGTGTTCTGGTACTTTTGAACATGATATGGAAACTGTTTGGAGTTATGGAGATAATAGTACAGTATAACTCTAGTGATAGGCTTACTGAGATAATTAGGCATTCCCATCTCCATCTGTAGCCCTACATCCAGTGTTCTGGGGGCTTCCACTATGTTACATGTTGTGTGTTTATATGTCGGTACCTGCCTATTCGGGCACCTGTGCCTGTTCATGCCAAATATTTGTGAATCCTGAGATAGAGAGAATGTGGTACCAAGGCTGAGTCACTCTTCTGGAAAGGTCAGAGTTTTAAGAGGAGTTGTACCAGATTTACTTTGGAATGCCTTTTCTTCTCCTTTCTGCCATGACTACCCTTCACCAAACACACCTAGGCTTGTGGATACACACCCAAATCCAGAATACTAAGGAGACTCAACCACTGAGATTCCTGACCTGAGGTGACCAGGGCACAAGGGGGTAAAGAGCATTCATCAGAGCTGCTCTTCTTCTCCCCTTCCCTAATGTCCTCAATACCCTACACCTCTACCCAATAATATAGAAGACTTGTGGAATATGCAAAGATGTTTCTGCCTTTAATGACTGAAGCATATTTGTGGATAGTCAGTGAGTAAAGTTAGCTTAAATGGTTTTAATATGACAATTAATGGTGAGCATTCCAAGTAGAGTTGCCTCAGGTTTTCCCGTGACTTTTTTGGGTGAGGATCTGGTCAGCATTGTTCAAGGTGACTTGAGAGAAAGGAAGGGTGGTAGCCACAAGATAAATAAAGTAGGCCAGTTATATAGGAACATTTTCAACTACTATTTATAGGTATATGACCTTAGGTAAGGCGCTTAACCTTTCTGAATCTTGAGTTTTCCGTTTTGAAAATGTGGGTAATAATGATACGCACTTCCTTGGGATTTATGAGAAAGAAAATAGCTCACTAGTGTGAAAGTACATCTAGGAGGGTGCCTGGCATATTGAAAGTGCTTGATAAATACCCCGTTTCTCTTAATTTCTTTCATGTATTTTGCCCTCTTAAGTATTTGAGATCAAAAAATTTCTGGACCCTAGTTAGGCTTTGCCTCTAATTTGTAAGTGTGCTCCCTATGTGCAGTAGCACTATCTCTGTATGATTTTTTTAATAGATGAGGAAACTGATATTTGAAGCAATGATGCCAACTACTGGCCTATTTTGTGGTGAACCCTACTGTACCTTCCATTGCAGCCTGTTGAGGGGGACTGAGAATCTATGTGGGCATGTCTTGCTTTGTGAAGAGGAACCCCAGCTCTGGAGAGCCTTGAAAATCTCAGGATGAGGGAGAAGGGGAAAAGAAAAGCTATACTGAGACCGATGTTAGACTGGATGGTTATGGGGTGGGAAGAAGAGAGGATGTGCAGAGGAGAAAATGATTAGAGGAGCCCTTACTCAAGAGGGCAAAGTAGTTTGTGAAATCAGTGTGCCCCGCCTCTTTGCAGAAGCCAGGCAG
This sequence comes from Ailuropoda melanoleuca, assembly GCF_002007445.2. Taxonomy (NCBI): domain Eukaryota; kingdom Metazoa; phylum Chordata; class Mammalia; order Carnivora; family Ursidae; genus Ailuropoda; species Ailuropoda melanoleuca. Next base: position 47,729,755 of record NC_048238.1, read on the forward strand.
CTGTGGCTGAGGCCCATCCCAAGCCCTTGCTGTGCTGGTAGCTTTCACTTCCTCTTTGTGTATGTGTGGTAGGGTGTGGGCGCAGTGGAAATCTTAGTCTGGTTGCCTTTCCAGGTCTATCTTAGGTAGACAGGTTTTCCATATGGACTGAATGGGTTGTAGTATGCTCCCCTGAGGTCTGGAGAGTGGATCCTCCCAGGTTTGTGGGAGCTAGGGTAAGGAGTACTCGTTAAGCTACGCTGGTACCTTGGTGGGGCTATGCAGAACAGAGACAGCTTCCTATCTATATCTCATATATTAGGCCACCTTGTCTGGCTTTGTCTTTAGGAATTTCTCTTTCTGCCTGTGGAACAACTCTCCCCCAGATCTGATTATCTTGTGTCTAATATTGTGGTGGTGAAATGGTCTGTAATTTACTCTTTTCTGATAAATTCTGGGGAGAGAGTCTGGAAGCTGGGAAAGGAGACTTGGATCCTTTGTACCTTAGGACCTGTTTTCACATGTTGTATATTTTCCTGTAGCATTTGGTGGCATACACTGTGTTTCTTGCCTCTGTGTCCTTGTACATGCTATTTCTCTAACTGGAACACCATAAGCTCCCCTTTCTGTTTAACATCTTTTTCCTGTGACAGTCTTATTTATCTCAGGACATGTCAGCTCTTCCTCTAAAAACCTTCTGCCCTTCTACTTTCTCCATTGTGGCCTGAGTGCCCCTTTATGTTTCCGGAGTTCCCTCTGATTATCTCTATCACTACTCTTGCTGTATAGAATGGTAATGACCCATTTACTTGTCTGCAGGCCACTGCCTTTCAACTCCCTCCCTCCCCAAAAAAATCTGTTACATGCTTATTCACTCACTTTCACACACACATATGCAAACATTAAAATCATCTCAACGCCTGATCCATATTGGGTGTCTGATAAGTTGGTGTATGGAACCAGCATGTGTACATATGCAACTGTATCAGAGGAGCAGATCCTTTCTAAAACACCTGAGGTAGGTAAGAGTTGGCCCTATTTTCTTTTCTAGGTCTTACTAGAATTATAGGTACACTTTTAGGGTTTACTTTGGAACAATGTCTATTGCCTGGGCCACTGGCAGGGGCAGGGGGCTTCTGGGTAATTACTTTAGAGATTCCGGTAGGCCTCTTTCCTGCTGCTGTCTGAAGAAACTAGACCAGAGCTAGGGTAGTGGGGGAAAGGGCTTCTTTGCCCAAAGAAATCGTGTGTGTGTGTGTGTGTGTGTGTGTGTGTGTGTATGTGTATGTAGGGTAAGTGGTTTCAGGCATGTTCACCTTGGCATTAGGGGTGTAAATACTGTATGTTTGTGGTGGTAGGGGTGCTAAAAACCCTGTTATTGTTGGCTGAATAAGTTAAACAGTTTTTACCAGTCTCAGTAATTTGATAGCTGAGCTTGTAGTTTGGAGGGCAAGATGTGGCTTTATCAACAAAAAAAATACAAAACCAACTTTTAAAGAAGTTATATCAATCTATATAGGGACCCAAACTAATAAGCTGGATGTTATGTCCCTGTTCTCTTACTGACCACCCCTGCTCTGCAACTTTTCCAAAATAATCATAGATCCATAGAGCTCAAGGACATTATTTGGGCTTTCTTTACCTCTGCTTCCAGGAAGATGACCATGACAAAAATGAAGACTGTAAGCTATGGCCACAAACAGAGATACCTAGGGCATGAGAGTACTCTTCAGCCTTCAGTACATCCACTGGAGACAGGTGCTGAGAAGTTGGTATTTTCTTAAGGCCTATGTGATAAACCTTGTTCCTTGATGGGGGCAAGAGTTAGATTAGGTTATAAGATTAAGTGTGAGGAAGTAGTAGGCTGGGTGGCACTGAGGACATCCTACTTAGGGGTAGTCAGCCAAAGTCCCTCATACAAGCCTAGCCAAAGATCATGCTGCACTGAACACTCACACTTAGTGAGGCAGTGCTGTGGAATGGCATCTGCCTCTTTGCTTCACCCTAGATGAATGAGGAGGTTCTCCCTGAATGTTCAGCTACATTCTTTGCTACTTATAGTCTAGGAAGTGAAGATAAGGGAGAGCCAGGGAGTCAGCTGATCAGAGGGAAGTGAAGAGAAATTGAACAGTAAGTAGGCTCGGGCTGTAGTCCCCTCTTGCCATCCCTTACTCTTTGAGTGTGTTGGGGGAGCTGTTTATTATGGGTCTGAAGCCATTTTCTTTTTCATAGTGGCCAACGCCACTCTAGGCCCGTTAAGACTGTCTGCAGATTGTGCTGCTTTAGCAGAAATGCTGATACTGGCATCTAAAACCCATATGTAGTGACTTGAGTAATGTTTGGGAGACTTTTTGTAAAATAAGTTTACTGCATTTTTGTATCTCCTGGTTCATTAATCTGGGAAGAGCATTAGCATGTTGTCTTCCAGTTTCCAAATGTAGAAGTTGCCAATTTGTGTTTTTCCAGAAAATTTGTTTTTCCAGAAGTACTTTGGATCATCACCATTTGTCTCTAGGCATGGATCCTGTGATGTGGAAGTTGCTCTCAGTGTTAACTTGTCACCCTTCCTGTCCCTGTCTGTGAAACTGGGAGATTTACTGCAGATTATTCAGCCTGATCAGGCAGAGAACTCCAGCTCCCTCCCCAGTCAACCAAAGCCTCCTCCAAGGAGGGGAAGTGTGGTAATGACATTATCTTTCCCCAGGCAGCCACGTGTTCTCTGAGAACAGGATGTGGGGAGGGCTGGGCCCCAGTCACAGGGTTTGGGGAGGGCACGGGAAAGTGGGCTGGTGGTGTGGGCATGTGGGTTGGTACCTGCCTCCTTGGCTTTGAAAGGCACCAAAAGCCCCTGTTTCTTAAGGATTCACTTAACGTGTACTCGTGTATACTTATACACACGTCTGTGTTCTTAACCCTAAGAAAGAACTATAAACACCTGTGAATGAAGCCCAACTCTTCAGGCTGGAGAAATTCAGTGGTAAGGAGTGGGTGGGCCCATGCTTCCCACTACTAGCTCATGCCTTGTGACTCCTGCAGCTATTGGCCATTTGGCAAGGTTTTGTTGGGGGAGCTGGACCCCAGTAAAGAATGGGGCTGCTTTGTTTCTCTTTCCCAGGGCCCTAGTCGTTCCCCTCCCCCCAGATGGCTCCCTAGCATACTGTGGTGATTTGCATGTTCAGTTTCTTTTCAGGCCTCATCCTCTTCTTCTCCCTGCCCCCACTACTTCTGTTGGGGACCTTTGGAGATGTGCTGCCTGGGGTGGGGAAAAGAGGATGTAGCTAGCTTCCTGTACAAAGGAGGGTGGGGTGCCTGCCTTCCTGCTTGTCTGCCCACCCGCCCAATTGCCATTTACCCAGTGCTTGAGGAACTGACTGAAGAGTTCAGAGTCACCAGAGGCTGAGGGGCTTTCCAAGGGCAAAGGGATGGCGCTTTGCTCTTAATGGCTTTTCTTCACAGTTCTTCACCATGGGGATTACTGGGCTTTCTTTTCCTGGAATCCCAATGGTGAAGTGGCCTTTAGAGGCCAATTGGTCCAACTACCTAAGACGGGGAAACTGAGACCAAGAGAGTCCTTTAAGTCCTGTAAAGAACCAGTGGCAGAGTTAAGATGAGAAAAATTCTAGAAAGTTATACCTGGAGCTCTCTCCCTTTCCCTAAGCTGGTAGTCTAGTGGTTTGCAAACTGTATTTGGCTGAGCTACCTGGGCAGCTACAGTCCCCCTTTAACTAGAACAATTCTATTTTATGTACTTCATATTTTGAAGTTTCATATGGTTTTCCATCTGAAAGGGTGAAGAGACAAGAAGCTGCTAAAAATATAATAAAATTGAAAACCACTGAGCAAGGCATACCCATTACAGCTGGGGACACTCTACCTAGAAGGGGGAGAGATTATCCCAAGGTTACTGGGACCAGACCCAGGACCAATTTCTGGCCCACTGTTCTTGGCTAGTTGCTCCTAGATAATGGGTAGCTCCCTCTACCACAAGAAGACTGTTCCTACCCCATTGCTGCATTGATCTTCTCCCATCCCAAGGATAGTTCCTCTTGTAGCACCTGAGACAGAGCTAGAGGCCCCTTGATTTCTTAGATGAAATAAATGACAATGAGTAAGACATTGGACTTTCTTTTAACATTTTTTCCTTTTAACCTTAAATAAGAGAAATTTGGAAGGGTAAAAAACAGTGTACTAGTAGTTGGGGAGACCTGGGTTCTAGTCCTGTCTCCTTCACACTTGAGCAAATTCCTGTTTTCCTCACTGAGGCTCCATTTCTCCCTTCTGTAAAACGGGGCTTGTCTATGCCCTGCCTTTCATATAGAATTGAATTCAGTGAGAGAATGCATGCAAACAAGTGTCTTTTAAGGGTAAAACACTGTGTACATGGAGCTAAGGTTATTATCGCATAAGGGTGAACCAGGCAACCTGGAAGAATCTGGATTGGATAATGAGGTTGCAGGAGAAAAATAACTACAATTTAGCAAACATGTAATACATGCTAAGTGCCAAGCCAGGTTCTTTTTTTTTTAATTTTAAGATTTTATGTATTTATTTGAGAGAAAGAGAAAGAAAGTGAGAGAAAGAGAGAGAGAACACAAGTGGGGGGCAGAGGGAGAGGAAGAAGCAGACTCCCCGTTAAATGGGGAGCCAAAAGTGGAGCTCGATTCCAGGACCCTGAGATCACGACCTGAGCCAAAGTCAGAAGTTTAATCCATTGAACTACCCACACTCCCCAAGCCAGGTTCTTTCTTATAAGTAAAGGAGACGATGGTTGTTCTCACAACAGTCCTGTGAGGTAGGCATTATTACTCTCATTTTATTTGTAGGAAAATTGAGGCTTCAAGAGATCTATGGACTTGCAGTGTCCCAGGGCCTCCTTCCAGAGCCCACACTGTCAGATATTTGTGAAGAGACCCTAAGAATGTGCTGTGGCTTCCACTAGGGCTTTCTTTTTTTTTTTTTAATTTTTATTTTGTTATATTACTCACCATACAGTACATCCCCAGTTTTTGATGCAATGTTCCATGATTCATTATTTGCATATAACACCCAGTGCACCATGCAATATGTGCCTTCCTTAATACCCATCACCAGCCTATTCCAATCCCCCACCTCCCTCCCCTCTGAAGCCCTCAGTTTGTTTCCCAGAGTCCACAGTCTCTCATGGTTCATCCCTCCTTCCGTTTACCTCCCCTTCATTCTTCACTTCCTTCTCCTACCAATCTTTCTATTTCTTATGTTCCATAAATGAGTGAAACCATATGATAATTGTCTTTCTCTGCTTGACTTATTTCACTTAGCATAATCTCCTCCAGTCCTGTCCATGTTGCTGCAAGTGTTCCACTGGGGCTCTCTAACCCATTCCCTGCCTCACTCCAGCCTCTCTCCTGTGGTAGCCTGTTTCTTTCGCTTTCACTTCTCAGTCCTGGGTTCTTTACCCCCAGCTTTCCATGGCACCAGGCACATTTAGGTGCCCTTGTTTGGCCTTTAGATGATGGAGAAGCCCTTTGGGTCATCCATTTTTTGTTGACAAGAGAGGTTTCCTCCTCCCTCGGGGTGCTGGTAAGGAGAGTCAGGGATTTGTTGCTCATCAGACAGACCTGGCTTTTGGCCAAGGTCACGAAGCTAGAAGGTGGCAGTTGTTTCCCTTCATTGAGACTCAGTTTCCTCATTTGTAAAATGGGGCTAAAGATGCTCACCTGCATGTGTATCATGTGCTGGTAGATACTTAAAAACAAATTCTCTGGTGAAGTCAAGATTTATACTGTTTACTGAACCCCGTGGTGTAAATACTGTCACCATAGCCGATTCCAAGGTACCAACGTGAAGTCATTGAGGGAGGAATTGTAAAGAGATGCACATGATCAGGGCTAGTGTGAGCTGGTTCCAGTGCACCATTATTAATCACACTTCTCTGAGACTTCCACCCTCATCCCCCCAACATTCTCACATCTCTCGGCAAATATAGGACTTCCTCACCATGTCTCTTCTGTTCTCCCAAGTTCCCAGATCATCCAGGAAATGGAAAGTATCATTTAAGGTCTGCTCCTTGCCTGAAAACTCTCCCAGGAAAGAGTGAATATAGAGTGTTCAAGGGACAGAGAACTCAAAAAGGCCTAATTAGAACTTTTTGAAGTATCTGCATCAGCTGTTTTCTCCCATTGTCTGATTCTTTTTTTGTGACATTATTATGTTAGTAACCATACAGTACTTCGTTAGTTTTTGATGTAGTGTTCCATGATTCATTGTTTGCATATAATACCCAGTGCTCATTGCAGTACATGACCTCCTTAATACCCATCACCAAGCTAACCCATCCCTAACCCCCGCCCCGCTGAGACCTTCGGTTTGTTTCCCGAAGTCCATAGTCTCTCATGATTCATCTCCCCCTTTGATTTCCCCCCCTTCACTTTTCCCTTCCTTCTCCTAAAGTCCTCCATGCTATTCCTTTTGTTCCACATGAGTGAAACCATATGATAATTGTCTTTCTCTGCTTAACTTATTTCAGTTAGCATAATCCCCTCCAGTCCCATCCATGTCGATGCAAATGGTGAGTATTCATCCTTTCTGATGGCTGAGTAATATTCCATTATATATATGTAAACCACATCTTCTTTATCCATTCGTCTGTTGAAGGGCATCTTGGCTCCTTCCACAGTATGGCTATTGTGGACATTGCTGCTATGAACATTGGGGTGCATGTGCCCCTTCTTTTCTCTACATCTGTATCTTTGGGGTAAATACCCAGCAGTGCAATTGCTGGGTCATAGTGTATCTTTATTTTTAACTTTTTGAGGAACCTCCATATCATCTTCCAAAGTGGCTGTACCAGCCTGCATTCCCACCAACAGTGTAAGAGGGTTCCCCTTTCTCCATATCCTCTCCAGCATTTGTTTGATTCTTAGCTAGATATGAGGATGGTGGAAAGCTCTGGACAATGACCTGAGCATTTGGTCATTCCAGAAAGCACTTAGCTTTCTGTTTGGAATTCCAAAGTCTCTCTCTCCTGCCTGCGGAGCCTGCTCTGCTGGGCTCTAACCTCAAAGTCCCTGTCATGAGGATATCTGGACCAGAGAGCAGTTTAGAAGGCTAGACCTCTGATCCAACCCCTCATCTCCTCTCAACAGTCTGTGCCAGGTGATGTTTCTTTAAATTTTCTAAGGGATAAGAATCACTTGGGGCAAAACCTAATTCCCAAGATTCTCTTCTGGAGAGTCTGTTTCAGTAAGTTTAGAATGGGGTCCAGGAATCCAAGTTTTTAAATTAGTGCCCTAATGATTCTTATGATCCTTTAGGTTTGGGAAACACCAAATTAGCACTGCACAGCCCTCTGCCAGGTTGGCATCATTATACCCCCTTTACAGGTGGGAAGGTGGAGAGCTCATGGCTTTTTGGTAGAGCTGGATCTTACTTATAGGTTCAGAATACAAAGCTATGCTCTTCCTACAACAGAGACATTACTTTAGTGCACAATAGTGTCTGTGGTGGGGAGTGATGATACTAGGTAGCAAGAGGCAAGGATAATCCATGCTCTATTTTACAAATAGGGAGACCAGGTTGCAGAGGGGTTTGGAGGCAGTAGCAGGACTGTTTGCATTGCTGATCTTTTGTAGAGGTGGGCTTCATTCAACTCTAGGGAGCTGTTCACCAGGCCCAGAAGCCTAAATGTCTCCATAGTCATTCTCTGCTTGTGTTTTCCTTCCTTCAAGCATCCCTCTAACCATAGTGACAACCAGCCCATGAGAGGATGGTTGGTTCAGGGAGCTGTATTCCATGCCAGAGGTTCCCCAATCTGTCTGGGCCTTAGAATTATCTGAAGTTCTTAACTTCTGATGTCCAGTCCACACCCTGCTTCTTACATAATAAATCAGAATTTCTGTGGGTGAGTTCAGGGAGTCTGTATTTCAAAAATTTCCTTAGGTGATTTTGATAAGCCGGTTTGCAGACCCAGCTTGTGATTTTCCTGGATACCAGCTGAAGAAAGTTTGGAGGTCCTCGTGGGTTGTGTTGAGGGAGTAGGGATTTGTGTATTTTGGTGAAACATGATTGGAGAAAATGGCAAGGCAGAGCCCAGATTAAGGAAGATCAGACAGCTTCTGTAAGGACAAGGTAGCATAGGTGTTCTGTTGTGTTCTACCTCTTCTCAGGGCTCTGCTTCTTGTGGAAAATTCTCATTCCTTCCAAGAGAGAAGACATTTAAAATAATGCATGCAAGGATATGTGTGTGTGCACCTGATGTGCATGGCTTCACATTGTTTAACCAGCTAGAAATCTAATCACATTTTAGAGTTTGTCCCCATAGTGAAAGAGTCCTTTATGCTGAAAGGGCTCTCTGGAGGACTTCTTGGGGAGCCAAGAGGGTAGCCCCTCTTCAGTTGAACACATTTTCATTTTAAATCATTTCTGGGAGGTAGGATATTTGTAACAATGTAGCTAAAAACTAAAAACATGGGGTGCCTAGGTGGCTCAGTTGGTTAAGTGTCTGCCCTGTGAGGTAGGCCCTGTGAGCAAGATGGCCCAGCATCCTCCACATAGTCTTCATAGTCCTCAGCAGTGGTTCACCTGAGGTATCTACTGTTTCTAAGTGCCAGGGTGGTTCTATAGCTTATTAAATGGCCACTGGATCAAGAGCCAGGTTTTGAATCACTGATCACATGCTGCCTAGCAGCAGTGTGACTCTTGGACAATGCCTCTCCTTTTCTGGACCTCAGTTTCCCCAGATGTTATGTTGCAGAGTTTGAACCAAGTGATCTCTAAGGTTCCTTTCAAGTCTGACAGTTTGGGATTCTGGACTGTTTATTCTCTTGGAGAACAGGGATGAGAAGTTCAGAAGGATGCTATTCTGGAGGAGCCAGATGAGATTCTAGAATGAGTGGATTTAAATCTTGAGGAACTGTAAAGAGTAGGAATGGTTATGTTGAGGAACGGGTGGGACAGCCACTGTAGCTAAGAAGGAGAGATGAGCTGGGGTGGAGGTTAAGGGAGTAGGTGTTGTTTGATCCTGGAGTATGGTTTGGTTGAGGACGTATTCTGAGAATACGTCCTAGAGTTAGGTGCAAATGGCGAAAAGCTAGTTTACTTCCTGACATTCATATGTTGAGAGGGGGACTCTACCTCAGTCTGAGCTTGATCAAAAGGCCATACAATTAAGGCTGGATTAATGGGGAAGCTGCAGCTTGCTAAGGTAGTCTCATTGTTTCTGACCTTTACAGCTTTGGCCTCTGCTCTGAACTATCATTCCCATAGTGACTAGTATGTTCTTATTGCTAAGAGTGATTAGTAACATGTGGGGGTTACTCCCCCAAGTATATAGTTACTGGTGGAGTAACACCCCATTTCCAGTATGCCCTTGTCTCCCAGTGCTTCTTGGGGACCTTTTGGAGGGCAGGGCTGAGCCAAAGCAAGTAAAAGGGGAATCCTTGTCTCCCATGGCCTTTGCAGCAATTGAAGTGGTTGAAGAATTGCTGACCCATTCAGATATGGGTGTGCATGGGGTTGGATGAGGCTCTCCTTTCCAGAACTACTGGGAAAAGGCACAGGCATAGGAAGGGTTAACCCCAGGCAGGTCTTGATGGCTGTGTTAAGGGTCTAGAGATGGGCAGGAAGAGGTCAGAACAGATACCATTCCAGGTACCATTTCCAAGTCAACAGTGGTGAGTTGCTGGGAAGTGAGTGAGTCAGTGGAGGAGGGGGAGGGTGAGAGGGAGAATGCCTCCTAGGCTGGAGATTCAAAGCAACCCTTGTTTTCCCCCTTATGGAAAACAGCTGCTTGAGGCAGTGCTGTCATCCCAAGAGGCAAGACAGACCAGGCCTTGCCCTGCCCTGCCCTGCCCTCCCCTCCCCTCAGTTTTGGCAGCAGGAAATGGTGGGTGCTGGAGCCTAAATAATGGGGATTAGGTAGTTTGAGTAACACTGTGGTGACTGTTCTCTGTCCAGTGAAGCGACTGAAGTTCTGGGGTTGCTTTGGTAAGGCTTGTCCTGCCTTTGTCCCCCTCACCCACTTGCCTTTGTCTTCTTCATACCAGCAGCTCCACTGAAATGCCAGAGCGGGTGGGCCCTTGAGGAGAATGGGGAGGTGGCAGGTGGGGTGAGGTCATTGAGCTCAGACAAACTGGGCTGACTCACAAGCTCTGCCCCTTCGAGGGGGCCTTCCCAAGGAGTGCTTCCCAGATGTGCTCAGGCTTTCAATGCCAGAGTGTTTGGGCCTTGGCCAAAATAGCTGCCAAGGCAGTGTCTGAAGACAGCAGTGAAACCAGCATGACCAGAGAGGAGGGTGGAGTCACGGAAGGAGCTCCGGGAACGTCTATAATACGAGTCTTCCCCACTTGCTGGCTGAGTAAATTTGGCTTCAGTGATGTTAAGTGAGACTGTGGGTGATGGGGCTTGGCACATAGTTAGTATTCACTAAGTGTTCATTTCCATCCTTCTGTCACCTGCCTCTGTGTATTTCAGTTTCATCATCCATGAAGTGGGGCCAGTCATTTTAATTCTGGCTTACATGTCCATGCTTTAGGCAAGTTACTTGTGGTTATTCAACTCTCTCTACTTTCTCCTCTGCCCCAAACTCCTTTCCAGACAGAGCCATCTTGTAGTTCAGTGATATGCGACAAGTGAGGGGAAACATTGCCCTAATCTACTCACTGTGGTCTGGCTACTGCTTACCTGGATGTTCCTGGCTCTAGGAAAAGAGAGGGTTGGTCTCTTCTTTGAAGCTGACCAGACCCAGAGTCCAAAGTAACCAGCTTCTGTAGTATCTGGCCTGGTTATTTTTTTTTTCTAGACCAGCCAATTAGGGACACAGGAGAGATCTCAGTTTGTTGAGGGCTTTGGATGGCAGACTACTAAGATAGGTTTGTTAGTGTCCAGTGAAGAGATTGGTGTGGGAAGTGTCTGTGTTCCATTGTTCAATAAATAACAGTATACTTATTGTTCTTGGGCTAAAGGTGGGAGGGCTAGTGTATATGAGAGAGTGACACCGTCCTTGCCACACCCAAACTTTTGTGTTGTTGTTGTTCCCTACACAGTCTTTAAACTCAGGCTGTGCCTAGATCCTCAGGGACAGGGTTTGGAAGGGATTTAATTCTCTACATATTGAAATGATACCCCACCCAGGCCAGTTCCTCCACTCCTGCCAAGCTGAGGGGCTGTCCCGGAACTTTCTGCTGCCTTTGGAAGTTTTATTTTCAGGTTCTTGCCTTCCAAACTAGACCACCCTCTTCTCATTGAAATTGCAAAGACCAGGCCTCAAAGGAAGGCAGTGGGTACCTACTAGGGTGAGCATCCAGTTGGCCCTGTGTGGCAGTGGGTCTGGGCATTCAGCTCATCTTACACACTTGGGTTCCAGATTAGTCTAAGGAAGAACAGGAGATCTTCTTTGATCAAGACTCCTGTTCTACGTATTACCTTCAGGCCCCAGCTATGTTATTACCCTTATTCATTTCTACCTCTGACACACAGAAAACAGGAGAGTACAGACCTATGAACCTGTCCTCATGACTCACATTTTCTTCTGAGTTAAGTGGTGGCAAGAATAGAAGTCCCTTTGTGTTTGCTTTTCTTTCTATTTTTTTGTTTTTAAAAACTTAAGATTATTTGTCCTCAATGAAATTCAGGAGATCTTAGGCTGATCTCCCTGGAGTAGCAGCCACTGTGGAAATGGCAGAAACCCTGGGCAGGGATTCTGGGGAAGTAGGTTCCAGTTTGGTTTCAGCTGGACAGCTGTAGATTTTAGGAGAGCCCTTGTTCTGGGGTCATGCTCTATTTAGGAGGAAGGAAGCATAGACAACACTGGCATGGATGACATGCTTATTCCTAACCCAGGCTGGGTCCTCTTCTACCAATTGATTTATTCAAGTAACATTTCTTTAACAAATATTTGACTTAAATATTTGGGCTTGTGAGCTAGGCTCTAAAGATGTTACATTGATATGACCTGTGATTGACACTGGCTTATTAACTTTGAAAATTCTTCCCAAAGGTGTGAATTAAAGGGAACTCCTAGGCTGTGGAATGTTTCCCTGGAATCCTACCTCTTTCATCAGTTTCCTCCCTGGGCACTTTCTTTCAAAAAACCGTGTTCTGATTCTGCCCCCCTCTGCTCACCTCCAGGCTGGCTGGCCGCTGCCAACAGGATTAAGGCCCAACTTTCTAGCATAGCGTTCAAGGCCGTCCACTTACCTTCCCAGCCTCTCTGCCTACTCTTCACTGTGTAGGCCTCATTCACCCTGGAGCAGACCTGCTTCTAAATGGGCCATCTCCATCCCTATCTCATTCTGGGCCACTGCACATACTAATTTCTCTACCTGGGATATTTAGGTGTTCTTCCCCCCATCCTGCACTCTCCCTTTAAAAAAATGCAGCTTATCCTTGTGGACAAGTGCAAATATCATTTTGAACTCTGGTTTCTTATCTCCACAAAAGGTTTCTTCTGTTCTGCTATGGCACTTCTCAGGGTTTTCCTTGTATATTATAGTTTTCCTATTATTCAAAAAGTGCCTTGGGGTCAGGGACAGGTCCTACAGCTCTACTCTAACGTTCCTTAATGTTCCTTAAAGGTAGTGTTCCTTTAATATTGGGTGCATTGAAATAAATTTATAGGAAGCTCCTTAACCTAGAATCTTAGGCCTTCATGGTGCTCTATGGATATAATCTGAATTGGGAAAGATCTATGAACCTGGATTAAGAAAAATTACATATTTGTTTTTACTAACCTCTCACTGAAATTTAGACCTCCTTCAATTATGAATACAGGCAAAATTGCACTGCTGGGTATTTACCCCAAAGATACAGATGTAGTGAAAAGAAGGGGCACATGCACCCTGATGTTCATAGCAGCAATGTCCACAATAGCCAAACTGTGGAAGGAGCTGAGATGTCCTTCAATAGATGGATAAAGAAGACATGGTTCATATATACAATGGAATATTACTCAGCCATCAGAAAGGATGAATACCTACCATTTGCATCGACGTGGATGGAACTGGAAGGGATTATTCTAAGTGAAATAAGTCAAGCAAAGAAAGACAAATATCATACAGTTTCACTCATATGTGGAACATAAGGAAAAATGTGGAGGATCACAGGGGAAGGGAGGGAAATCTGAAAGGGAAGAAATCAGAGAGAGAGACAAACCATGAAAGACTCTGGACTCTGGAAAACAAACTGAGGGTTACAGAAGGGGAGGTGGTGGGGGAATGGGGGAATGGGATAACCGGGTAATGGATATCAAAGAGGGCACATGTGCTGATAAGCACTGGGTGTTATACGCAACTAATGAATTGTTGAACACTGCATGAAAAACTAACGGACCCTCAGCTCTTTGGGCAACTAATCTTTGATAAAGCAGGAAAAAACATCCAGTGGAAAAAAGACAGTCTCTTCATCAGGATAAAAAGCTTCTGCACAGCCAAGGAAACAGTCAAAAAAACTAAGAGGCAGCCCATGGAATGGGAGAATATATTTGCAAAGGACACTACGAAAGACCTCAATGTGAGACAGGAATCCATCAAAATTCTAGAGGAGAACATAGGCAACAACTTCTATGACATCTGCCAGAGCGACCTTTTTCAGGACACATCTCCAAAGGCAAGAGAAACAAAAGATAAAATGTACTTATGGGTCTTCATCAGGATAAAAAGCTTCTGCACAGCCAAGGAAACAGTCAAAAAAACTAAGAGGCAGCCCATGGAATGGGAG
>NC_048238.1:47743884-47838293 GCF_002007445.2 Ailuropoda melanoleuca
GGGGGAATGGGATAGACTGGTGATGGGTAGTAAGGAGGGCACGTATTGCATGGTGCATTGGGTGTTATACGCAACTAATGAAGCATCAAACTTTGCATCGGAATCCAGGGATGTACTGTATGGTGACTAACATAATATAATAAAAAAAAATCATTAAAAAAAACCTAATGATATGTTGGCTAATTGAATGTAACAAATAAAACAAAATAAATAAATAAAATTAAAGAAAAATACAAACCCTAAAATCTACAAAGGAGAATAATGACAAATTGAATTATGTAAAAAATACTATAGGAAAAAAATTGCTAAAAGATATAACACAAATAACAAACTGAGAAATAAATATTTATCCAACCTATGACCAAACATGAACTTCCTTAATATATAATAGATACATACTAAATAATTAATAGATGAAGAGAACAGCCCAATAGAAAAATAGACCAAGGACAATAAATTAAACTGCTAATAAACATAATTATTTTTAATGAGAAAGCTCAACTCACTGTTGTATAAACAAAATATAATTTTTATTTTTCCAAAAAAACCCTAATATGTTGGCTAATTGAACTTAATTTAAAAATGTGAAATAGAACAGAAATGTAAATGACAGAATGAAGAGAGCTTCAGAGCTGATGAAGGCATGGAGGTGTTGGGAAGGTGGCCCAGCTGGAGAGGGCATGGAAGCTCTGTATCCCCCCACCCCCGCCTACCTTGCCCTGTGCATGTCTTCCATTTGGCTGTTTCTGAGTTACATCTGTTTCTATAAACCAGTAAATGAAAAAAAATGAATACAGGCAATAAAAGAAGTGGTAAAAATAGCAGGACCTGTGACTTTGTCACTAACGGAAATCTAAGAAACTTTATATCACAATTTTTTGCTGAGGTTTAATTTTTATTTTATTTAAAAATTTATTATTGGGGCGCCTGGGTGGCACAGTGGTTAAGCGTCTGCCTTCGGCTCAGGGCGTGATCCCGGCATTATGGGATCGAGCCCCACATCAGGCTCCTCTGCTGTGAGCCTGCTTCTTCCTCTCCCACTCCCCCTGCTTGTGTTCCCTCTCTCACTGGCTGTCTCTCTCTCTGTCAAATAAATAAATAAAATCTTTAAAAAAAATAAAATAAAATAAAAATTTTTTATTATAGTTGATATGCAATGTTATATTAGTTTCAGGTATACAACATAGTGATTTGACAATTCAATACATTGCTCAATTCTCTAGTTATTGCAGATTTCTCAAAATATTGCTATGCTCAACACAATGTTTACATTAACAGTGGTAATAAGATACAGTGGTAGGCAATTACTTAATATCATAAAAAGCACGTATTTTTATAACTATTTCAATATAATTGGTTTCTTTGTATCACTTTATTTTATGCATTTACAAATATTCTGAAAGGGGGTCTATAGACTTCACCAGACAGCCCAGAAGGGTCCATGGCACAGTAAAAAGAACAAGGTATAAAATCTTCCTACCGCTGGATCTTTAGCCTATGCTAGATATCTGTATTTCTTATATCCCCATGCTTAGAACTGCTCATTTAACCATCTTCTGAGTACCTACTGAGTCTTGGGTACTGGAAAGTTAACTCAAAGTAAGACAGAAACCTTGAGGTGTTAATGAAGTCCAGTGTACTAAAGGCCCTACTGGCTCTTTTCTACTCTTTCCTATCTCCTCAGTCATTGGTGTTTCAAGGTCTCCCTTGACTCAGCTCAAGGGTGATTTGAGGCTAGATGTTGAGGCCAAATTCCAGCAAATCGGGCCTCATTCTCTCTACCTTATGAAGGCCCATTCTGCAGAGGTCACTGGATTGGCAGGAAGCCTAGGATAACACCAAGTCAAGGTGGCTAATCTTGCCCGTTGTCTCCCTCTGGAGTAACTTGCCTTACTTGTTCCTGCCTTCAGGGCCTTTCCTGTCCCATTGTCAATCTTGAAATAGATTTCCTCCCTGGCTCCCTAGTGGCATTTATTTACAAAGTTGTTCCCCTGTCCTGGTCCTCATCAGAATTGTTCAGCTGGCAAAATGGCTGTTCGGCCCCCTCTTCCCCGCTAACTGACCCCTATGCTCAGGAAAGACCCAGAGGTGTCACAGACTGATAAGGCTTAATGTCTTACCCATTCCATGGGGATTTGCATTTTTGATAATTCTATTTTTAGTCTCCAACCAATAGTATAAGTAGTATATAAACATCTTAGAAAATGTAGATTAGGCTTTTTTTTTTTTTAAGTTTAAAGAAGGGAGAACACACTCATCACCACCCTAAAACCAAGCCTGACTAACCCTTGGGCATGATTCCAATAATTATCTCTCTGTGCATACTTTTTATAGAATTGAGCTCATGTAATCTTGTTGCTTACCCTTCCTTGCTTAATATTACTGAAGTATTTTCCCTGGGCATGAAATAGGTTTCCTCAAAATATTTTATATGGCCTTATATAACAAGCCAGGTTTTGGCTGTACTATATAGAGTACTTATGCAAAATGTACCAAAATTTAAAGAATTAATCTTTGATTTCTTCTCATGGGAGATATTTTGCACTTTGATGTACAAAGGGTTTAGTGTATTGGTTTAAATTGAGGTTTGGACTTAGGTTTGAATTTAAACCCTGTCTTCCCCACTTACTAGTGATATGACTTTAGACAAATATTTATTTCTTCATCCCCAATGTGGAGATAACATTATCTATTTCACAAGGTGATTGTTGATGTTAAATGGGGATTGTGCACATGAGTCGCCTAGTGAGTATCAAGTCTCCATACATGAAAGCTACTGCATATTGCTACTACTATTACTACTACTACCAAGTTTTCAGCCAAGGGAAGAAATCTCTACTGATGAAATTTCAGCTATCACTGACCTGATCAGGCTAGGGGATCTATTTGTAAAAGCGGAGGGTACTTTTTCTAGTGGCTATAAAATTGTGTGTGTGGCTACCTCTTATTTTCATTGGTGCCTGTCCCTTTCCCTTTTCCCTTCTGCTGTCTTGGCTTTGGTAGCATCTATGTGTCACTCACACCTACCTTTGCTAAGACCCCTTTTCTCTTTTGTGCTTAGGGAGACCAATGAGACATAAATGCAAGAAGTGTTAGCAATGCATGTCAGTATATAGAACCATAGACACCGGCATTGAAATGGTGGTCATCACCTAGTGTAATTGACACCCCCCCCCGCATTACTACTGTTGTACAGATGAAGTGAACTAGGGCCCAGGAAGGAGGTAAGACTTATCCGAGTTTGTAGATTGAGATAGTTGCAGTGCTAGGCTTGGAACCCAGTGTTCTTTATCTTGCCCTTAACTTGTGTCTGCAAAGACCAGTACTGTAGATAATCCAGGCTGTGGATCAGAGGTGGGAAGAGAATGCTGTGGGCCTAGAGCTGGCTGGTGTAGCTGGGGAAGACTTCCTGGAAGAAGTACAGTCAGCACTTGCTTCCTCTTGATAGTAGGCTGATTTGCATTTATGTGTTTGCCCCTTGGTAAGCATTGCTCTGTGGCTATGTTTTTTGTCTTCATAAGCTGGTTGGGAGCCAGGGCCTGGTTATTGTTTGTTTATTTCAACATTCTCCCTTCTTTCCCACCAATATCTAAGTTGCTCAGATTCTTAGCATCCTAGTTCCCTCTTCTGTGGTTGAACAGATACACTTGTCCCAGGTTCTACTAAACACAGAGCCAGATAACTAACTTTCCTCTTTTGATCTCATCCTAGATCAATGTGCGTGTGACCACCATGGATGCAGAGCTGGAGTTTGCCATCCAGCCCAACACCACCGGCAAACAACTGTTTGACCAGGTAAGGGAGGGACCATTTGTTTCTTAGCCTCTTCCACTTCTCCTGATAGTTTCCACCACAATGCCCACTTCTTGGGGATCTCTTCTCCTACATGCTCCTCCAAGATAGGTCCAAACAAAGTCTGACCCCCACTTTAATAACAAAGGAGGTAAAGGTTAACTTTAGCAGCCTGCACCTTGGATGGCTCCAATTAATCCTATCCATGGTCCTGAACATGGTAGAAAAGAGAGGTGAGCAGGGTATGACTCTGTATTAGGTGCTCTAAAAATGTTAGCACATGGAATCTTCCTCTCAACTCTGAAAGATGCAAGTGATCTCTTCCCCATTTTAATGATGAGACTCAGAAATTAAATAACTTACTGTATCTAGCCAGTATCTGGCTGGGATTTCAATGCTGCATTCCATGGCCTCTGTCACATTTTTTTTTTTTTGCTTCCTAGTAGAAGGAAACCAGCTTATTCTCCCTGAGGTAGTGTGCTCTATGTACATTTCCTTCAAAAGAATATTGGGACTTAGGACACCACTGGGAGTGGTAAATGCGTTATGAGGGTACTTCATACCCTGCAGTCATGCCATGGAGGTAATGCTGATGTGTCATTCCCATCTCCAGTGCAAGGGATATCCCTTCACAGGGGAGTCACTATAATCAGAAGGGATATGCTATATATAATCTAATAGTCAGGTGGGGGCCACAGAATCTTTCAGCATTCAAAGACTCTCCAAGGGCCAAGAGAATGTGCCATCTATGACCAGACTTCCTGGAGTGAAAATGGGGTTCCCATTTCCAGAGGCTGGGATCCCTTCAGATGGGTCATTATCCCATTTCCCTATCAGTTTCTGGTGAGGTGGGGGTCTGATATTGTCTAGAATATGTTACCTTGATGGATTTTCCAGGCCCTCTTTCTCCTTTGCCCTCTGAGTCCCTCTATTGTCTAAGAACTTAGCCAGAGCTGGGGAGGGAAAGGAAGAAAGCCTCCTTCGGCCTCTTCTCAGACTCCTTCCCAGACCCCTGGTTCTACACATTACCCTTCTCAAGCCAAATGATGCCATCCCCTGCCTTCAACACTGGGGGCTTTGTTCATTTGCATTGGAGGGGGATAACTGTGGAGGCAGGGTGAGGAAGGCATCATTTAGAACCTAGGGCAGAAAAATTCTTGAACAAAGAGGCTTATTAACTTCAAAAAGCCACAAGGCATGGTCATTCTTTGTTCGTGTTGGTTTGATTTGTGTACTGTGGGTGTTGTTCTGTAGGAAACCCAGATGGTAGGGAGCCCTGGACAGATGGTATGCTAGTTGTGAAAGCAACTACTTCCCAAACAAAACCTTAGAGAGTCTTGAATCTTTCATACTGGCTGGAGAGAAGAAAGGCAGAAAACCAGTAAGTTCATGACTCCTCATCTGGAAGATCAGTGTTGTTTTGACAAATATCGTTTATTGAGCACTTACTATGGACTAGCCTTGGCTAGGTGCTTTAATTCTTGCAATCATCCTGCCTCTGAGAGGTAAAAGAACATACTCCAGGTTATGCAGTTGGTAAGTTGTAATATGGGGTTTCAAATACAGCTCTGACTGCAAAACTATAGTTTTCCCACTGCAATATTCTGCCTGGGTAATTGAGGCTGTTTGGGTTGAGAAGACTTAAGAGAAAATGTGTTCTCTGTCTTGAGATTTCTGAGGGGCTGTCATAGGAAGGAGGGAGCTGTAATGTTCTGTGAGGTAAGATGGGGCATAACTGGGACTCCATGGGTGAAAAAGGGAGAACGATTTGAACTCAAACAAGGAGTTGAGCATCTGGCACTCTCAGGGCCAAGGCAGGTTTGGATGGGAATCCACAGAGGTATGTGTTCATAGGCTGTTGGGGGATATGATCTTTTCCCTCTCTCTAACTTGATGAGTGAGTCATAAGGGAAGAAGTCCATTCTGTCTGGCCTTTGAGAGCTGTTATCAGGGAGGCCCTCCTGGTGGAATTGGGGCTTAGGAGGAAGGAGCTGGACTCCTTGGAAGGAATTGACAAAAGCTCTGGGGCCATCCTGGAACCTAGAAGTTATCTGGCCAATGACCAGAGAGGAAGCTGACTGGAGAGGAAGCACCTTCTTTGGCACCAGTAATAAATAACAGGCAACAATGGGAAGTCATAGCTCGAGGAGACATAAGACCTGGTGGGAAAGGGAAGTGTGGCCTGCTGTTCCTCCGTTTACATTTGTGAGTGTGCACACAGCTAGGAGAGAACATGTTTTGCTACAGCAATTCGGTCAGTTACCACCACTTCTAAAGCCTGAGGTTCTTCAGAGGGCTCTTGATCACAGAGTTGCCACTAAGGGGCAGTCCACCACCATGAGTTCCATTTTTGAGAAACTCCTGCCTGGCTCCACCCCAGCCAGGGGCTCTAACTCTACCTGCCCCTTCCCTTCAAGATATTAAGCTCTACAAGAAAGGTGAAATCTCAGAGCATCCATTCATTCATTTTCATTGGCTGATTCACTATTGACTGAAGGTCTACTGTGTCTCAAAAATCTCTATACCTATTAAACACCATCTCCATCCTTAAGGACCATGGAAGTTCCTTACCTATAGAAGCAGAGAAAAGTAAATGCGACACAACTCTCTTCCCACATAGAATAAAACACCCTTGAAGTTCAGGTTGTGTATAGAAGTGATGTATAGTGCATAAAGTATGGGATTCAGTGTCAGCTTTGGGTTCAAATTATGTCCTGCTATTTAGCTGTGTGACCTTGGATGGCTCATTTAGCCTCTTAGGACTTTAATTTTCTCAGTAAAATGGTAACCAAACTAATTTCAGAGATTTCGTGGCTTTATTTAATCCTAAATTAGTAAAGTGTCTGGTGTATAGCAGACACTCGAATGTTGGTTGTTCTTATTAAGGGCTAAATAAGTAGTAGAAATTGCCCTGGGAGTTCAGATAAGGGAGCCATTAAATCAGGAAGCTTTTCTGGCTTGGTAAAGTCCTTAGGATTTGTGGACTTTGCATTGAAGGCAACAACCTTTTCTTCTTTTTCTTCCATTTTTTATTTTATAAAATAACTAACATCTACTATTTTAATAGTAATATCCCCATCTTGTAGATGAAGGATTGAGGCTTACAGGGGGAAAAGACCTGTTCAAGGTTAGATAGGAAGTGGTGTAATGGCTTGAATCAAGGCATATAACATTTGCAGTTTTCCCAGTGCCTTTTGTCATCTGTCCTCTGTGACCTCCCCTCTCTTTGCCTGTTCCCATTCTGAGTGGAGGAAATTTTTCTCTAAACTTAGAATCCTAGCTGAGTGTGTTCTATGCTACAGAGCAAGTGGCCACTTGAACACAGGCAGTGTAGAGTAGCAGAAACAGCGTTGGTGGCAGCTCCTAACAGAACTTTCCAGTTGAGCACTGATTTGCTTTCAGGTAGGTGGTTGATGCAGCTGCTGCCAAGCCTGTAATGGGATCTCAGTGGGCCTTAGGTGTTTGGGCATTGACGGAGTTTGCACATAATTTTTCCATGCAGTTTTCCTTTTGAGGCTCCAGCCTTGCTTCCCAATCCTGCTCTGGGCTTCTGAAGTGAATCATTATATCACTAGTTGGTTTACTTAGATAGATGCATGGGGGATATGGAGAGGAGGGGTCTGGGCTCTGGAATTGACCTGATTACCCCTTCCCTCCATAGACCTCAGATGTAGGCAGCCTTCACATACAGAAGAGAGACAAAAGAGGGTTCTTTCTTACATTCAGATGTTCCTAGTAATTAGTGAGGATTTTCTCAGAGGCAAATCTCTTCCTCTCACTGGGCTTCAGTTTTCTAGTTTGTGATGCTTAGACCCTATAATGCTTCATAGTCTGTCATGAGGGTTTGTGCTGTGTGGCTCAATAGAATTCACAGCCAATGTCTTAAAAACTGAAGTCCTAGTTCCTGTAGGTGTATATGGCAGGTTTTAGGAGGTACACAGAACTGTGGGATGAATTTGATTTAGTATCTTTTTTTTTAAGATTTTATTTATTTATTTGTTAGAGAGAGAGAGAGAGCACAAGCACAGGGACTGGCAGGCAGAGGGAGAAGCAGGCTCCCTGCTGAGCAAGGAGCCCGATGCAGGACTCGATCCCAGGACCCTGGGATCATGAATTGAACTGAAGGCAGATGCTTAACTAACGGAGCCACCCAAGTGTCTCTTGATTTAGTATCTTGGAGCATCAATTTTACTTGTAGATGTTATCTATGTCATTATTAAAACATTGGGGGTGCCTAGGTGTCTTAGTTGGTTGAGTGTCTGACTCTTGGTTTTGGCTCAGGTCATAATCTCATGGGTTGTGGGACTCAGCCCCACTGGGGCTCCACACTAGGCCAGGAGTCTGCTTGAGGATTCTCTCCCTATGTCCTTTCCCCACTCACGCACATGTGTGCACTCTCTCTCTCAAATAAATAAACAGATCTTAAAAAATAAAAAAAAAATAGATATTTAAGGAGTAGAATGTAAAATGTGCACATGTAATTAAGATTAAACCTGAGGCTTCAAAGAAATTCTGTCTTTAACAGTCTACTTATATCCCCCTATCCTTTGTGTCCTCTGGGGTATATGCATTTATTATTTTCTGCTGCTTATGGATTTCTCCCATAGCAGCTTTGAGAAATGCTAGCTCAGGCCAGATAAGTTGGCTGTCTGGGATCAAAGGGAGTCAAGAAAGAATATATATATATATATTCAGAGATGGAGACATTTCTCAGAGTGGAATGGGAAGGACCCTAGTCACTGCAGCCACAGATGTTGTTCCTAGAAGAAGGACCTAGAGACTCTCTCCCACTAAAAGATAAGATTTCTCTTTTCTCTGGGGTGGAAGTCTCAGCTGGAAGCAAAGCTGAAAGCAAGCAAAGGTTGGCCTCATTTCCAAGTGGAGACAAGAGTTGCCTGATCAAGTGATTTCCAGTATCCTGTGGACCTTAATTGGAGATTTCCTTATAGCCTGGAGTCTAGGGGTCATCTGTTTTATCCTTTGTTCTTTTTCAGTCTCAGTTCTGACTTTAGATCATATTTCCTTCCCTCCACACCCTTATTTCCTCACTTTGGGACTTCAGTGGAGGTTGAGAGAGCGCTCATCTCTCCAAAGCCCTGAAGCCTAAGGATGTGGAAAATTTGTATGCATCTGATTTCTCTATGTTCATAAGGGAAGAGGCAGAGCTCAGCAAGATTAAAATTTGCTACTGATCCTGATATCTTTTTTTGTTTGTTTGTTTGATATCACTTCAGCTGTTATTTGTCCAACTGCTCCTCAGAGATACTCCACATCCTAGAACTATTTTGGGTCCTGTGATCTTCCTCTCATTACACCCTTACTCATCCTTCTAGTGAAACAGACAGCATGGTGCAAAATGAGGCTAAGGATCTCATTCCTGGGACCTCTGGGACTGATTATGTAGTCTGTAGCTGCCTTAGTTCCCTTTAATTCTGGGGTCTCTGAGCCTCTACAATTGGTATAGGCAGAGGCCGGTTGCTGCCCTACCAGTTCTATTCTGAGTCAGCCATCCCATGACCTAGCGTCCTGGCCCTAATGGTCCATCTCTAGCATCTTCAGTGTGTCTCTTTCTCACCTGGGGATGAATTACTTCTTCCCCACCAATTACATCTGGACACACTATTCTTCTACAACCCTGTGGAAAATCTTTAGAACTGTTAATTGGACTCTACCTTAGATCTAGGATGAGATAAGAGGTGTTTTAAATAATCTTTTCTGTCCATTCACTCCCCCTCTATCCTCTGCAAAAAAATAAAAAGCCATTATCACATTTCAACATGAGCATTTTGTGTTCTCCATCTAAAACCTATAGGCAATTTCAATTGCCTATTAGGCTCAGGGACTCACTTTGCCATTGAATCCTGGAAGTCTTTTGATCTTTCTAAAGACCCCCCCACACAACTTATCTTTCTAAACATGTTCCTAGTTACTCAAGTCAGCAAGAGATAGATGGGAAATGGGACTGTATTTCTTTTCATTTACAAATAACCTTATTAGTGGAATGAACTTGAAGGAAGAAAGAGGCCATTTAGGTCATACCAGTTGTAGTAGATGGAGAAGCTGGATAGATGGGGAAGCTAAGGCTCAGAGAGGGAAATGTGCTTCCTTAAGATCACATAGCAAATTAGAGACAGAGGTGAGACTTTCACTCATGTTTCCTGATACCTGATTCAAGCTATGAAGGGAGGGTGAACATCATGCATGCCAGTGATCAATGAAGCTTGAGGACTTGGGGATATGGCTTCTCTCCAAAGCGGTTGTTGACTGAACCTAGTGGAAAGCCAGGAACCATATCTATATGCAGAGATGATCAAAGTTCATTACCCAGCTGAGATATGTGGGCAAAGAGAGACAAGACAGTCACTTGGGAACCCCAGGGCTCCTAAGCTCATACGAATCCTTGGGATTAAAAGAGAGCATGCTAGAAAAGAAAGGGTATAGGTTTTGGAATCATACACATCAGGATTCTAGTCTAGTCTCTATGGCTTTAGGCAGGTTGCCTGTCTTTTGGGGGGATGTGCAATTAAAAAATTACTTAAATTTTAGTTAACATACAGTGCAATATTGGTTTCAGGGGAAGAATTCAGTGATTCATCACTTATATACAACATCCAGGGCTCATTACAAGTGCCCTCTTTAATACCCATCATCCATCCAGTTCATCACCCACCCACCTCCCTCCATCAACCCCTCAGTTTGTTCTCTACTGTTAACAGTCTCTTGTGGTTTGTTTCCCTCACTCCTTGTCTTTCCCCTTTCCCATATGTTCATCTGTTTTGTTTCTTAAATTCTACATATAAGTGAAATTGTATGGTATTTATCTTTCTCTGATTGACTTATTTTGCTTAACATAATACATTCTAGCTCCATCCACATCATTGCAAATGGCAGGATTTCATTTTTTGATGGCTGAGTAATATTCCATTATATATATACTGCATTCTTTGTCCATTCATCAGTTGATGAACATTTGGGCTCTTTCCATAGTTTGGCTATTGTTAATAATGCTGCTATAAACATCAGCATGCATGTACACCTTTGAATTTATTTATTTTTTTTGTACTTTGGGTAAATCCCTAGTAGTGCAATTGCTGGATTGTAGTATAGTTCTATTTTTAACTTTTTGAGGAATCTCTATACTGTTCTCCAGAGTGACTGCATCAGTTTGCATTACATTCCCACCAACAGTGCTAGAGGGTTCCCCTTTCTCCACATCCTTGCCAACACCTGTTGTTTCCTGTGTTGTTAATTTTTCCATTCTGACAGGTGTGAGGTGGTATCTCATTTTGGTTTGGATTTGTATTTCCCTGATGATAAGTGATGTTGAGCATCTTTTCATGTGTCTGTTAGCCATATGGATGGAAAAGTTCTATTCTTGTCTTTTAGGCAGGTTACCTCTTAAGCCTTTGCTTCTTCATTTATAAAGTAGAGATAACAGCCATATCAGGGTTGTTCAGTGTTCAGTACCTGGTACATAATAGGTACTTGATAGATAAGAGCTACTTTACCTTGGGGCCTCTGAAGCTCTAGATTGTAAGCGTCAGGAGTGACTATGGAGTCTGGCTTTGGGTGCATGGTAGAAACTTTGTGAATATAGTGGAGGTGTGTGTGTGTGTGTGCACGTGTGTGTGTGTGTGTGTATGTGTGTGTGTGTCTTGAGGGGAGATATGATTTATTCACAAGGAAGGACATTAGCAACATTGGGTCCTTTTTTCCTATTTCTATCTCCAGGTAAATTCCTTTACCTCACTCCCCTACCTCCCCTGCCCACCCCTCAAGAAAAAGAAAAAAAGAAAGAAGACCATCAGCATAACCTCATTAGGATGTGAGTCAGCTTTATTGCGGCCATCTCCAGTGGTGGGCATGCTGGGGTTCAGCTGTCAGCCAGAACCATTAACATGCTAATGTCAGGGACTGGAAAACAAACTCTATCTCCTGTAAGGCCTCCCTTTCCTACCCACTGCTTAGCCAAGAGGCCCAGAACACCAGGGGCCACTTAGCTACTATACTGAGGTACTCACCCTGTTTCTACCCTCTTTCCCACTCTCAACCTGTGTGAGTGGTAAGGGGAATCATGACTAGCTTCTAATCAGGGCTGTAAAGAAGCATCTCAGCACCTAGACATGGCACATCTTTGGAGTATATAGATACCACAATACCTGCTATGTCTTCTTGAACATTCTTTCTTGGGGCATTATTTTTTTTATTTTTTTAGTATTTTTTTATTATATTTTGTTAGTCACTATACAGCATATCCCCAGTTCTTGATGTAAAGTTCCATGATTCATTACTTGCATATAACACCCAGTGCACCATGCAATACGTGCCCTCCTTAATACCCATCACCAGCCTATCCCATTCCCCCACACCACTCCTCTCAGAAGCCCCCAGTTTGTTCCCTAGAGTCCATAGTCTCTCATGGTTCATTCCCCCTTCTGTTTACCCCCCTTTCTTCTTCCCTTTCTTCTCCTACCAATCTCTACCTCTTATGTTCCATAAATGAGTGAAACCATATAATTGTCTTTCTCTGCTTGACTTATTTCGGTTAGCATTATCTCCTCCAGTCCAGTCCATGTTGCAGCAAATGTTGAGAATTAAATGGGACTCAGAAGAGTGAGGGCATATCCCTTTTTTTAATAAAATTTTTTATTATGTTATGTTAATCACCATACAGTGAGAGCATAGATAAAGGAGTAACCCAAGAGAAGAAGATATAGGAGTTAAGTCAACGCTCTACTTCCAGCCTTTAATTCATCCTGGGAGTAGAAAGGCACATGGCAAAATAGAGGGAAGAAGTGGCAGTAAACACTGGATTCGAATGGGTTTGGAGCCAAACGGACCTGACCCTTTTACTCAGTAATTGAACCTTCACTTCTTGGAACCTTACTTTCACTATCTATAAAATGGGCCTAATTGTAAATGTATCACAGGGCTATTGTGAAAATCAAAGGGGATAATGAATATAGTTATTGGTGTATGGTGGTGGTCCTAAGTGATAGACCTGTTCCCTACCTCAGCGAAAGTACTTTGTGTAGAGATGCTGACATCATTGCTTGACTGCTTCCCAAGTGTATTTCCTTGCCAGACCCCGGACACCTTATGTCCTCTAAAGTCAGGGACCATGCTAGTTTCGCTTTTGTGTCCTCTGTGCCTGGCACAAAGTAGGCATTCAATCAGTGTGTTTTTTGTTTCTGTTTTTGTTTTTTTCTTTCCTAGGTGGTGAAAACTATTGGCCTGAGGGAAGTTTGGTTCTTCGGTCTGCAATACCAGGACACTAAAAATTTCTCCACTTGGCTGAAACTCAATAAGAAGGTAACTGCTTACCCCATTGTTGGGTTTGGAATTCATTATTATATGAATTGTTATCTTATATTCAAAGGGCGGGGGTAAAATGTGCTAGCTGGCAAATCCAGGGCTGTGCTTTTCACTGGGTGGTCTACTGACCACTAGATCAGAATAAGGGCAGAGGACTCAGCCAAGGCAGAGCTCCTGCTCTGTCTCCACTTTGACTTCTAACAGTGAGGATGGCCAGTGTCCAAGGAGGAAGAGACCCTTCCCTTTCTCCTGGGAGCTCTGTCTTAAACTTTGACTTGCTTTATACCATAGTCTATTAATGGCTTTTCAAGAGGGGATTGGCATCCTATTTTTTCTTTCCAAACTCTAGGGCTTTAGGAGGTTTGTTAAAAGGCGAGTAATAGACTTTTGAACTGGAAAGAATCTTGAAGGCCTCATAATCTTACCTTGTCCCTTCTCTACCTGTAACCTGATACCTAAACTCTATACTGATGCTTTTCTCTTTCTTGGTTTTCTTTTTTTTCTCCCATAGGCATTTACACATAAGTCTATTAACACATGTATCTTTTTTTTCCTTCAAGTACTTATTTAAATTCCAGCTAGTTAACATACAGTGCAATATTATTTTCAGTTGTAGAATTTAGTGATTCATTGCTTACATACAACACCTAGTGCTCATCAAAGTGCCTTCCTTAATACCCATCACCTATTTAACCCATTCTTTCTTGATTTTCTATCTCAATTGAACACCAAATGAGATGATTTGAGTATGGATCCATTCAAGCTCTCCACCTCCAAGCAGTGTCTCTGCAGGAACATGGCAGTCCTCCATCTCAATATCCTCAAACTTCCTATCTTTGTCCTCGGAGGTTTCCAGTGTCTTAGGTTTCTGATTGTGTTTAGGCGATAGTTGCCTCACCTTCCACTGGTAGAGTCTTATTTTCCCAAGGAGTGGAGACTTTTGCTGGACAAATGTGCTGCTGTTAAGAGCTAATTTCAGGCTTTAAAAGATAGTTTATTTTCTTGTCTAGCCATTTCCCAGGCCTCAATGATACATACTGGTTTTTACTTTGCTAATTTATGGTGTTGGGGAAGCCTTAAAGAGGAGCTTTCTTAAGCCCAACCTCAAAATTTAGGGGCAGTTGGTATATTGCCAGATGTTGGTGGATTAAAGGCTTATGACCATCAGTGGGTATAAGGTCATTTCAGGAAGGAATCCCCAAAGAGAAGCAATTATGGACACCGAATTGGGTCCCCAGTGAAAGCAATGTGTCTCTTTTCTGAATTACCAGAACAGTTGCCACCTGGCTCTTTGGGATTACCCAAATTGATGAACTTTCAGTTGTCTCTCCCCACCCTACAGCCAAAGACTGTTTTTTGAGAACCCATAACCTTTGCTCCAGGTGACTGCCCAGGATGTGCGGAAGGAAAGCCCCCTGCTCTTCAAGTTCCGGGCCAAGTTCTATCCTGAGGATGTATCCGAGGAATTGATCCAGGACATCACACAGCGCCTGTTCTTCCTGCAAGTGAAGGAGGGCATTCTCAGTGATGATATTTACTGCCCACCTGAGACTGCTGTGCTGCTGGCCTCCTATGCTGTCCAATCTAAGTATGGTGACTTCAATAAGGAAGTACACAAGTCTGGCTACCTGGCTGGGGACAAGTTGCTGCCACAGAGGTGAGGTGGCGCCTTTGGCCATCTGCACTTGCATAGGGAAGGTCTGTGACTGACCAAGCCCTGTTATACAGGGACTGCCTTTCTACTAGGTAGGGTCAGTCTGAAGACCATGTTATGCATACTGGTTTTTACTTTGCTAATTTATGGTGTTGGGGGAGCCTTAAAAGAGGAGCTTTCTTAAACTTAACCTCAAAATTTGGGAACAGCTGGTATAAGAGACACACATTTGCATATGGCACTATACCCTGTTGTTTCTCCGACTCTCAAAATAAAAAGCTTTTTTCCCTCTTCTTTTGCCTGATTACAGAATTGCATTACTCTGAAAACAGGTGCTTATATAGATTACCAGTGACAGATTGACTCCTCCTACTCTGGTTCCATTTTTTCAATCCTTTTCACTGATTTAAATCTCTTGCATCAGAGGTTCACAGGAGGGAGAGAGGGAGCTCCAACAGTCTTTTAATATCAATAACCAGTGTACAGAGCTTTCTGCTTTTATAAACTTCAAAGCTGAATGCCCTCAAATACTCATTATTTTTGTTTTAGCATCACAAGAACACACGGAATGAATAAGGCAGGCATTATCCTTATTTCCTGGCTGAGGAAATAGAGCAGGGTGCTCACTCTGACTCGTTTGAGGCAGAGCCAGACCTGGAACCCTAGTCTTTCGAATTTTTAACCCTGGGTTTTTCCTTACTGCATGCAGTGGCCATTTTCATAAGCTTTTGGATGGAAGGAAAAGTTCTTCATTCTGGGAGCCTCAGTCCCATTGGAGCTGTGGCATATGCACAACTTACCGGAAGGTATTAGGGATAATGGTTGTGACCTGGAACTCTACCTGAGTCACTGCTTTGATGTCTGAGATGGCATATTTAAAACAAGTCTTGTTTATGATCTAGTAGATCTGGGAGGTTGAGCCTGTTAGTTTCTCCTAAAGCCATTTGGGCTCAGTTCTCCGTTCTGTAGCTACAGGCTGTAATCTCATTCCTGAGCAATTTTCTTATAAACGCAAATGTTGGTCCCATAAGGATCTAGGAGTGTCATGCCTCCTCCATGAGGCCCATCTCTACTCTTAGCCCCTCAAGGCAGCACAGACTCTTGATACATTACTGCCCTACTTGAAAATCACAGCATATTATTGGATTTTCTGGTTAAAACTACAAAGGAAGGTGTTCCCACTGTCTTTCTTTCTCACCCATTCTTGTATCTCTCCTACCTCTCAGGCAGTTCCCTATATCTAATTAATACCTCCTGCTGTAATTTCAATCTACTTCCAGTATGATCTCAGTGGGCCGACTCCATATCTTCTTTGCATCAACCCCTCAGAGAGCTAAGTGGGCTTCCCTTTACTCCTGCATTTGGGTTTTGTGCTTGAAACTACTATCTGTTATATTCCCAGGGTCCTAGAGCAGCATAAACTCAACAAGGACCAGTGGGAGGAGCGGATCCAGGTGTGGCATGAGGAGCACCGGGGCATGCTCAGGTAAGATCGCCCTAGCAACTATGGGTTCTACTGCTTTGGCAGGGAGAATGAGAGTAGGTTCTGGAGGAAGGAGGCAAAGGACTAGGGTCACTGGAAGATGTTGGAGAGAAAGGGACAGGAATGCAATTTATAGGGGAAATTAGAGATAGAAAGCAAATAATGATCATTATAAAGCTATATTTTTTTTGAATCATGGCAACTGAAGTCCGAACAGTTTTGACCATAAAGAAATAGAAGGGACTTCAAGATCCCCAGGGAGCTTCTAGAGTACCAAGGACTCCTCCCCAAGAAAGAAATGAGGAAGGAGCTCTCTAAACATGGCAGATCATTTGGGTGTTGTCTAGTGGAGTAACAAATCTTATCATTTTGCCATCACTACACCATCTGGGCTCTGCTAAGAATGTAAAGGCTTCATTGCAGCTAACATGCCAGAGGCCAGCAAGGGTCAGTCCACCCTTGTTACTCTTGGGAACCTCAGATCTTAGGCTCCTGTCAGCAGGTTTTGTTTGACCAAAGTCATGTTGTGCTCTGTTTTCCATCATCTGCTCACCTTTTATACCCTTTCCCTCCCCTAATGGCAAGGTTCTTGTCAGAAGTGCAAAGCAGGTATAGGCTATCTCCCTGGGTCTGATTCACAGGCTCCCCTCTATAACTCCCCCAAATCTGTTATTTAGGGAGGATGCTGTTCTAGAGTATCTGAAGATTGCCCAAGACCTGGAGATGTACGGTGTGAACTACTTCAGCATCAAGAACAAGAAAGGCTCAGAGCTGTGGCTGGGGGTGGATGCCCTAGGTCTCAACATCTATGAGCAGAATGACAGGTATAGCTTAGAGTTCTCTTAGTTTATTTGGGCCACTCTGACACCTAGGGCTCATCATGAAGTAGGACTGTACCTCCTGGGTCCCACCTGGGTCCCACCTTTTTCTACTTAGTTTAGATCAGCCCAGATGATTGCCATAACCTCCCAGGCCTCTAAATCTTGCATTGACCAGACTTACACCATCCGCTATGGTAGTCGCTGGCCACATTAAGCTCTTGAAATGTGGCTACTCTTAAATTGAGATATGCTGTAAGTGTAAACTATACACAAGACTTCGGAGACTTAGTGTGAAAAAGAAAATGATGAATGTCTCAATATTTTTAAATATCAATTTACATATTCAAATGATAGTCTTTTGGATATACTGGGTTAAATGGACTGTTATTATAGTTACTCCCACCTGTTTCTTTTTTACTTATTTTCATGTGGCTACTAGAAAATTTAAAATTGCATGTGTACCTCTCATTATATTTCTATTGGACAGCATTAGCCTAGCATCTACCTTGTCAGGATTTGTAATTAATCCCACTACCATATGATGATTAAATGCTTTTTGGCCTGTTTTCCCTCTTTCTACAGATTTATGTCACTTGCTTATTTTTTTTTCCCTTGGTCTGCTCTTGGTGAGGATGGATGTAATAAATGATTGTTCCATGTAATTTCTGAATCTTGGATCTCATTGTTTACATTCTCCCCAACTGTTACAACCTTGGGTGGAAGAGTCCCAGTAAAATAGGGCTGGAGATTCTTGTGAGAGATTTTTACAAGGTCCATGCCTCAATAAAAAAATAAAACAAACCTCAGAGTTTGGGACAAGGAATAATAAGTTGGTTGTGGTATCAGGAGGTCCCTTTTGTACCCTCAGTGCTGGCAACTGACCTGGTGGCATGTGATAGCACTGGCTGAGCTGGCAGTGAATCTACCTCCTTAAGGAAGAAGTTTGGGATGCAGAGGGCAAACCACCAACCCTCTATGTCCTTCTTGTCTTTCCCTTGTCCTAATGTTCTTGTTCTCTACAGACTGACTCCCAAGATAGGCTTTCCCTGGAGTGAAATCAGAAATATTTCTTTCAATGACAAGAAATTTGTCATCAAGCCCATTGACAAAAAAGCCCCGGTAAGTGATTCCTCCTACTGGATGAGAGAGGTACTTGCCAAGACCTCGATAATGCTAGGAGCAATCATGTCATTGTATCTTTCTCTCATTTTTCTGGCTTTTGTGTGTGTGCTGGGAATAGGAGGCGCAAAAGGAGATTGACACTAGAAGGGGATATTGATGACAAGACATGACTAGGAGGCATCCTGTAGCTGGTGCCACACTGCTACCTGTGTGTTAGGAGAAGCATAGATGAGGGAGAGCCACAGGCAGTCTGAGTGCTGCCTCTTAGCCACTGTCTTCTGCTGCCCTGATGCTGTGGGGTGGAAAAAGAGAGTGCATATTATTTTTTAAAGCCTCTAGGCTTTAAAGTGAAACTATTCATGTGCTTGATTTATTTTTATTGTGGAGAAAAGACAGAGCCAGAAGTCCAGATCCAAAGATGATCTTCCAAACTTGCTTTTTGGTATAACTTTGCTGCTGTCCTCTCAAGACTTATCTCCAGAGCAACCCAAGAACAAGAAAGGCCTTTGGGTCCAGTCATTCTTCTAACATGCTCACCACACTTTTCACCTCCTCAGTTGCCTGTGGTTGATAAGACTGGAAAGATGGTGATTGAGAATAGGATAGAAAACAGAAAAGGGTCTCCTCTTTTGGTGTACCTCATGTCCAGCAAGGGTCAAAGCCCATGCTAAGACAAACTCTTCTCATGAGGCCTCAACAATTCTTCCCCAGCTGTAAGGTCTCTGAACTTCTGCTGCTAGGCACTTTATATATGTTATCTTGTTTAACCCTCAACAACACTGTCAGGTAGATTGTAGCATACCTGTTTTATAACTGTGGAAATTAAGGTTCGAAGAATTGGAGCGTTTTGCCCAAGATCACACAGCTAAAAATGGTAAATCTGGGGTTTATACATACATTATTTGACCTCTAGAGCCTGTGCTCATTCCACTGTACACTAAGCCATATGAAACTGTGGTAGTTTGGGTTCCATGGCAGAAGAACTGGTAGTTAGCCCATTAGTTGGTAACCTTGGTCCAGTGGTATTTATAGTAGCAAACTCAGACTCACTAGATTTTCGTGTGTGTGTGTGTGTGTGTGTGTATGGTCTTTCTTTCTTTCTTTCTTTCTTTCTTTCTTTCTTTCTTTCTTTCTTCTTTCTTTTTCTTTCTTAAATTGCTGCTGTGTTCAACTCTCATTGGAAAAAGGTAAGTAACAAAGCCAGCTGAGATCAAAGGCTTATTTTTAAAAATAACAGCCAGGACAATCATGTTCAGATTTATGTATTCATGTATATATTTACAACTTACCTTATTCCAAAAATGATTTAAGGGCCTGTGTCTAAGATATGCTTTTAGGAGGTTACAAAAACCGTCCAGCCCCCCATACTGTACTCACCAGCATATTATGCAGGAATTATTGGGCCACTAAGAGAGGCCCCTGAGATTTAGCAGGATCCCAAATTAGCATATAGGTTCAGTTCCTATCTTTCAATTAGATTGAGGATATTTTAGGATGCGATGCTTTCATAAGCAAAGGTTGAAATAAATTGTGATTTGGTGGAAAGAGCGCTGGTTTCAGAATCAAGAAGCCTGGGTTCTAGTCCTGGGTTTGCCACTAGTCTGCTGTGTTGCCATGGGCAAGTCACTTCACCACTCTGATAATTAATCTTCCTATGTGTAACATGAGAAAATTGGGCTAAATAACCCTTTCAGTGCTTTCAAAAGGCAGAAGCTCGCCTTCATCTGTCCCTCCAAACTCATTTTGATTGTTGCTTTCCCATCAGGACTTTGTCTTCTATGCTCCCCGACTGCGGATTAATAAGCGTATCTTGGCCCTGTGCATGGGGAATCATGAACTATACATGCGCCGCCGCAAGCCTGACACCATTGAGGTACAGCAGATGAAGGCACAGGCCCGGGAGGAGAAGCACCAGAAACAGATGGAACGGTAGGTTCTGTGGAACTGGAGTGGAAGCTGGGGCTAGGGCAAAGAAGCTTCTCAAAACTGTCAAGATTGATACAGGAAAGACATGAAACCCTCCTGGGTTGGAGGGAGAGAGCTGTACAGAAATGTCACCTCCTCCATTAAGTCTCAGGCATCCCCTTCCTCAGGAAGCAGGTATCAGAAGCCTAGGATTTCAGAGACTCATAGGAGGGAGAGGTATTTCACAGTTCCACATTGTCTCTGACCCTCATGCCATTGCTCTTCTAGGCAGAGTCTGGGTTGCTCCAGGCTATCTGACCAGCATAGTGCATTAGCAGAAAGCTCCATGCCCACTTAAGCATGGACTCCCATTTAAACAGGGATTTCTGAGTGGAATTGGGCAGAGCCACCAGAATTTTTCTTATGAAGCCCCTATGCTCTGTAACCACCCCCCTTGCTACTGAAAGTGTAGCAAGGCTCAGCAACAGCAATATCAACTTGGGAACTTATTAGAAAGGCAGAATCTGACACCCTACTCCAGACCTACTGATTCAGAATCTGAATCTTAAGATCCTAGGTGATCAGTTCTCCAAAGAAGGTATGCAAATGGCCAGCATGTGAAAACATCCCCATTCACCAGGGAAATGCAAATCAAAATGAAAAGTGAGGTGCTACTTGATAACTGGCTAATATGGATATAATAAATAAATGCAGAGGGGCGCCTGGGTAGCACAGTCGTTAGGCGGCTGCCTTCGGCTCAGGGCGTGATCCCGGCGTTATGGGATCGAGCCCCACATCGGGCTCCTCCGCTGGGAGCCTGCTTCTTCCTCTCCTACTCCCCCTGCTTGTGTTCCCTCTCTCGCTGGCTGTCTCTCTGTCGCATAAATAAATAAAAAATCTTTAAAATAAATAAATAAATAAATAAATGCAGAAAATAATAGCTGTTGTCAAGGATGTGGAGAAATTAAATTCATGTACATTGCTGGTAGAAATGTTCCAGCTACTATGGAAAATAGTTTGGTGGTTTCTCAAAAAATTAAGCTTAAAATTACCATATGATCCCACAATTCCACTCCTAGGTATATAATTGAAAATGTACATGTACACAAGTGTTCATAGCAGTACTATTTACAATAGCCAGAAGGTAGAAACAGCCCAAGGGTCCAACAGATGAATGGATAGACACATTGTATAGCCATACAATGGAATATTATTCAGCCATAAAAAGGAATGAAGTACTGACACATATTACAATGTGAATGAACCTCTATAATATTATGCTAAGTTAAAAAAACCAGACACAAAATTTCATATACCATATGATTCCATTTATATGAAATATACAAAATAGATAAATGTGTAGAGGTGGAATCCAGGTTGGTGGTTATTAGGGGTTTTGGAGAGGAGAGATAGGAAGAAACTCACTTAATGGGGGTGCGGTTTTGCTTTGGAGTGACAAAAATGTTTTGAAACTAGATAGAGGTGTGAATGTACAACATTGTAAATGTACTAAATGCCACCAAATTGTTTGCTTTATAGTGGTTACTATTATGTGAATTTCACCTCAATAAGTTATTTAAAAAATAAGATCCCAGGTGATTCCTATACATGTTAAGGTTTGAGAGAACTGTTCTAGTAGGTACTCTGTAATAAAGAGTTTAGAATCTCAGGAGGCTTTTAAATCTAGTAGGCTAGAAAAGGAGTCCGTGATTGAGAGGTTAGACACCAAAGTTCTTATTTATTCAGAAAAATTTTACTGAGATTGGGGGCAGTTTACAAAGCTGGATCTGGCAGGAACGTGCCCTCAAGGACCTCACAGTCTGGTAGGAGAATGAGGAAAAACACTATTTACATAACTGTTCAAGGTACAAATGCTGTGTCATTTTTTCACTCAGTAAATATTTATTGAGCAGTCAAAGATAAAACAGACAAAAATCCCTACCATTCTAGTGGGAAGAGACAGAACAAATAAGCAAATTATACAGTATGTGAGATGGTAAGAAGTGCTGTGGAGAAAAATAATAAAGAGGAGGGATGGGGATAAGGATAGGCCAAGTATTCTGAGGGCCCAGAGAAAGAAAAGATACCCAGCCTAGGGTGAAAAGGCAACCTCCTGGAAGAGATACTGGGGCAAGAAAAAGTGAATACTTGCTCTAGGTTTGCAACAAATTCTGGGGAAAAAGAGCCTAGAGCGGGGCTTCAGAGGGCCTGCAGCATTAGACCTAAGGACTGATACCCTAGCCATACAGATCAGTGCACTTGAAGCACGGTATCCCAGCACAGAGTCAAAACTTGACTCCCTATAACTATGAGGTAGGCAGGGCAGGACTTATTAGGCCGTTTTACAGATAGGGATACTGAGAACAAGAACAAAGAAGTGATATAGCTAAGTTCACCCACTGGTTACCCACTGGTGAGTAGTAGAGCTGGGAGTCCAGGTTGGATCTCCTGACTCTGGGACAAACTGACAGGGCCCTGAGTGTACTGACCCACGTGGGACTATGATGTGAGGACAGGATGTGGAGATAAGGGAGCTTGGTCCCAACTCACAAGCTCTAAGTGTGTTGGATGGGTAGGTGCTGAGGGTCCAGGGCCAGGGAACCTTGGGGCCTTTCCATGTGACCGATTCTATCTTTTCTCTTTTCTTAGTGCTTTGCTGGAAAATGAGAAGAAGAAGCGTGAGATGGCAGAAAAGGAGAAGGAGAAGATTGAACGGGAAAAGGAGGAACTGATGGAGAGGCTGAAGCAAATTGAGGAACAGACTAAGAAGGCTCAGCATGGTGAGGCTTAGAGTCAGTTATCTTGAAGACTGGGTTTTCCTAGAGCCTGACTCTATGAGCTGAAGACCCTTCTGCCTGAGTTGCAGACTCAGGGTATATAATCCATATGTGGCTACAGATAGATGAAAGATGGGGCAAAAGGAAGAGTGCCCAGAGCTTTCTGCCAGCTGTGCCCTGGGGTGAAGCATTTCCAGAAAGGGAACTAGGTGTTCCTTCCATGTCTGCATGTTTCACCACCTTTCCCCCTTCTTCTCTTTCCAGAACTGGAAGAACAGACCCGCAGGGCTCTGGAGCTTGAACAGGAGAGGAAGCGTGCCCAGAGCGAGGCTGAAAAACTGGCCAAAGAGCGTCAAGAAGCTGAAGAGGCCAAGGAAGCCCTGTTGCAGGCCTCCCGGGATCAGAAGAAGACTCAGGAACAGCTGGTAAAGCTACAAAATGGGCTAGAATTGTAGTACCTGAATTTTCTTCCCTATCTGTCTACCTCTTCACATTTACCCTTGCCTGCAGGGCTGGCTCCTTCCAGCAGGTGACAGTCAACAGGCCCCCAACAGGTAGCTTATTCAGTAGCAAGTTGAAAAGTCACTGATGTGGCCCAGAAAGTCTTCCCTAACTCTTACTTTTATTCTACTTTCTTAGCCCTTGGGGATCTGAGTTGATGACCTGACAAAGGAAAGGGAGGGAGGAAAGAGGCAAAAGAATTTGTACTTAATTGACTACCTACTGTGTGTTACAAGCTATGCTAGCAAATTTTCCTTTTCCCATTCTTATTTCCTCTCCCAATAATCCTATGGGATTAATCTGCATGGGATATTATGCCCAGATAAGGAAATTAGGACTCAGGTAGGTTTAAGGGACTTGTCAAAGATCACACAGTGTGGCTGAGTAAGGATGAGAACCCATTTTTGCCTTTTTGAAGGGTTTGTTCACTAAAATCATATGTAAAACTATGTTTCTATGCACTTTTCAGGGGAAGAGGGTAAGTAATCTTCATTTCATCTCTATTTATTTCTGTGACTCAGAAGTTAAGAACCTATGTCCCAAATTCCTTGATATATGTTCTTTCCCTCTACTGTTTGGAGTGTGAATGCAGGAACTAAGACCTAATTACCAGGGGGAATCTTCCTCTAGGATATAGATGTGTCCAAGGTGTGAGGGTGTGCATAAGCTTTTTCCCTTGTTCAGATTGCCCTGTGATACTGCAGTGTTTTTCCTATATTCGTCCTGGGAGGAGTTTTAGTGGAGACCTGAACATTCTAAGAAAACAGTAAAAAGTCTGGCACTTCAGGCAGTGACACAGTGATTTCCAAAGCTTTATAAAGGCCCTAAATATGCAGTGGGCAATAATGCATGCAAGAGAGAAAGAGAGTGGGGGAGAGAGAGGGAAGTGGGGGAGAGGGAGAGAAAGAGAAAAAGAGATGAGGAAGAGAGAAATGACGTTTGTGTTCAGGAGGTCTGTAGTCTAGGTGTGGATCTCTGACTTCTAAGGAAATGATTTGAAGTTAATAACAGTAGATCTGAGAATAGGAGTGGTCCTCCAGGCTTCCTGGAGGAGGTGTGGTAAAAAGAGCCTCCAGGACAGCAAGCAAGTGGAACAGTAGGTTCCCTATGCGTTCCCCAGGGGTACTGGGGTTGAAGATGCCTAGGCCCTGAGAACTAGAAGGCTCAGCTCTCACAAATTTCCGATTTATCCATAGGCCTTGGAAATGGCAGAGTTGACAGCTCGAATCTCCCAGCTGGAGATGGCCCGACAGAAGAAGGAAAGTGAGGCTGTGGAATGGCAGCAGAAGGTGAGACACAGTGCCCAGAACAAAAGCATTGTGAGAAAGGGTACCACATACATAGGTTTCAGTTCTTTGATTCCTCAGATTTGGGCTCCGTACTCTTTCCTTCCTTAACAGCAGGCATCATGGGAGAAGGAGCTCGAGGCTTTCTCAAATACTTCCCAGAATTCTCCAATACACCAAGGAAGTTGGTAAATTATTACTATTGTACAGGTACAGCAACTAAAGGCAGACACAGTGACATGGCCTACCTGGTGCCTACCTCCTGCTTGGCCATTCTATGCACTTGTAGGATGCCACAAGTTAGCCTGATCTGACTGCTGATTCTTCATGCCCTCTGTTACTGGACAGGCTCAGATGGTACAAGAAGACTTGGAGAAGACTCGTGCTGAGCTGAAGACTGCTATGAGTACACCTCATGTAGCTGAGCCGGCTGAGAATGAGCAGGATGAGCAGGATGAGAATGGGGCAGAGGCCAGTGCTGACCTGCGGGCTGATGCCATGGCCAAGGATCGCAGTGAGGAGGAACGTACCACTGAGGCAGAGAAGAATGAGCGTGTGCAAAAGCACCTGAAGGTATCCTGGCAGGGCCAAAAGGCCAAAGATATCCTGTGCATTCCCTAGATCATCATGGGGTTAGGTAGAGGAGCCTGTCTCAATAGAGTATGGGAGTCTGAGCCTTTCTCTAATGAGAGCTTTAAGGGTAGGCACCCATCACTTATCAATCAGACCTTGGGCCACCTCTTGCTTTTTTTTTTTTTTTGCCCCACACTCCATTTATCTCTTGTATCCATAAAATACTCTGACCCAATTTCTACCTGAATCTTTGATAAATTGCCCTACTCTCAGAGAATACCTGCCATTAGTCCCCTAAGTTTGTGGGTTTTTCGTTTTATTCTTGCCCCACTGTAGTCCCAATAGGGCTGAAAATGGCCCTCAAAAATATGTGTATGTGTTTGTGTGTAAAAAGAGAGGAGTGAAGGAGTGTGTATGTGTGGAGAGGGGGAGAGAGAGAGAGGGAGAGAGAGAAAGAATGAATCTGATGAATCTGGTTAAATAAGGGGAGGTAAAGTAAGAGCAAGCCATTAACCCCTCATCCCCTTATACCCTCACAGGCCCTCACTTCA
Organism: Ailuropoda melanoleuca; assembly: GCF_002007445.2. Classification (NCBI taxonomy): domain Eukaryota; kingdom Metazoa; phylum Chordata; class Mammalia; order Carnivora; family Ursidae; genus Ailuropoda; species Ailuropoda melanoleuca. The sequence goes on from NC_048238.1 coordinate 47,769,665, forward strand.
GAACTGGCCAATGCCCGTGATGAGTCCAAGAAGACTGCCAATGACATGATCCATGCTGAGAACATGCGACTTGGCCGAGACAAATACAAGACCCTGCGTCAGATCCGGCAGGGCAATACCAAGCAGCGTATTGATGAGTTTGAGTCCATGTAATGGTCACCCAGCCTCTAGGGACCCCTCCTCCCTTCTTACTTGCCCCCACACTCCTATACTCTTGCCTAACTCACACTCTGCTGAAGCCACTAACTAGAGCAGCCCCGGAGTCATGCCAAGCCTTCAGTGCCCCTGTGGGACCAAACCTAGCCCCTCAGCCCTCACACTTCCTTGGGCAAATAAATGGCCCACTATGGTGCCAATTGGACACTCTTTTCTCTCTCTGTCCCATTTTAATCTAGCTTTCTAGAAGAGACCACTTTTGTAGCTCAGAGGCACTTCCCATTTGATTGGGGAAATACCCCCACTTTTACTGTTCTGTAGGACTTAAGCGTGGTGTAGATTGAAAACTAGCCCCCATCCCTGCCCCACAACTGCGTTCCTTTTCAGGGTCCTGTGATTTGCAGAACTGGAGCATCACAGGGTTTACAGAAGGAGGCAGGACCCTGGATATATCCTCTAGGATGTCAACTGACCTAGGGTTAGACCTTCCAATGTCCATTTCTTCTAGAGTTATTTAGGCTTTATAATGATTGGAAGCTAAAAAGATGTTCAGTCATTCTTTATGCCTCCCAGATTGGACCCGTTAGAAAATTCTTATAAGTTTTGTCCCTGAGTTCAAGAAGTCAGTTTCTCCCCACAATGAGGTGGGAGGAGACAGTACCTTCAAGAGACTTCACCAACATCTTAGAAGGCTTTTGGCCATTCTATTCAAGCAAGGCTGTTTAGAAGATCCTCCCCCAATGCCTTATGGGAGCCTAGGCTTGTTTTAAGGGAGCTCTATGGTCAGCGGTATCCCTTATTGTTATTCTGGGTTCCTCCCTTCTTGGGATATGCCCCTCCCCATTCCAATCCCCAAATTCCCTCCAGCTAGAATAGTAGGGATGGTTACCCAAAAACCTAGCCAGCCCTATCCAGGACTCTTGCCAATGGGGGGAATTGTTCACACTGGGCTTCAGAGAGCTGTTGGGGGCTCTGGCCTTGTCCCTTCTACACTCTAACCCCTTTCTCTCAGCACAGGAGCAGCCTCCTCCTCTTCTTTGTTTCATGTGTGCTTTTTTTTCTACCAGTATTATATATTCTAGTGGCATCTGATTCAATATAATTTCTGTGTTTCTTGCTAATGCACCCTTAGAAGATATTAGTTTTGAGGCAGGATCATTTTGGCCTCATTTCCTTACCTGGGAAGCATATACTATATTATAAAAGAATATTTTGCCAGAAACATTATTATAAGAAGCTTTCAGTATTAATGATGTCACCTGTCACAGTCCATTCTTAAAGTACTTGGTACTTGGTTTTATTGTTCTTTTTATTTTCCCTTCTCCACAGAGTTCAGTCCCCAAAGGGTCATACTGTCCCTTCATGCAGTGCCCCTGGCCCAGAGCCCTTGGCTTTGATCCCTCCCTGACTCCATCCCGCCTGACTTTGGAGAGTCTTATGTGCATTGCTGTGAATTATATTGACACTCTCTTGGTGATATGCCCTATACTCGCTAAATTCAAACCTGGAATTCTGGGGCAATCTAGCTGCCTTAAGGGCAATAACGCACACACAGGGAGGCTAGGGAGAAAAGTTATATTTTGTATTCGGTTTTTTGTGTGTATTTTGGGGTTTTAAAAATTGTTTTTGGAGGGGTTTATGCTCAACCCATGTTCTATTTCAGTGCCAATAAAATTTAGGAAGACTTCTCTGTGACTTGATTTTTTTGTTGTGTTGTGAGTAGGTGGCTATAAGGTACTACACTGTAATTTCCATTCTGTAGACCACCTTCCAATCCTTGTTCTCATTTCATCCTCGTTTTAGTCCTATGGAGAGTGGATATGAGCATCCTCATTTTAGAGAGGGGCCAATGGAATTGAAAAAGAAGAATAACTGCCCAAGGGCACAGGACTGTCTTAATCACCTATGCCCTTTCCACAGCTCCAGGCCAGTTTTTCCAGTGTAGGTGGGCCCTGCATTGACCATGTGATGCTCTGGGGCTCACTTGCACTTGGGACTTTGGAGTTCCTTGTGAGGAATGATTTGTATCCTTAGACTCCTCCTGGGATAGTTAGGCCCTGTCTTGCTTTCTTGTCAGGAAATCTTCCAGGCTTGCCAATTTCCTACTACCCTCACTTTTTGTGGTACTAGTGAAGGTCAGAAAAATTACCTTGAGCCCTATGGTAAAAGGCAGTGGGGAGTGTAGTGTGAAGTGAAATAGAGTGTATATATGTATATATATATATATATATAGAGAGAGAGAGAGAGAGAGAGAGAGAGAGAATATATATACACACACACACACACACACACACACACACACAAAAGCTGTTGGGAAGTACTTTATGGCTTACAAAACATGTCAGTTTTGTAGCCTAAATGGTAATTCCAGTTTTACAGATAAGGAAACTGAGACCCAGATAGGACTTCTAGGCTGTCTTGAACCTGACACATTATCTCACTTAACAGTCCCCTTCTTGGTGAACCAACACTTGCAGGGAGAAGTAAACTATGTATTCCGTGAGCTGTAAATCCTTCACAACAAACCTTTGAGCCAGGGCATCTGAACTTGTCTGCACATTGGAATTTTAAAGGTTGAAAAGCCCAGACCACATCCTCAGATCAAGTTACAATCTGTAGTAGTAGGATACAGACATCAGTATATTTGATGATTTCAATGTGTAGACAGACTTGGGAACCACTGTTCTGAAGACATAGTATTTTTTAACACTTTTTAAAATTTTTAAATTTTATTTTAATTTCAGTATGGTTAACATATAGTGTTATATTAGTTTCAGGTGTACAGTACAGTGATTCAACAATTCCATACATCTCCCAGTGCTCATCACAGCAAGTGCACTCCTTATCCCATCCCCCATTTCACCCATCCCCCCACTACCTCCTCTCTGGTAACCATCAGTTTGTTCTCTATAGTTAAGAGTCTATTTCTTGGTTTGTCTCTTTTTCTATCTCTTTTTACTTTCTTGCTTTTTCCCCCTTTGTTTCTTAAATTCCACATATGAGTGAAATCATATGGTATTTATTTTTCTCTAGGGATTACACTCTCTAGCTCTATCCATGTCATTGCAAACAACAATATTTCATTCCTTTTTTGGCCGAATAATATTGCATTGTATATATATATACACTACTTCTTTATCCATTCATCTATCAATGGACACTTGGGCTGCTTCCATAATTTGGCTATTGCAAATAGTGCTGCTAGAAACATAGAGTTGTAAGTGTCCCTTTGTATCAGTGTCCTTGCATTTTTTGGGGGGGTTGTAAATACCTAGTAGTGCTATTGCTGGATCATAGGGTGTTTCTATTTTTAACTTTTTGAGGAAACTCCATGATGTTTTCCACAGTGGCTTCACCAGTTTGCATTCTCACCAACAGTGCAAGAAGGTTTCATTTTCTCCACATCTTTGCCAACACTTGTTTCTTGTATTTTTTATTTTAGTTTTTCAGATAAATGTGAGGTGGTATCTCATTGTAGTTTTGATTTGCATTTCCCTGATGATGAGTGATGTTAAGTATCCTTTCGTACGTCTGTTGGTGATCTGGTTATCTTCTTTGGAGAAATGTCTGTTCATTTCTTGTGCTCAATTTTTAATTGGATTATTTGTTTTTTGGATGTTGATTTGTATAAGTTCTTTATATATTTTAGATACTAACCCTTTATCAGATATATCATTTGCAAATATCTTCTCTCATTCAGTAGGTTTTCTTTTACTTTTGTGGATTGTTTCCTTCACTGTGCAGAAGATTTTTATTTTGATGTAGTCCCAGTAGTTAATTTTTGCTTTTATTTCTCTAATCTCAGAAGACATGTCAGGAAAAATGTTGCTAGGGCAATGTAGGAGACCTTACTGCCTGTGCTCTCTTCTGGAATTTTTATGGTTTCAGTTCTCATATTTAGATCTTTAATCCACTTTGAATTTATTTTTTGTGTATGGTGTGAGAAAGTGGTCCAGTTTCATTCATTTGCGTGTAGCTGACCAGTTTCCTAGCACCATTTCTTGAAGACACTGTCTTTTGCCCACTAGATATTCTTTCCTGCTTTCTCAAAGATTAGTTGACCATATAGTTGTGGGTTCCTTTCTGGGTTTTCTATCCTGTTCCATTGATCTATGTGTCTATTTTTGTGCCAGTACTATACTATTTTGATTACTACAGCTTTGTAATATAACTTGAAGTCTGGAATTGTGATACCTCCAGCTTTGCTTTTCTTCTTAAAAGTTGCTTTTGCAATCAGATCTTTTGTGGTTTCACACAAATTTTAAGATTGTTTGTTCTAGTTCTCTGAAAAATGCTATTGGTGTTTTGATAGGGATTGCATTAAATGTGTAGATTGCTTTAGGTAGTATGGACATTTTAGCAATATTTGTTCTAATCCATGAGCATGGAACGTCTTTCATTTCCTTGTGTCATCTTAAATTTCTTACATCACTGTTTTATAGTTTCCAGAGTACAGGTCTTTCACCTCTTTGGTTAGGTTTATTCTTAGGTATCTTACTATTTTTGGTGGAATTGTAAATGGGATTGTTCTCTTAATTTCTCTTAATTGCACTGGGTGTTATACGCAAATAATGAATCATGGAACATTACATCAAAAACTAAGGATATAATGTATGGTGACTAACATAACATAGTAAAAATTATTATAAAAATTATCTTTCTGCTGCTTCATTATTATAATATAGAAATGCAACAGATTTCTGCACATTAATTTTTTTGTCCTGTGACTTTACTGAATTCGTTTATCAGTTCTAGCAGGTTGTTGGTGGAATCTTTTGAGTTTTCTTATAGTGTCATGTCATCTGCAAATAGAGACAGTTTTACTTTGTCCTTAGCAATTTGGATTCCTTTTACTTATTTTTGTTGTCTAATTTCTTTGGCTAAGACTTCTCGTACTCTTCTTTAAATGTTTGATAGATTTCATCTGTGAAGCCATCTGATCCTGGACTTTTGTTCATTAGGAGTTTTTTTATTCCTGATTCAATCTCCTGCTGGTAATCAGTCTATTTAAAATTTCTATTTCTTCTAGCTTCAGTTTTGATAGCTTATATGTTTCTAGGAATCTATTTCTTCTAGTTTGTCCAATTTCTCGGCATGTAATTTTTCTCAATATTCTCTTGTAATTATTTATATTTCTGTGGTGTTGGTTGTTATTTTTTCTCTTTCATTTGTAATTTTATGAGTTGAGGACATACAATTTCATCCCCATTTACAGATGGATAAAGTGAGGCCCAACAAGATGGATTATTTTGTTCATGGTCACAGAAATTAGTAGTCTTATAGCCAGGACATGGGCATAGGCAATTTAGTTCATCAGCCTGTGTTCTTAACCATTGCACTATGCCTTCTCTCTACCATTCCTAGGAAAGGACAGACGTTCCCTGAGAAGAGGATATACATATAGAGCTTCAATTCTAAGGTAGCAAATAGAATTCCATGGCCCTAGAACATCAGTGTAAGAGGAAGCCTTAGGAATTTCTGCTTATTTTAGTCCCAAATGTTGTTGCTCTGGGGAGTAAAGGAACTGAACTCTAGGTCCCTTCCAACAACAATCAGAGGATGTCTGCTTTTGTATGATTTATATGTGGGAGTGTATATGTGCAAAGTTTTTTTAAAGGAGAAGACAGGTAGACTTCTGTTTCCAGGAAGATAAATGTAGTAGACAGAATAATGCCCATCCACCCTCAAAGATATCCACATATGAATACATGGAATCTGTGGATATATCACCTTATGTGGCAAAAGGGACTTGGGGATATGATTAAGTTAAGGATTTTAAGATAGTAAGATGATGCTGTGTCATCCAGATGGTCACAGTGTAGTCAGAAAGAAGAAGATGCTATGCTGCTGGTTTTAAAGATGGAGAAAGGAGCCATGAGCTGAGTAATGCAAGTGGCTTCTACAAACTGGGAAAGACAAGGGAATGCATTCTCCCATAGAACTTCTACAATGAATGCAATCATTCATTGCTGACACCTTGGTTTAAGCCCAATGAAACCCATTTTGGACTTCTATCTGACTTCCAGAGGAGTAAGGAAATAAATTTGTGTAGTTTTATGCCAGTATAATATCGTTCTCTATTTCTCAAAATTTGCCATTCTTGAAATAACAATGCTATAGAAATGGAATGCAGCACTTAACAAGGCGGGTAGGGAACCATGTGAGAGGTAGATGTAGCTGTAGCAGAGCAACATGAGGTTGGAAAATGGTAGAGTCAAAGGACCCTAGGCATTCCTTGCCCTATGAATACAACTAGATAATTATAAAATCATTCTAAATACCCAAGGAATTGACCTTAAGACCAGCAGAACAAACCAACCAAAAGTAGAGAAGAGGTCACATGGAAGAAGGAAGGGAGTGCAGAAAGGAAGATTGGCAGATAAGTGTTTCCTGGCCATTGTAGTGGTGCAGGAACTGTAGTTGCAGACAAGGGTAATAGGCAGACTAGCACACAGGAGCATGCACAGGGAAAATGCATCCATATACCATTCGGCTTGGAAAATGGGAGGGGCTGAATTTTGTGACTTCTGGCAATCAGTGTGGCTTAACATCTGGAGTTCGAAAGGTCAGAAGGCTTGTCTGGGATGGAGCCCAGAGGGCATCGTGCTACTTGTGGAGAAAAGGCAGGCAAACAACCCGTGGACATACAATGTGGAAATAGCTATTTGAAGAGTGCTTGGCGCACATAGTGGGTAAGTTATTCAGTCATCTCAAAGCACAGCCCAGAGACACCCCTCTGGGGAAAAAGGAACTGGCTGGCACAATTTCCCTCCCTGGCCCCTCAGCATAAGCACAAGGCCACCTGTGGGAACCAGCAAAGTGCCGACACCTGAGACTTAACTTGCTTGCACTAAGCCCCACTTCCCTGTGCTCTGGTGGAACTGTCCTTCCCATTCTTGCCTGCCCCTGTCCCAGCTTCGTGGGCCCTCTCCCCCAGATGACCAGCCCAAACCACTGTTCACACTGCATCTCATGACTTGGGAGATTTACAGAGCCTTGGTGACAGTGGAAACAGGTCTCGTTTCACAAGAGAACAAAACACACCCATTTAAAACATGCCACATTAAGGTCAGGGAATAAACACTGCCCACAACTGGCAAAGAGAGCCTCTGCAAATGAAAGGCTTGAAGGAAAAACCAGCCAGGACAAAACAGCAGAATACATGACGCACACACTGGAGACACTCCCAGGCCCTGGAGAACAGGGGACACTACAGGGCAGGGCACTACAGGACCTGTTCTTCATAAGGCCATTATGCTCAAGAACAGGAGACATAGCTGACTTTCTGAACACACAGATACAGGCACAGAGACTGAGACAAAATGAGAAGACTTTATCCCAAATGAAAGAAGAAGACAAAGCCATATCCAGGGATCTAAGCAAAACAGATATAAATAATATGCCTGATGAAGTATTTATAGCAATGATCAGAAGGATACTCACTGGACTTGAGAAAAGAGTGGAAGACATGAGTAAGACCTTAACACAGAAATCAGGAAAAACATAGCAGAGCTAAAGTGCTCAATAAATGATAGGAGAAACATGTTTGATGGAATTAACATCAGGCTCGGAGAAAGGGAGGAATGAATTAATGACAGAAGAAAGGATAATGGAAAGTAATCAAAGCTGAACAAAAGAGAAAAAAAAGAATTACACAAAATGAGAATAGACTTAGGAAACTCTGTGACTCCATCAAACATAATAACATTCATATTATAGAAGTCCCAGAAGAAAAAGAGAGAGAAAAGGGGGAAGAAAATTTATTTGAAGAAATAATTGCTGAAAACTTCCCTAGTCCAGGGAAGGAAACAGATTCTCACATCCAGGAGGCACAGAGAACCCTCAATAAAATCAACCAAAGCAGATCGACACCAAAACATTCTGTAATTAAATTGGCAAAATATACTGATAAAGAAAAAAAAAATTAAAGCAAGACAAAACAAGAAAATAACATACAAAGGGGACACCATAAGGGTAGCAGGGGATTTTTCAGCAGAAACTTTCCAAGCCAGATGGTGTGTGGCATAATATATTCACAGTGCTGATGGCAAAAGTCTGCAGCCAAAAAATTCTATCCAGCAAGGCTATCATTCAAAATAGAAGGAGAAATAAAGTATTTTCAGAAAAATAAAAACTAATGGTGGGGGTACCTGGGTGGCTCAGTTAAGTGTGTGTCTTTCAGTCAGGTCATGATCCTAGGGTCCTGGGATAGAGCCCCCTTTGGGGATCCCAGCTCGGTGGGGAGTCTGCTTCTTCCTCTCCCTCTGCCCCTTCCCCTGCTCATGCTATCTCTCTCTCACATAAATAAATAAAATCTTAAAAAAAAGAATGAAAGGAGTTCATGACCACTAAAGCAGTCCTGCAAGAAATATTAAAGGGGACTTTTTGAGTGAAAGGAGAAACCAAAAGTAACAGTAAGAAGGTAGGAAACACAAAAGCAGTAAAAATGAATATCTCTGTAAAAACAATCAATGATCTTACAAAATAAAAGGATGTAAAATATGACAAAATATACCAAAAATGTGGGGAGGAGAAGAGTAAAAAATGGGTTCAAACTTAAACAACCATCAACTTATTATAGATGGCTATATGCAGAAGAGGTTATATACAAACCTAATGTTAACCATATATCAAAAATCATTAATAAATATGGAAAGAATAAAGAGAAAGAAAGCCAAATATAGCATGAAAGAAAATCAGCAAACCATGAAAAAGAAATACAAGAAAGAATCAGAGAAAATCTTCAGAAGCAACCACAGAACAAATAACAAAATGATAATAAATACACATACACCAATAATTATGTTGAAAGTAAATGGACTAAATGCTCCAATCAAAAGACATAAGGTCACAGAAGGGATTAAAAAAAATAAACAACAACCCAAGACCCATCTATACGCTACGTACAAAACACTCATTTTACATTTAAAGACACCTGAAGATTGAAAAGTGAAGTAATGGAGAAATAATTATCATGCAAATGGATGTCAAAAGAAACCTGGAGTAGCAATACTTATACTGGACAAACTGGACTTTAAAACAAAGATTGTAACAAGAGATAAAGAAGGGCACTATATCATAATTAAGGGAACAATTCAGTAAGAAGATATAACAAATGTAATCACTTATGAAAAAATAAAACAAGGTGAAATCAGAGAGGGAGACAAACCATAAGAGACTCTTAATCATAGGAAACAAACAAAGGTTTGCTGGAGGGGAGGGTGGTGGGGGGATGGGGTAACTGGGTGATAGACATTAAGGAGGGCATGTGATGTAATGAGCACTGGGTATTATATAAGACTGATGAATCACTGACCTCTACCTCTGAAACAAATAATAATTGATTGAATTTAAATTTAAAAACTTAAAAAATAACACCATGTGCCCAACATGGGAGCACATAAATACACAAAACAGTTAATAACAAATGTAAAGGCACTAATTGATAATAACACAATAATAGTAGGGAACTTTAACACCCCACTTACATCAATGGACAGATCCTCTAAACAGAATATAAAGAAGAAAACAATGGCTTTGAATGACACACTGGACCAGATGGACTTAATGGCTATATCCAGGACATTCTGTCATAAAACAGCATAATCCACATTTTTTTTCAAGTGCACAACTGATATTCTCCAGAATAGATTACGTATTTGGTCACAAAACAAGCCTCAACAAATTCAAGAAAATCAGTGTCATACCATACATCTTTTCTGACTAAAACACTATGAAACTAGAAGTCAACCACAAGAAAACATCTGTAAAGCCCATAAATACATGGAAGTTAAATAACATGCTACTAAACAATGAGTGGGTCAACAGGAAATCAAGGAAGAAATTTAAAAAAACTACATGGGGACAAATGAAAATGAAAATATAGCAGCCCAAAACCATTGAGATGCAACAAATGTGGTCCAAGAGGGAACTTTACAACAATACACGCCGACCTCAAGAAGCAAGAAAAATCTCAGATATCTAACCTATCCTTACACCTAAAGGATCTTCAGAAAGACAACAATCAAAATGTAAAACCATCAGAATGAAGGAAATAATAAATGTTAGAACAGAAAAAAATGATATAGAAACAAACAAAACAAAAACAAAAAACAATAGATCAATGAAACCAGTAGCTGATTCTTTGAAAAATCAATAAAATTGATGAACATCTAGCCAGACTTATCAAGTGAAAAAGAGAAGACTCAAAAAAATAAAATCATAAATGAGGAGAAATAAAAACCAACACTAAAGAAATACAACAAATTATTAGAGAACACTATGAAAAACTATATGCCAATAAATTGGACAACCATGTAGAAATGGAAAAATTCCTAGAAATTCATTTGAAAAGATGAATAGCCAGCAAAGAAATTGATTCAGTAATCAAAAAACTCCCAATGAACAAAAGTCCAGGACCAGATGGCTTCACAGGTGAAATCTATCAAACATTTAAAGAAGAGTTAAAACCTATTCTTCTCAAGTTATTCCAAAACTAGAAAAGGAATAAAAAATTCCTTCTAGTTTGAATTAAACTAGAATGAAAACATTCATTCTATGAGGCCAGCATTACCCTATACCAAAACCAGATAAAGGCACAACTTAAACTAGAACTACAGGCCAATATCCCCAGTGAACACTGATGGAAAAATCCTCAACAAGAGACTAGCAAACTGATTCCAACAAGACATTAAAAAAATCATTCATCATGAGCAAGTGAGATTTATTCATGGGTTGCAAGCATTGTCCAATATTTGCAAAATAATCATGTAATACAGCACATCAATAAGAGAAAAGATAAAAACCATACGACCATTTCAATAGGCACAGTAAAAGCATTTGACAAATTACAACATCCGTTCATAATGAAAAGCCTCTACTGAGTAGGTTTAGAGAGAACAGATCTCAACAAAATAAGTGAAAAACCCACAGTTAACATCATCCTTAATGGAGAAGAACTGAGAGCTTTTTCCCTAAGCTCAGGAAAAAGACAGGGATATCTACTCTTACCACCTTCAGGGAACATAGTAATGGAAGTCCTAGCCAAAACAGTCAGACAACAAAAAGAAATAAAAAGCCTATAAATTTGTAAAGAAAGAAAAAGATCACCATTTACAGATGTCATGATTCTTTCTATATAAAACTCAACACTCCACCAAAAAATTGCTAGAACTAATAAATTCAATGTTTCAGGATACAAAATCAATGTACAGTAATCTGTTGCATTTCTATCACCAACAGTGAGGCACCAGAAAGAGAAATCAAGGAGTCAATCCCATTTAAATTGCACCAAAAATAGTAAGATACCTAGGAAAACAACTTAACTAAAAAGCGAAAGACCTGTACTCTGAAAACTATAAAACACTGATGAAAGATGTTCACGATGACAAAAATAAATGGAAAGACATTTCATGCTCATGAATTGGAAGAACAAGTATTGTGAAAATGTCTATACTACCCAAAGCAATCTAGACATTTAATGCAATCCTTATCAAAATGCCAACAGTACTTTTCACAGAGGGAGAACAGACAATCCTAAAATTTGTATGAAACCACAAAAGACCCTGAATAGGCTAAGCAATCCTGAAAAAGAAAAACAAAGCTGGACACATTCCAATTCTGCCATCAAGTTGTATTATAAAGCTGTAGTGATCAAAACACTATGGTGCTGACACAAAAATAGACCCATAGATCAGTGGAACAGAAAAGAAAATGCAGAAATAAACCCACAACTATATGGTCAATTAATCAACGAAGCAGGAAAGAATATCCAATTCGAAAAAGACAGTCTCATCAACAAATAATGTTGGGAAAGCTGGACAGCCACGTGCAAAGGATGAAACTGGACCACTTTCTTACACTGTACAGAAAAATAAATTCAAAGTGGATTCAAGACTTAATGTGAGAAATAAAACCATAAAAATCTTAGAAGAGAACAAAGGCAGTAACTTCTTTGACATTGGCCTTAAAAACTTTTTTCTAGATATGTCTCTTGAGGCAAGGGAAACAGAAGCAAAAATAAACTATTGAGGCTACATCAAAATAAAGAGCTTCTGCACAGTGAAGAAAATGATCAACAAACTAAAAGGCAACCTACTGACTGGGAGAAGATATTTGTAAATGGCATATATGATAAAGGATTAACACCCAAAATATATAAAGAACTTATACAAATCAACACCCAAAAGACGATCTGATTTTTAAAAATGGGAAAAGGGCACGAACAAGCACTTCTCCAAAGAAGACATCCAGATGGCCCACAGACACATGAAAAAATGTTCATCATCATTTACCATCAAAACTACAGTGAGATATCACCTCACACCTGTCAGAATGACAAAAATCAAAACCACAAGCAACAATACATGTTGGCGAGGATGTGGAGAAAAAGGAACACTCATCCACTGTTGGTGGAAATGTAAATTATTACAGCCACGGTGGAAAACGGTATGGAAGTTCCTAAAAAATATTTAAAATAGAACTAACCTAGGATCCTGTAATTGCACTACTGGGTATTTACCCAAAAAATACAAAAACACTAATTCAAAGGGATACATGCACCCTATGTTTATAGTAGCAGTATTTACAATAGCCAAATTATGGAAGCAGTCAAGTGAACTACTACTACTACTACTACTACTACTACTACTACTACTACTACACACACACACACACTGTGTGTGTGACACAGAGGAATATTATTCAGCCATAAAAAATGAAATATTGCCATTTGCAATGATGCTGATGGAGCTAGAGGTATAATGCTAAGTGAAATAAGTCAGTCAGAGAAAGACAAATAACATATGATTTCATTCATATGGGAATTTGAGAAACAAAACAAACAAGCAAATGAAAAAAAAAAAGAGAGTGAGGCAAACCGAGAAACACATTCTTAACTATAGAGAACAAACTGATGCTTACCAGAGGGTAGGTGGGTGGAGAAATGGGTTAAATAGGTGATGGGAATTAAGGAGTGCACTTGCCATGATGAGCACTGAGTGATGTATCGAATTGTTGAATCCGTACATTATACATCTGAAACTAGTATTACACTGTATGTTAACTGGAAATAAAATAAAAACTTGCAAAAACAACCAGAAAAAATTCAACAAAATGGCAATTAGTACATTTCTATCAGTAATTGCTTTAAATGTAAATTAACTAAACACTCCAATCAAAAGAGAAATGACGAATGAATGGATAAACACCACTATCAACAATGACAACAAAGTGGTGATGTAGGAAGACCCTGAGGAACTCACCTCTTTCATGGAATGCACCAAATTACACCTATTTATAGAGCAATTCCTCCTGAGCAAGAGCTAAGGGCCAACTGAACAGCTTCTGCACAAGAAAAGGTAGAAGAGAATGGTGAAAGAGAACAGCAAGTGAGACCGAGACACAACAATGAAGGAAACTGATGCTTCAAAATGCAGTAGGGAAGGATAGTACTGAAGGATCAGGAGCAGATTTCTCTGTCCTTGGACACAGAAAAAGGTGTCAATTTAAAAGAACAACTAACATATAAAAGATCCAGCCCTAGAATTCTGCCAAACAGTGAAAGGGATGCTGGAACTCTCTTTTGGTTGGGGGCACTAGAGAGTGACATCATTTATACCTCCCCTCTTCCTTGAAAGTGCAAACCAGAGCAGGGTAGATGTCAAGCTGGCCTGCCACCTCAGCAAACACCTGGTCCCTTACCCACAACAATCATGGTGCCCTGGAGCATTAAAAAAAAAGGCATGGATTAAAAGAGCAACTAGCATATAAAAGAGCCAGTCCTACAACTCCACCAAATTATGAGGAAGCTGCTAGACCGCTCTCCTGATGGGAGGAGCTGAAAGACACAGTCTACACTCCCCCACCACCTAGAAATCACAGACCAGTGCACATTTTGGGTGCATGACTAGTCTCAGTGAGCCCTGGCCCATAGCTTATACTAGCCCCAACCATCCTACCCAAATGGCCACAAGGTGGTGCACAATGAGACACCCCAGGTTAGTGCTCACTACAGCTCTAGCCTTTGCATCAAGGTAACACTGTCATGAAACACCCTGGAACACTTTGAGCCCATACCATTTTTGGCTCAGATAGTTTTCTGGGGCACCCCCAGTATATAGTGCTCCAGAACCTCCCAGCTAATGTCTGCTTCATATCCAACCACCCCACCAAGGCATCCCTTGCATGGAGCACCCCAGACATCCCTGCCCATACGAGCCCTGGCTCCAGTTACCTGGCCAGGGAACCCCCTGATGAGGATCCTGAGACACATGTATTTGCATCCAATTCAGCTTCAGCTTTACTGCCAAGTCACCCTCAATGTGGAGAGTCCCAGGACAAACCAGCTTGTAACCACTTCAACATCCACTGTCCTGCTAGAACACATTTTACATGGACAACCCAGGGACCACGCCAGTTCATTCTTATATTAACTAATCACCCCTGCATGGAATGCCCCAGAACCCCCTAGACTGTATCCCATCTCAGCTCTAACCACCCCTCCCACCACACCTCCTTCTGTATGGAGAGTCTTAGAAAAACCCAGCTTGCACCAACTTTACTTTCAGCCATCCTGCCAGGGCACCTTCTGCACAATGAGCCCAGTGACCTCTAGTCTTACACACTGCCTCAGCTCTCAGCCATCCTGCCAAGGTAACCCCAGCACAGAGCACCCTAGGACATGCCGGCTTCCACCCATTACAACTTCAGCTGTCATGCCACGGTGTCCTCTGTGCACAGAACTGGGACACCTCAGCCAAGACCCACTTCAACTTTAGCTGTCCTGCCAGGATTCCTGCTGCACAGAAAGGCCCATGACCAGGGAGGACTAGGAAAGATGGTGGTGCTCATCTTGTCCCATGAACACAACTAGATAACTATCAAATAATCCTAAATACCCCAGAAATTGACCTGAAGACACAGAAGAAAAAAAAAAAACCCTCCACAACTAAAGGGAGAGAAGAGGCCATATTGAAGAAGGTAGGAAGTGTAGAGACGTGGTTTAGGGGAGAAACAGATCACAGGTGCTGTGGAGGGGAAGGAGCAATAGTGCAGAAAAGGGAAGAGAGAGAGAAAGGAGCACATAGAGGAATGCCCAAGGAGAACTGTTTCCCCAAAGCCATTGGCTTGGAAAATGAAAGGGGCTGAATTTCCCGAGTTCTTGCAACCAACAGGGCTTAAAGCCTGGACTTTTAGTGTCAGTGGGTTTGGATGTGATACAGCATGGAAGTCATTGCACTACTCCTGGAGAGAAGGCAGGCAACAAGCGGGGTGGGGGTGGGGGGTTGTGCCGTAGACAGCATGGAAACAGCAACCTGAAAAATGCTTGGGGCACAGAGTGAGGAGATTATTCGCTCTTCTTGGAGCAAATCCCTGAGAGACAGCACTCACAGAGACACCTCACTGGTAACAAAAGAGCTGGCTGGAACCATTTACCTCCCATGCCCCTTAGGATAAACACAGAGCGGCATGAGAGACTCAGCTCAGTGCTGACACTGGCTCACTAACTTGCTTATATAAAACGATGAATTACTGTGCTTTGGTGGCACTGCCCTTCTCAGTCAAACTTGCCATAGCCCCAGTGCAATGGGCCCCTGCCCCAGAAGACCAGCACAAACCTTTCCCCACACCACAACTCCAGAGCAGAGAGTTCTGCAGAGCTCAGTTCTACTGCCATTGGTGTTAGGTCTCATTTCACAAGAAGACCAAAGCACACCTAGTTAAAATACTCCACATTAAGACCAGGAGCCAAACACTTCCCACAGCAGGCAAGGAGAGCCTCTGTAGAAAACTTGTCTGAAGGATAGAGCACCCACAACATAATAGGAGAATGCACACACCACACACCAGTGACATTCTCTGAAGTTCAAGGCCCTGGACACTACATGACCTCTTTTCATAAGGCCATTATGTTCACAAGCATGGCACTGCTCTACTGGATTTTGTAAAACAGAGAATGCAGAGACATAGACAAAATGCCAAGAAAGAGGAATTTATCCCAAATTAAAGAACAAGAGCAAACAAGGAATCACGGAAGAGTACATGAAAAGCTAATGATGTACTGTATGGTGACTAACATATCATAATAAAAAAAAAAGAACAAGATAAGACTAGGGTGAGAGATCTTAGTGAAACAGATATAAGTAAAATGCCAAATGGAGAATTTAAAGCAACAATCATAAAATTACTCACTGGGATGGAGAAAAGAATAGAATACATCAAGGAGACCCTTAACACAAAGATAAAAGAGTTAGAAAATAATCAGTCAGAAATGAAGAACACAATAAATGAGATTGGAAACAGGCTTGATGCAATGAGCAGCAGGCAGTAAGAAGCAGAAGAACGAATTAGTGACCTGAAAAACAAAATAAGAAGAATGAAACTGGACCATTCTCTTACACCATACATGAAGATAAACTCAAAATGGATGGAAGACCTAAATGTGAGATGGGAAGTCATCAAAATCCTAGGGGAGAACATAGGCGGTAACCTCTTCAACATCAGCCACAGCAACTTCTTGCAAGACATGTCTCTAAAGGCAGGGAAACAAAAGCAAAAATGAACTTTTGGGACTTCATCAAAATAAAATCTTATTCACAGCAAAGGAAATGGTCAACAAAACTAAGAGACAGCTAATGGAATGGGAGAAGATATTTGCAAATGACATATCAGATAAAGGGCTGGTATCCAAGATCTATAAAGAACTTATCAAACTCAACACTCAGAAAAACAAATAATCCAGTCAAGAAATGGGCAGAAGACATGAACAGACATTTCTCCAAAGAAAACTTACAAATAGCTAACAGACAACATGAAAAAATGCTCCACATCACTAGGCATCAGGGAAATACAAATTAAAACCACAATGAGATACCACCTTACACCAGTTAGAATGGCAAAAATTAACAAGACAGGAAACAACTCATGTTGGCAAGGATGTGGAGAAAGGGAAACCCTCTTACACTGTTTTTGGGAATGCAAGGTGGTACAGCCACTCTAGAGAACAGTCTAGAGATTCCTCAAGTCGTTAAAAATAGAGCTACCCTAAGACCCAGCAATTGCACTACTAGGTATTTACCCCAAAGATACAGATGTAATGAAAAGAAGGGGCATATGCACCCCAATGTTTATAGCAGCAGCGTCCACAATAGCCATACTGTGGAAGGAGTTGAGATGTTCTTCAACAGATGAATGGATAAAGAAGATGTGGTTCATATATACAATGGAATTTTACTCAGCCATCAGAAAAGATGAATACCTAACATTTGCATTGACATGGATGGAACTGGGGGGATTATGCTAAGTGAAATAAGTCAATCAGAGAAAGACAATTATCATATGGTTTCACTCACATGTGGAACATAAGGAATATCACAGAGGACCATGGGACAGGGAGGGAAAACTGAATGGGAGGAAATCAGAGAGGGAGACAAACCATGAGAGACTCTGGACCCTGGGAACCAAATTGAGAGTTACAGAAGGGAGGGGGTGGGTAGATAGAGTAAACAGGTGATGGGTATTAAGAAGGGCACATGTGGTGATGAGCACTGGGTATTATAAACAACTAATGAATTGAACAGTACATCAAAAGCTAATGATGTATATATGGTGGCTAATTGAACATAATAATAATTTAAAAAATAATGGAAAATAATGAAGTGGAACAAAAGAAAGAATTATGCAATATGAGAATATACTTAGGGAACTTTGTAATTTCATCAATCATAGTAGCATTCATATAAGAGTCCCATTAGAAGAAGAGAGAGAAAAAATGGCAGAACATTTATTTGAACAAATAAAATCTGAAAACTTCCCTAACCTGGGAAAGGAAATGGACATTCACTTTCAGGACACACAATGAACTCCCATCAAAATCAACAAAAGCAGGCCAACCCCAATACATATTGTAATTAATGTTGCAAAATATAGTGATAAAAGAAAAATCTTAACTGCAGCAAGACAAAAGAAGTCATTAAATTAAAAGGGAAAACTCATAAGCCTTTCTGGAGATTCTCAACAGAAACTTGGCAAGACAGAGGGAATGCATGATATATTTATTGTTCTGAATGGAAAAATCTACAGGTGAGAATACTCTATTCAACAAAGCTATCATTCAGAATAGAAGGATAGATAAAGAGGTACCCAGATAAACAAAAACTAAAGGAGTCCATGAGCACTAAGCCAGCCTTCCAAGAAATATTAAAGGGGATTCTTTGAGTGCAAAGGAAAGACCAAAACTCACAAAGACAAGAAAGAATCACAGAAAATCTCCAGAACAATGACAAAACAAATAAAACAATGGCATTAAATATATATCTACAAATGATTACTATGAATGTAAATGGACTAAATGATCTAATCAAATGATATAGGGTGTCAGAACAGGGGATTAAAAAACAAGACTCATCTACATGCTGCCTACAAGAGATTCATTGCAGATCTATGGACAGTTGAAGACTGAAAGTGAGGGAATGGAGAAACATTTATGATGTAAATGGATGTCAAAAGAGCTGGAGTAGCAATACTTATATAGGATAAGCTAATTTTTTTAAAATTTATTTTATTTTATTTTTTTAAAAATTTTTTAAAGATTTTATTTATTCGACAGAGATAGAGACAGCCAGCGAGAGAGGGAACACAAGCAGGGGGAGTGGGAGAGGAAGAAGCAGGCTCATAGTGGAGGAGCCTGATGTGGGGCTCAATCCCATAACGCCGGGATCACGCCCTGAGCCGAAGGCAGACGCTTAACCACTGTGCCACCCAGGCGCCCCTAATTTTTTTTATATGTTAGTTAACATAGTGCAATATTGCTTTCTGGAGTAGAATTCAGTGATTAATCGCTTACATACAACACCCAGTGCTCATCAAAAAAGTGCCCTCTTTAATACCCTTCACTATTCTAGCCCATCACCCACCCACTTCCCTCCATCAACCCTCAATGTGTTCCCTATCATTAAGAGTTTCTTATGGTTTGTTTCCCTCTCTCCTGTTTCCCCCCTTCCCATATGTTCACCTGTTTTCTTTCTTAAATTCCACATATGAGTGAGACCACATGGTATTTGTCTTACTCAGACATTTCATTTAGCATAGTACACTGCAAATGGCAAGATTCAATATATATCTATATCTATAGATATATATATTGATATATATATCCATTATATCTATATCTATATCTATATATATAACATATCTTCTTCATCCATTCATCAGTCAATGGAGATTTAAGCTTTCTCCATAGTTTTGCTATTGTTCATAATGCTGCTACAAACATCGGGGTACATGTACCCTTCTGAATCTGTATTTTTGTATCTTTTCAGTAAATGCCTAATAGTGCAATTGCTGGGTCATAGGGTAGTTGTATTAGCTTTTTGAGGAACCTCCAACTGTTCTCCAGAGTGGCTACAACAGTTTGCATTTCCACCAATAATGCAAAAGGGTTCCCCTATCTCCATATCCTCACCAACACGTATCGTGTATCGTTTCTTGTGTTGTTAATTTTAGCCATTCTGACAGGTGTAAGGTGGTATCACATCGTGGTTTTGATTTTTATTTCCCTGATTATAGTGATGTTGAGCATCTTTTCATGTGTCTGCTATCCATCTGGATGTCTTCTTTGGAAAAGTGCCTGTTCTTGTCTTCTTCCCATTTCTTAACTGGATTATTTGTTTTTGCGGTGTTGAGTTTGATAAGTTATTTATAGATTTTGGATACTAACCCTTTATTTGATATGTGACTTGCAAATGTCCTCCCATTCTGTAGGCTGCCTTTTAGTTTTGTTGATTGTTTCCTTAGCTATGCAGAAGCTTTTTATCTTAATGAAGTCTCAATAGTTCATTTTTGCTTTTGTTTCCATTGTCTCCAGAGATGTGTCTAGTAAGAAGTTGTTATGGCCAAGGTTGAAGAGGTTTCTGTCTGTATTCTCCTGTAGGATTTTGATGACTTCCTGTCCTCACATTTAGGTTTTTCATCCATTTTGAATTTACTTTTGTGTGTGGTGTAAGAAAGTGGTCCAGTTTCCTTCTTTTGCATGTGACTGTCCAGTTTTCCCAACAGCATTTGTTGAAGAGACTGTCTTTTTTCCATTGGATATTGTTTCCTGCTTTCTTGAAGATTAGTTGACCATAGAGTTGTGGGTCCATTTCTGGGTTCTCTATTCTGTTCCACTAATCTAAGTGTCTGTTTTTGTGCCAGCACCATACTGTTTTGATGCTTACAATTTTGTAGTATAGCTTGAAATCTGGAGACTTCCAGTTTTGTTTTCTTTTTCAGGATTGTTTTGGCTATTTGGGGTCTTTACATGTGGTTCCATACAAATTTTAGTATTGTTTATTCTAGCTCTGTGAAAAATGTTGGTGATATTTTGATAGGGGTTGTATTGAATGTGTAGATTGCTTTGGGGGGTATAGACATTTTAACAATGTTTGTTCTTCCAATCCATGAGCATGGAATGCTTGTCCATGTCTTTGTATTCTCTTCAATTTCTTTCCTAAGTGTTCTATAGTTTTCAGGGTACAGATCTTTTACCTCTTTGGTTAGTTTTATTCCTAGGTATCTTATTGTTTTTGATGCAATTGCAAATAAGATCGATTCCTTGATATCTTTCTGCTGCTTCAGTATTGGTGTAGAGAAATGCAGTGCATTTCTGCATATTGATTTTATATACTGCAACTTTGCTTAATTCATGTACTAGTTCTATACATATTTTGGTGGAGTCCTTCAGGTTTTCTAATAGAGTATCATGTCATCTGTAAATAGTATGCCTTTTATTTCTTTTTGTTGTCTGATTGCTAAGGCTAAGACTTCCAATACTGTGTTAAATAATAGTGGTGTGAGTAGATATCCTTGTCTTGTTCCTGACCGTAGGGGAAAGGCTCTCAGTTTTTCCACATTGAGGATATAAGCTGTAGGTCTTTTGTATATTGCCTTTCTGATGTTGAGGTATGTTCCATCTATCCCTACTTTGTTGAGGGTTTTTATCAACAATGGGTGCTATATTTTGTCAAATGCTTTTTCTGCATCTATTGACAGGATCATATGCTTCTTAACCTTTCTTTTATTACTGTGATGTATCATGTTGATTGATTTTGAGAATATTGAACCACCCCTGCAGCCCAGAAATAAACCACACTCAATCATGGTGAATACATCTTTTAATGTACTGTTGCATTCAATTTCCTAATATTTTATTGAGAATTTTTCCATCTATGTTCATCAGGAATATTGGCCCATAATCCTCTTTTTTTTTAAAGATTTTATTTATTTATTCAACAGAGACAGAGACAGCCAGTGAGAGAGGGAACACAAGCAGGGGGAATGGGAGAGGAAGAAGCAGGCCCACAGCAGAAGAGCCTGATGTGGGGCTCAATCCCATAACGCCGGGATCATGCCCTGAGCTGAAGGCAGACGCTCAACCGCTGTGCCACCCAGGTGCCCCCCATAATCCTCTTTTTTAGTGGGGTCTTTGTCTGGTTTTGGAATCAAGGTAATTTTGGCTTCATAGAATGAGTGGACTTTTTCTTTCCATTTCTATCGTTTTGAAACAATTTGAGAAGAATAGGTATTAGCTCTCCTTGAAATGTCTGGTGGAATTCCCCTGGGATGCCATCTTGCCAGAACATTTTCTTACTGGGAGATTTTTTTTAAATCACTGATTTGATTTCTTTGCTGGTTATGGGTATGTTCAAATTTTCTATTTCTTCCTTTTTCAATTTTCATAGTTTTTCAGTTTCTAGGAATTTGTCCCTTTCTTCCAGATTGTCCCATTTGTTGACATGTAATTTTTCATGGTATTCTGTTATAATTGTTTATTTTTCTCTGGTGTTGGTTGTGATCTCTCCTCTTTAATTCATGATTTTTGTCTATTTGAGTCCTTTCTCTTTTCTTTTTGATAAGTCTGGCTAGGAGTTTATCAATTTTATTAATTCTTTTGAAGAACAAGTTCTTTAGTTTCGTTGATCTGTAGTGCCATTTTTAAAATTTCTATATCATTGATTTCTGCTTTAATTTTTATTATTTCCTTTCTCCTTCTGGCTTTAGGCTCTATTTGTTGTTCCCTTTCTAGCTCCTTTAGGTGTAAGGTTAGGTTGTGTATTTGAGATTTTTTTTGCTTCTTGAAGTAGGCCTATATTGCAATATACTTCTCTCTTAGGACTGCCATTTCTGCATCTCAAAGGTTTTGGACTGTCATGTTTTCATTTTTATTTGTTTCCATGTGTTTTTAAAATTTCTTCTTTAATTGCCTGGTTAACTCATTCATTCCCAGTAGGATGTTCTTTAACCTCCATTTTTTGAGGTCTTTCCAAATTTTTTCTTGTGGTTGATTTCAAATTTCATAGCGTTGTGGTCTGAAAATATGCATGGTATGATCTTGATTTTTTTGTCCTTGTTGAGGGCTGATTTGTGACCCAGTATGTGATCTATTCTGAAGAATGTTCCATATGCACTTAAAGAATGTATGCTGCTTTAGAATGAAATGTTCTGAATATATCTATTAAGACCATCTGATTCAGTATATCATTCAAAGCCATTGTTTCCTTGTTGATTTCCTGCTTAGATGTTCTGTCAGTTGCTGTAGGTGGGGTCTTAATGTCCCCTACTATTATGTATTATTATCTATGAGTTTCTTTATGTTTATTATTAATTGTTTTATATATTTGAGTCCTTCCAAGTTGGGTACATAAATATTTACAACTGTTACATCTTCTTGTTGGATAGACCCTTAATTATGATATAATAAGGATGGCTACTCTGGCTATCTTTTGAAATCCATTTCCATGAGAGATGGTTCTCCATCCCCTCACTTTCAATCTGCAGGTGTCTTTAGGTGTCAAATGAGTCTCTTGTAGGTAGCATATAAATGGGTCTTGTGTGTGTGTGTTTTTTTATCCAATTTGACACACTATGTCTTTTGATTGGAGCATTTAGTTCATTTACATTCAAAGTAATTATTGGTAGATATGAATTGCCCCATTGTGTTACCTGTAAAGTTGTTTTGCTTATGTTCTCTGTTCCTTTCTAGTTTTTGTAGCTTTTTGGTCTTTTCTCCCCACTCAATAAGAGTTTCCTTATTTCTCACACGGATGGTTTTAGTTTGTCTGGGAAACTCTTTATCTCTCCTATTCTGAATGACAGACTTCTGGTCTAAAGTTCTCTTGGCTGCGTATTTTTCCTATTCGACACACTGAAAATATCATGCCACTTTCTTCTGGCCTGTCAAGGTTCTGTTAACAGATATGCTGTGACCTGAAATATCTTCCCTTGTAGGTTAAAGACTTTTCTTCCCTTGCTGTTCTTAGGATTCTTTTCTAGTTTGCGTATTTTATGAATTTGACTATAATATGTCTTGGTGATGTCTGGCTTTTGTTAAATTTAATGGAATTTTTTTGTGCTTGTTGGATTTTGATGTCTGTGTTTTTGTTCAGATTAAGGAAGTTTTCAGCTATAATTTCCTTAAATAGTCCTTCTGTCTCTTTTGCTCCTTATTCTTCTGGGACTCCTATGCTTTGAATGTTATTATGCTTTAAGCAGTCACTGAGTTTCCTAAGTCTACCTTTGTGATCTAATAGTTTTCTTTCCCCCTTCTGTTTCATTATTTTCCATAATTTTATTTTCATATCACTGTTCATTCCTCTGCTTTGTCCAGGCACCAAGTTGGCTTTGCATCTCAGTTATAGCATTTTAAAATTTGGCCTGACTAGTTTTTAGTTCTTTTATCTCTGCAGTAAAGGATTCTCTAGTGTTTTCTATGCTCTTTTCAAGCCCAGCTAGTATCCTTACCACTGTTGTTTTAAATTCTGTTTCTGACATCTTACTATTATCTGTATTGATTAAATCCCTGGCTGTTACTTCTCCCTGTTCTTTCTTTAGGGGTGAATTCCTCTGTTTTGTCCTTTTGTCTAGATCACTGTTTCTTGTGTGATTTTTAAGAAAGGCTTTTATATTCCTGCTCCTAAGAGTAATGGCTGTATTAAGAAGACGTCCAAAAAAGGGGGGGTGGTTCTATATACACTCTGTTGTTATATTTTGGCTCCTACTGTCAGGTCAGCCCTCTTCAGAGTTTCTTCTTGCCTGCATTTGGGGGGGTGTGGTTGGACCTTGTCCACTGTATATTTTAACTAGGTGTGTTTTGGTCTCCTTGTTAAAAGAAGCTAGATAAAAGAGTGAAAAAGAAAGGAAAGAAAGAAAGAAAGAAAGAAGAAAGAAAGAAGAAAGAAAGAAAGAAAGAAGAAAGAAAGAAAGAAAGAAAGAAAGAAAGAAAGAAAGAAGAAAGAAAGAAAGAAAAGACAAAGAAGGTAGATCCTATTTCCCCTGGAGCTGATGTTTTGCAGGTCTCTATGATCAGTAGACTTGTGCATGTGAGGAGTTTGTGCTGGTCTTCTGTGGGAGGAGTTTGCTGTACTGATTCTCAGGTCAACTTGCCCTCTGGAGAGTCACCTGCAGGGTGTAGAGAGGCAGGGTTTGGTGTAAATGGCTCTGGTCTCCACTGGGGGCGCTGTGTTGTTCACTGAAGTCTGTCAGTGATGATGGGTGAGGGGGAAAATGGCATCACCCTGCTCTCTCATCCCCTGAGGAAGGAGTTCATCCCCATCACTCTTCTCTTCAGAAAGCCCTCACAGAAGAGTGTGTCCCTTGACTTCACCCTGTGTGTGTCTGAGCTGTCTGCCTGCTAGGCAGCACAGGACTCTTGTGTTTTATCCAGGCATGAGGCTGTGTTTCAAAACTTCAGATTTTATGGTTGGACACAACACAGACCCACACTGATCCTCTGGGGGAGGGTCTCTCTGTGCTTTTGCTGTTTGTCAATTTGTGTCACAAAGGTGGTTGAAGCACCTTGCAGTGGTTCGGAGTTTATGGTGAAACACAGCAAAAGCCTGGCACCAATGTTCGCTGCCCTCAGCTTGTGTCTTTGTTCCAATGCTACGGAATGGGGAAGCACTTTGGTACCATCAGTTCTTTTCTCCCAACTGAGGCCATGGAACCACTTCCAAATGCAGTCCAAGAAGGAGAGCTGTTTTTCCCTATGCAACCCAGGGGATCCTCAGACCATGCTGCCTTTTCCTGGGTCTCTCCCTCCTTCCTCACAGAAACACTGCTTAGCCCACCAGGCATGACTCTGAAAATGGTGTGGACTTCTAAAACATCATACTTTACACCACACTGCTTATAATAACTTGGAGTAGTCAGCCTCTCTCTTTTTCCCAGTCAATGGTTTTGGGGAAGATATTTTTTTGCACAATCACCTGCCTGCTGCTTCACTCTTTCTCTCCCTCACTCTCTCTTTCCTTTCTGCATAATCAGGGGTCCCTGCCCTACATAGAACCCACAGTTCTTTTCTTCCCCAAATCAACTCTTCATGGCCCCTACCTTCCATGAGGTGGCCATTTTTCTACTCTTAGATGTGCAGTTCTGCTCTCTCAGTCCTCAGATCAATATCTTGGGTGTTCAGAATGATTTGATATTTATCTAGCTTTGTTGGAGGGATGTGGCAAATTTAAGGTCCCCCTACTCCTCCATCATCTTAACTGCTCCCCAACAAACATTTGACATTTTAATTATAAGGTGTCAGGGTGTATATATCCTTGGGTTCAATTTATTTGGAGCTCTCTGGGTTTCCTCAACTTGAATGTTTGTTTCCTTCCTTATATTAAGTAAGTTTCCGCTATTTTTTAAATTAATAAATTTCTTGCCTCTTTTTCTCTTAGCTTTTTTCCCCTGGTACCTCTGTAATGGGGATATTTTTCTGCTTCATATTCTCCTTTTCTTCTTTTCTTTTTAAAAAATATTTTATTTATTTATTTATTTGACAGAGAGAGAGAGAGGGAGTTTTATTTATTTATTTGACAGGGAGCGGGGGGAGATAGAGCAAGCATAAACCAGGGGAGTGGCAGGCAGGGGAGAAGCAGGCTCCCCGCTGAGCAAGGAGCTCAATGTGGGGCTGAATCCCAGGGCCCTGGGATCATGACCTGAGCTGAAGGCAGCCACTAACCAACTGAGCCACCCAAGGCACCCTTATATTCTCCTTTTCTGCTTGATATTTTCTGCAAGTATTCTGTATGGTAGCTTCACTTTTTAACATTAAAGTACAGTTGACACACAATATCATACCTGTTTCAGGTTTGCATCGTAGTGATTCTATATTTTTATACATTACAAAATGATCCCCCTGGTACATCTACTTATCATCTATCACTATACAAAGATGTTACAATACTATTGACAATAATTCTTTATGCTGCACATCTCTGTGACTTATTTATTTTAAAATTAGAAGTTTGGGGACGCCTGAGTGGCACAGTCAGTTAAGCATCTGCCTTCAGTTCAGGTCATGATCCCAGGGTCCTGGGATTGAGTCCCACACTGGGCTCCTTGCTCAGTGGGGAGCCTGAATCTCCATCTGACTGCTGCTCCCCCTGCTTGTGCTCTCTCTCTCTGACAAGTAAATAAATAAAATCTTTTTTAAAAACTAGAAGTTTTTACCTCTTAATGCCCTTTACTTATTTCACCAATTCCTCTATTTTTCTCTCTTCTGGCAATCACTATTTTGTTCTCTATATCTATGAGTCTCTACCTGTTTTGTTCACTTATGTCTTTTTTTTTTTTAGATTTCTCACATAAGTAAATTCATATGGCATTTCTCTTTCTCTGTTGACTTATTTTACATATCATATCCATTTATATTATTATAAATGATAAGATTTCATGCTTTCTATGCCTAGGTAATATTTCATTGTATATGTATACCACATCTTCATTATCCATTTATGGATACTTAGGTTGCTTCAATACCTTTGGTATTGTAAATATTCTTCATCAAGCATAGGGGGGCATATTTCTAACTGAACTGCTGTTCTTGCTTTCTTTGGATAAATATTTAAAAGTGGAACTTCTGGATCTTGTGGTAGTTCTATTTTTAATCTTTTGAGGATCCTCCATACTGTTTTCCATATTGGCTACATCAATTCATATTCCCATCAAGAGTGCATGAATAGTACATCAACAGTTTCTCAACATCCATATCAAAACTTGCTATTTTTTGGCTAGGGTTAAGATGGTGGAGGATTAGGGGACCCCTTTTTCAGCCAGTCCACCGAGTCAAGTTGGATAGGTACCAGACCAGGCTGAACATCCACAGAATCAGCCTGAGACACAGGAAGATACATCTGGATCTCTACAAATGAACATCTTTGGTGCTGAGTATTGAGGTATGAAGCGGGGAGCTGTGAAACCATGCATGGATATTGGAAGATAAATGGAAGGGGGAGGGAGCCACCACATTAGGGCACTGGGAAGCTGTAGCCACCTGCATGGGGGAGCGGACAGACTCGCAGACGGCACCCACAAGAAAACAGACTGGGACCGTGAGTGGGGAGCACGTGCCACCAGACTTCTCACAGAACACCGGTGTGCTCACTGGAACCAGACTGAGACCAGGAGCTCCAGGAGTGCGCGGGGGCAGCTGGCAGCTGGTGGCTGCCAGTGTTACAAACACAAAGGACAGAGACGTGCTGGCCCTGGAAGTGAGGGCTGGGGAGCTGGGTGTGGGGCTCCTCCTCGTCATTCTGAGGATGAGATGCTGCAGGGTTGAGCAGCACCAACAGAAACAGAGTTAAAGTGGCCAGATCATCAGTGGAGAATGGCCCGTGATCCCCTCTGTTCTGTGACAGAGGCTGAGATTCGGCCACTACCACCCTGTCTCTCAGAAAGGCACAGCAAAACTCGAGGGAAAACCTCCAGAAAACAAAAGCCTGGAAACACTGGCTCACAGGGTGCCCATCCCCATCCCCCCTCGCAGGAGACACGGAGACCCTACCCAAACAGGGTTGCCTGAGTATCTGCACGGCAGGCCCCTCCCCCAGAAGGCAGGCTGAAAAAACAAGAAGCCCACATCCCTAAGATCCCCATAAAACAAGGGTGCACGGCCTGGGTCCTGGTCAATAATTTGGGCTCTGGACAACCCTGCAACCTCTCCTCCTCAGAATGACGAAAAGGAGAAATCCGCCCCCCCCAAGCAAAGAAAAGACAATGAGTCTGTGGCCTCTGCCACAGATCTAATGGATATGGATGAAAAAAAAATTATCAGAAATGGAATTGAGAGTAACAATGGTCAAGATGATGTGTAGACTTGAAAAAAAAGTATTAACGAAAATGTTAATGAGAATATAGAATCTCTAAGGGAAGAAATGAGAGTGAATCTGGCAGAAATTAAAAATTCTATGAGCCAAATGCAGTCAAAACTAGAGGCTCTGACCGCCAGGGTAAATGAGGCAGAGGAACGTATCACAAAATTGGAGGAATGGGTTAGTAGAAGAAAAAGCGAAAATAGAAGCTGGACTTAAAAAAAATCCACGCCCATGAATGTAGGTTACGGGAGATTACTGACTCAATGAAACAATCCAATGTCAGAATCATCTGCATCCCCGAGGGGGTGGAGAAAAACAGAGGTCTAAAAGAGATATTTGAACAAATTGTAGATGAAAACTTCCCTAATCTAGCGAGGGAAACAAGCATTCGTGTCCAAGAGGCAGAGAGGACCCCTCCCAAGCTCAACCACGACAAACCTATGCCACGTCATGTCATAGTGCAATTCTCAAATATTAGATCCAAGGATACAGTATTGAAAGCGGCCAGGGCAAAGAAATTTCTCACGTACCAAGGCAAAGGTATCAGAATTACGTCAGACCTGTCTACACAGACCTGGAATGAGAGCAAGGGTTGGGGGGGCATTTTTAAAGCTCTCTCAGAGAAAAACCTGCAGCCAAGGATCCTTTATCCAGCAAGGCTGTCATTCAGAATTGATGGAGAAATAAAGACCTTCCAGAATCACCAGTCATTAACCAATTTCATATCCACGAAACCAGCACTACAGGAGATATTAAGGGGGGTTCTATAAAAGTAAAAAGGCCGCAAGAGTGATACAGAACAGAAAGTCACAATCAATAGAAACAAAGACTTTACTGGCAACATGGCATCATTAAAATCATATCTCTCAATAATCAGTCTCAATGTGAATGGCCTAAATGCTCACATAAAACAGCACAGGGTTGCAGAGTATTTAAAAAGACATGACCCATCCACTTGCTGTCTGCAAAAGACTCATTTTCAACCTAAAGATACATCCAGAATGAAAGTAAAGGGATGGAATACCATCTTTCATGCCCATGGACCTCAAAAGAAAGCTGGGGTAGCAATTCTCACATCAGACAGATTGGATTTTAAACTAAAGACTATAGTTAGAGACACAGAAGGGCACTATATTATTCTTAAAAGATGTATCCAGCAAGTGGATATGACAATTATAAATATATATGCCCCCAACAGGGGAGCAGCAAGATACACAAGCCAACTCTTAACAAGAATAAGGAGACGTATAGATAAAAATACGTTAATAGTAGGGGACCTCAACACTCCATTATCAGAAATAAAACACCCATGCAAAAAATCGAAAAAGACAGAAGGGCTTTGAATGCCATACTAGACAAGTTGGACCTCATAGATATATATAGAACACTACACCACAGAACGAAAGAATACTCATTCTATTCTAATGCCCATGGAACATTCTCCAGAATAGACAATGTTCTGGGACACAAAACAGGTCTCAACCAATACCAAAAGACTGAAATTATTCCCTGTGTATTCTCAGGCCACAATACTTTGAAACTGGAACTCAACCACAAGGAAAAATTTGGAAGAAACTCAAACACTTGAAGACTAAGAACCATCCTGCTCAAGAATGATTCGATAAACCAGGAAATCAGAAATCAATTTAACAATTTATGGAGACAAACGAGAATGAAAACACAACGGTCCAAAAGCTATGGGATACTGCAAAGGCAGTCCTAAGGAGGAAATACATAGCCATCCAAGCCTCACTGAAAAGAATAGAAAAATCTAAAATGCAGTTTTTATATTCTCACCTCAAGAAGCTGGAACAGCAACAGAGGGACAGGCCTAATCCATGCAGGAGGAAGCAGTTGACCAAGATTAGAGCAGAAATCAATGAATTAGAAACAAGAAGTACAGTAGAGCACATCAACAGAAGTAGAAGCTAGTTCGTTGAGAGAATTAATAAAATTGACAGACCACTGGCAAGACTTATCCAAAAGAGTACAGAAAGGACCCAAATTAATAAAATTATGAATGAAAAAGGAGAGGTCACAACCTACACCAATGATATTGGAAGGATTATGAGAAACTTTTATCAACAGCTTTGTGCCAAGAAATTAAGCTATCTGGAATAGATGGAGGCCTCCCTGGAAAGCTATAAACTACCAAGACTGAAACAGGAAGAAATTGATTTTTTAAACAGGCCATTTAATTATGAAGTGATTGAAACAGTGATAAAAAAAAAAAAAAACCTTCCAAAACCCAAAACTCCAGGCCTGGATGGTATTCCTGGGAATTCTACCAAACATTCAGAGAAATAATACCTATTCTCCTAAAGCTATTTCAAAAGATAGAAATAGAAGGAAAGCTACCATACTCATTCTATGAGGCCAATATTACCTGATCCCCAAACCAGGCAAAGACCCCATCAAAAAGCAGAATTACACCAATTTCCCTAATGAATATGGAGGCCAAAATTCTCAACAAGACCTTGGCTAATAGAATCCAACAGTACATTAAAAGGATTATCTATCATGACCAAGTGTGATTCATCCCTGGGACGCAAGGGTGGTTCAACATTCACAAATCTATCAGTGTCTTAGATTTTATCCAGAAAGAAAAATTAAAAAATCATATGACTCTCTCAATAGATGCAGAAAAAGCATTCGACAAAATACAGCATCCTTTCCTGATTAAAACCCTTCAGAGTGTAGGGATAGAGGGTACATTTCTAAATCTCATACTCTCTTCACAGATGACATGATACTCTATATATGGAAAACCCAAAAGAATCCACTTCCATTTCCCTTAAGATCGGGAACACAACAAGGATGCCCACTCTCACCACTATTATTCAACATAGTACTAGAAGTCCTTGGAACAGCAATCAGAAAACAAAAAGGGATAAAATGTATCCAAATCAGCAAAGAAGAAGTCAAAATGTCTCTCTTCACAGATGACATGATACTCTATATATGGAAAACCCAAAAGAATCCACTTCCAATCTATTAAAAGTTATAGAGCAATTCAGTAATGTGGCAGGATACAAAATTAATGTTCAGAAATCAGTTGCATTTCTATACATGAATAATGAGACTGAAGAAAGAGAAATTAGGGAATCCATCCCATTTGCACCAAAAACCATACGTTACCTTGGAATTAACTTAAGCAGAGACGTAAAGGATCTATATTCTAGAAACTATAAATCACTCTTGAAAGACATTGAAGAAGACACAAAAAGATAAAGATGGAAAAATATTCCATGCTCATGGATTGGAAGAATTAACATAGGTAAAATGTCCATGCTACCCAGAGCAATCTACATTTTCAGTGCTATTCTGATCAAAATACCGATGACATTTTTCGAAGAACTGGAACAAATAGTCCTTAAATTTGTATGGAACCAGAAAAGGTGCCGAATGGCCAAGGAATTATTGAAAAGGAGAAACAAACCTGGGGGCATCACAGAGCCAGATTTTGAGCTGTTTTACAAAGCTGTAATCACAAAGACAGCATGGTACTGGCACAAAAACAGACACATAGACCAATGGAACAGAATAGAGAACCTGGAAATGGACCCTCAGCTCTTTGGGCAACTGATCTGTGATAAAGCAGGAAAAAACTTCCGGTGGGAAAAAAGACAGTCTCTTCAATAAATAGTGCTGGGAAAATTGGACAGCTACATGCAAAAGAATGAAACTTGACCACTCTCTCACACCATACACAAAAATAAACTCCAAATGGATGAAAGACCTCGATGTGAGACAGGAATCCATCAAAATTCTAGAGGAGAACATAGGCAACAACTTCTATGACATCGGCCAGAGCAACCTTTTTCACGACACATCTCCAAAGGCAAGAGAAATAAAAGATAAAATGAACTTATGGGACTTTATCAGGATAAAGAGCTTCTGCACAGCCAAGGAAACAGTCAAAAAAACTAAGAGACAGCCCACGGAATGGGAGAATATATTTGCAAAGGACACCACAGATAAAGGACTGGTATCCAAGATCTACAAAGAACTTCTCAAACTCAATACACGAGAAACAAATAAACAAATCATAAAATGGGCAGAAGATATGAACAGACACGTTTCCAATGAAGACACACAAAATGGCTAACAGACACATGAAAAAATGTTCAAAATCTTTAGCCATCCGGGAAATTCAAATCAAAACCACACTGAGATACCACCTTACTCCAGTTAGAATGACAATAATTGACAAGGTAAGAAACAATTGCTGGAGAGGATGTCAAGAAAGGGGATCCCTCTTACATTGTTGGTGGGAATGCAAGTTAGTACAGCCACTCTGGAAAACAGTGTGGAGGTTCCTTAAAAAGTAAAAATTGAGCTACCCTATGACCCAGCCATTGCACTACTGGGTATTTACCCCAAAGATACAGACGTCGTGAAGAGAAGGTCCATATGCACCCCAGTGTTCATAGCAGCATTGTCCACAGTAGCTAAATCGTGGAAGGAACCGAGATGCCCTTCAACAGATGACTGGATTAAGAAGTTGTGGTCCATATATACAATGGAATATTACTCAGCTATCAGAAAGAACGAGTTCTCCACATTTGCTGCAACATGGATGGCACTGGAGGAGATAATGCTAAGTGAAATAAGTCAAGCAGAGAAAGACAATTATCATATGATTTCTCTCATCTATGGAACATAAGAACTAGGAAGATTGGTAGGGGAAGAAAGGGATAAAGAAAGTTGAGTAATCAGAAGAGGGAATGAAGCATGAGAGACTATGGACTCTGAGCTGAGGGCTTCAGAAGGGAGGGGGGTGGGGGAATGGGATAGATGAGTAGTAAGGAGGGCACGTAATTCATGGTGCACTGGGTTTTATATGCAACTAATGAATCATCGAACTTCATATCAGAAACCAGGGATATACTGTAAGGTTTCTAACATTATATAACAAAAAAATATTTAAAACAAAACTCCCCACAAACAGGATCCCAGGCTTGGTGGTTTCCAAAGGGAATTCTTCCAATCTTTTAAGGAAGAATACAAGTTCTTTTTAAGTAAATATGAAATATACTTCAAGAGAGATGACATGCTAAGCAAAAAATAATTTTTCAATAATGTTACCAAGATTTTAATCATGTCACCTATATTTTCTTATCACAAAAATAAGAATTTAGAAGTTAATTACAAGAAGAAAAGTGGAACAAAAACTTAAGGAGTAAAACAATCTAAATTTACACCTGAATGAACTACAAAACTAAGCAAAACCCAAAGTTAGTAGGAAATAGGAAATAATAAATGTAAAAGCAGAAATAAATGATATAGAAACTGAGAAAAATAAATGAATATAAAACTTAGTTCTTAAAAAGTTATTTAAACCTCAGTAGAATAGAAAAAAAAAACAGACCCATATATATGCTGTTTACAGGTTACTCACCTCAGACCTAAAAGGACAAACAGCCTGAATGTGAATGGATGGGAAAACACTTAAAATGCAAAAAGCAGCAGAAAATAAAGCCAAGGTGTTAGTACTTATATAATAAATAGACTTTAAACCAAAAACCATAACAAGACAAAGAAGGACATTATATAATAATAAAGGCGATCAGAGAATATAAAAATTATAAATATCTATGCATCCAACATTAACACACCTAAACACACAAAGCAAATATTAACAAACATAAATAAGGAAATGGTAATATAGTAGAAGACCTCAACAGCCCACTTACATCAATGCATAGATCATAGAGACAGAAAAACAATAAGGAAATGGTCTTGAATGAGTCATTAGACCACATGGACACAACAGATGTGTAGAGAACATCCACCAAAAAAAAGAAAGAGAATGCATTATTTTCAAGTACACATGAGGAGCACCTGGGTGTTTAGTCAGTTAAGCGTCCAACACTTGATTTCAGCTCAGGTCATGAAGGTCATTAGATTGAGCCCTGCATCGGGCTCCATGGTTGATATTCTCTCCCCCTCTTCTTCTACCCCTCCCCAACTTTCACTCTCTCTCTTTCTGTCCCTATATAATTAAAGTGTGTAAGTACACACGAAACATTCTCCAGAATGAATCACATGTTAGGCAAAAAACAAACAAACAAACAAGGTGAAATTCATTTAAGAAAACTGAAATTATACCATGTATATTTTCTGACCATGACAGTATGAACTAGAAATTGATCACGAGAGAGAGAGAGAAACTGGAAAATATGCAAATGTGTAGAGGGTAAACAGCATGCTGTTAAAGAACCAATGGATCAATGAGGAAATCAAAGAAGAAATAAAAAAATGCAGAGACAAATAAAAATAAAAACTCTAGGTATAAGATATGTAAGAAGTAGTAAAAACAGTTCTAAGAAGGAAATATAAGTAATACAGTCCTATTTTGTGAAATAACACAAAAGCTCAAATAAATAATCCAACCATACAATTAAAGGAACTAGAAAAATAAGAAACAAAGCCCTAGGTGAGTAGAAGGAAGAAAATAATAAAGATGAGAGGAAAGACAAACATATGGAAACCAAGAAAAAGGAAAAACAATGAAAACCGACAGCTGATTCTTTAAAGATATAAACAAAATTGATAAATCTTTATCCATAATCTTCAAGAAAAAAAGAGAAAGGAACAAAATAAAATAAGAAAGGAAAGAGAAGTACAAATAGTAACACAGAAATACAAAGAATTATAGGAGAATACTATGAAAAACTATATGCCAACCAATTGGACAACCCAGAAGAAATGGGTGAATTCATAAGAACATAAGCTCTTCCAAAACTGAATTAGAGAGAAATAGAAAACCTACACAGAACAACTACCAGTAACAAGATTGAATAGTTAATTTAAAAATTCCCAACAAACAAAAGTTCAGGACAAGATGGATTCACAGTTGAACTCTACCAAAAATTTAAGGAGCAAATACCTATATTCTTCAACCTATTTAAGAAATAGAAGAGGAAGGAAAAGTTTCAAATACATTCTAAAAGGCCAGCATTAACCTGACACCAAAACCAAGAAAAGACACCACAAAGCAAAAACAAAAACGAACACAACTACAGGTCAATATCCCTGATGAACATAGATGTAAAGACCTCAACAAAATATTGGCACACTACATTTCACATTACATTAAAAGGATTATTCAGCAGAATCATGTGGAATTTATTCTGGGGATACAAGAATGGTTCAATTTTTGCAAATCAATGTGATACAACACATTAGCAAAATGAAAGATAAAAATTATTGATCATCTCAATACATGCAGAAAAAGAATTTGACAAAATTCAACATCTGTCTATGATAAAAAATCTCAACAACGTGGGTTGAGAGGAAACATACTTCAACAAAATAAAAACCATATATTTAAAAAACCTGTAACGAACATAATGCACTATGGTGGGAAAAAAAGGGAGCATTTTCTCTATGATCAGGAACAAAACAAAGGTGTCCACTCTCACAACTTTTTAAAAAATTTTTTATTATGTTATGTTAGTCACCATACAGTACATCATTAATTTTTTTTAAAGATTTTATTTATTTATTTGACAGAGATAGAGACAGCCAGCGAGAGAGGGAACACAAGCAGGGAATGGGAGAGCAAGAAGCAGGCTCATAGCAGAAGAGCCTGATGTGGGGCTCGAACCCACAACACCGGGATCACGCCCTGAGCCGAAGGCAGACACTTAACCACTGTGCCACCCAGGCGCCCCAGTACATCATTAATTTTTGATGTAGTCTTCCATGATTCATTGTTTGCATACAACACCCAGTTCTCCATGCAGTACGCGCCTTCCTTAATATCCGTCACCAGCCTATTCCAATCCCCCATCCCCCTCCCCTCTGAAACCCTCAGTTTGTTTCCCAGAGTCCATAGTCTCTCATGGTTCATTCCCCCTTCTGTTTACACCACCTTCATTCTTCCCTTCCTTCTCCTACCTATCTCCCTGCTATTTCATGTGTTCCACAAATGAGTGAAACCATATGATAATTGCCTTTCTCTGCTTGACTTATTTCACTTGGCATGATCTCCTCAAGTCCTGTCCACATTGCTGCAAATGTTGGCTAATCATTCTTTTTGATGGCTGAGTTTGCCTTGTCAAATTTGCCATTCTACCTGGGGTAAAGTGGTATCTCAATGTGGTATTGAGTTGAATTTCCCTGGATGGCTAATGATTTTGAACATTTTTTCATATGTCTGTTAGCCATTTGTATGTCTTCATTGGAAAAGTATCTGTTCATATCTTTGGCCCATTTTTTTCATTTGATTATTCGTTTCTCATGTAATGAGTCCGAGCTAATAGGATCCAATAGTACATTAAAAGGATTATCCATCATGACCAAGTGGGATTCATCCCAGGGTGCAAGGGTGGTTCAACATTCACAAATCAATCAGTGTGATAGATCACATTAATAAGAGTAGAGACAAGAACCATATGATCCTCTCAATTG
Organism: Ailuropoda melanoleuca; assembly: GCF_002007445.2. Classification (NCBI taxonomy): domain Eukaryota; kingdom Metazoa; phylum Chordata; class Mammalia; order Carnivora; family Ursidae; genus Ailuropoda; species Ailuropoda melanoleuca. The sequence continues at coordinate 47,806,360 of NC_048238.1, forward strand.
ATGCAGAAAAAGCAGTTGACAAAATACAGCATCCTTTCCTGTTTAAAACCCTTCAGAGTGTAGGGATAAAGGGTACATTCCTCAATTTCATAAAAACCATCTATGAGAAGCCTACAGCAAGTATCATTCTCAATGGGGAAAAGTTGAGAGCCTTTCCCTCAAGATCAGGAACACGACAAGGATGCCCACTCTCACCACTATTGTTCAACACAGTACTAGAAGTCGTTGCAACAGCAATCAGACAACAAAAAGGGATAAAAAGTATCCAAATTGGCAAAGAAGTCTCTCTTCTCAGATGACATGATATTCTATATGGAAAACCCAAAAGACTCCACCCCCAAATTACTAGAACTCATACGACAATTCAGTAATGTGGCAGGATACAAAATCAATGCTCAGAAATCAGTTGCATTTCTATACATGAACAATGAGATTGAAGCAAGAGAAATTAGGAAATCAATTCCATTTACAATAAAACCAAAAACCATAAGATATCTCGTAATAAACTTACCAGAGAGGTAAAGGATCTATACTCTAGAAACTAAAAAACACTGATGAAAGACATTGAAGAAGACACAAAAAGATGGAAAAACATTCCATGCTCATGGATCGGAAGAATAAACTTAGTTAAAATGTCTATGCTACCCAGAGCAATCTACACTTTCAATGTTATCCCGATCAAAATACCAATGACATTTTTCAAAGTGTTCGAACAAACAATCCTAAAATTTGCGTGGAACCAGAAAAGACCCTGAATCGCCAAAGAAATGTTGAAAAGGAAAAACAAAGCTGGGGGCATCTCACTGCCTGATTTCAAGCTGTACTATAAAGCTGTGATCACCAAGACAGCATGGTACTGGCACAAAAACGGACACATAGACCAATGGAACAGAATAGAGACTCCAGAAGTGGACCCTCGACTTTATGTTCAACTAATCTTTGACAAAGCAGGAAAAAACATCCAGTGGGAAAAAGACAGTCTCTTCAATAAGTGGTGCTGGGGAAATTGGACAGCTGTATACAGAAGAATGAAACTTGACCACTCTCTCACGCCATACACAATGATAAACTCCAAATGGATGAAAGACCTCAATGTGAGACAGGAATCCATCAAAATCCTAGAGGAAAACGTAGGCTGTAACCTCTTCGATATTGGCCACAGAAACTTCTTTCATGACACTTCTCCAAAGGCAAGGGAAACAAAAGAAAAAATGAACTTGTGGGACTTCATTAAGATAAAAAGTTTCTGCACAGCAAAGGAAACAGTCATCAAAACAGAGAGGCAACTCACAGAATGGGAGAAGATATTTGCAAATGAAGCTACAGATAAAAGGCTGGTATCCAAGATCTATAAAGAACCACTCTCACCAGTTTTATTCAAAATAGTGGATGTGCTAGCCACAGCAATCAGAAAGGAAAAAAAGGAAGTGAGGCAACCATATTGATAAAGAAGATGTTAAAACTGTTGTTATTGGAAGATAACATAACAGTATATGTAAAAATCCTAAAAACTCCACAAAATGTATTGGAATAACAAATGAATTCTGTAAAGTTGCAGGATACAAAATTGATACCCAGAAATTGGTAGTGTTTTCATGCACTAAAAATGAAGAAACAGACAAAGAGACTAAGAAAACAATTTCATTTACAGTTGCACTAAAAAGAGTGAGACACCTAGAAAAAAACTTAACCAAGGAGGTGAAAGCCTGGCATCATGAAAAATATAAAAAATTAATTAATGAAATTGAAATGACACAAAAAAATTGAGAGGAATTCCATGATTATGAATTAGAGGATTCAATATTGTTAAAATGCACACACTGCCCAAATTAATAAACAAATTCAATGCAATCCCTCTCAAAACACAAATAGCATTTTTTCCACAAAACTAGAATAAATAATACTAAAATTTGCATGGAACCATAAAGGCTCTGAATAGCCAAGGCTATCTTGAGAACAAAATAACATAGTTAAAAGTAGCAAAATTCTGCATTTCAAGACATACTACAAGGCAGTAGTAATAAAAACAATATGGTACTGGCACAAAAACACACATGTAGATCATGAAACAGAACAGAGAGTCCAGTAATAAGCCCACACTTATATTGTCAATTAATTTATGGCACAGAAGGCAAGAACATACAACAAGGAAAAGACAGCCTTTTCAATCAATGGTGTTGGGAAACCTGGACAGAAAAAAGCAAAGCAATGAAATTGGACCACTTTATATCATCGTTTACCAAAATAAATTGAAAATGGATTAAAGACCTAAGTGTTACACCTGAAACCATAAAAATCCTATAAATGAACACATGTAGAAATTTCTCTGACATTAGCCTTAGCAATATTTTTTGAAGATATGACCCCTATGGAAAGGAAACTAAAGGAAAAATAAACTGCTAGGACTGCATCAAAATTAAAATATTTTACACAGCAAAGGAAGCCATCAACAAAACAAAAAGATAACTGACTGAATTGGGGAAGGTATTTGAAAATGATATATTTGACAAGAGGTTACTACCATATATATGGTAGTAACTATATATACATATATATATATATATATATAGCATAAAATATATAGCACATATATATAACCATATATACCATATATATAACTAAATATATATCATATATATATATACAGTATATATATATGTTACTTATACATATGTCACTACTATATATATATTTTTTGTTGGTGAGATTATATGTATATCTATATATCTGTATATATAGATATAGATATCTGTGGAAAAACTAGATCATATGGTATATATATATCTTAATACCAACAAAATAAATAAATAATCTCACTTAAGAAATGGGCAGAGGACCTGAATAGACATTTAAAAAAAAATACAGATGACCAAAAGACACCTGAAAAGATGCTCAACATCCTTAATCATCAGGGAAATGGAAATCAAAACACAATGAGATCTCACCTTACACCTGTCAGAATGGCTAAAATTAAAAAGACAAGGAATAGTAAATATTGGTGAGGACTAGGAGATAACACTCATGCACTATTGGTGAGAATGTAAATTAGTACAACCACTGTGGAAAATGTTATGGAAGTTCCTCACAAAATTAAAAAAGGGAATACCATATCATCTAGTTTTTCCACTGCTGGGTATTTATCCAAAGAAAATGAAAACACCAATTTGAAAAGATACATTCACCCTTATGTTTATTGCAGCATTATATATAATAGCTAAGATATGGAATCAACCTAAGTGTTTATCCATAGATGAATGAAAAAGGAAGATGTCATACACACACAAACATACATATAGACACACACACACACACACACACACACACACTGGAAATACTATGCAGTCATAAAAATTGTGAGATCTTGCCATTTGTGACCCATGGATGAACCTGGAGAGTATAATGCTAAGTGAAATAAGTCAGACTGACAGGGACAAATACCATATATTTTCATTCATACGTGAAACCTAAAAAAAACAAAACAAATGAATAAACAAGCAGCACAAAGCAGAATTAGACCTACAGAGAACAAGTTGATGTTTCCCAGAGGGAAGGGGGTTAAGGTGTTGGGCAAAATGGGAGAAGGAGATTGGGAGAAACAGGCTTCCAGTTATAGAATGAATAATTCATGGAATAAAAGGTACAGCACAGGGGAGGAGTTAAGATGGCAGGGAAATAAGGGGAACCTGGGGCTTTCATCACCCTTGAACACAGCTGAATTGAAGTCAGATCATTTGGAACACCCAGGAAACCTATCTGAGGATTTGAAGTAGGATTTCTACAGTTGGAGGGAGATGACATGGCAGGTACAAGGTGCATGGAAGTGAATTGACAGAGAGAAAAGTTGCCTTGCTATGGAGGGGAGGGAAACATTTCAGTGGGGAGAGAAAAAGAAGAGAAGGAGAGAGGGGCTGAGAGAGTGTGGCACCAGGTTCACACAAGAGGAAAACCTCTTAGATCACAGACTGGGGAGCTGGGGGAACTGAGTGGCTCAGGTTTTTTGCTGTGAGTGTAACTAAACTTTGAGCTTTTGGAAGTGCATGACTATCTCTGGAGAGTTGTTGTAGCATGTGATCCTAGAGAGTAGGAAGGCTCTGGCCCAGGAGCCAGCGCAAAGTGGTGTAAGGATCTCAGAGGTCACACTGGGAATGATCATTCCCCTTCCTGGAGTACATTTAGAAGAGGGTATATATCCTCTCCAAGGACAAAAGACCCTGCAGGAGCCAGCAAACTGCCTTTCATCTGCAGCAAAAAGGCACACACAGAGGCTGGATAACATGGGCACTGCTTTTCTTGTTGCCAAAGCGTAGAATCCAAGCACTGTGCAGGAGGGGGGCTGTTTTTCTGGGACAAAGAGCACTAGTCAGAATACAGTGAGCCTCTAACATGGAGGAAGGAGCAGATGTGAGTGGTGCTGGCTGCTTTAAGATTTGGAGTTTTGAATCCCAGCCAAGCCAAAGATAAACTCAGGAGAGCTGGGCCCTTGCTCTTCTGTGAGGGCTTCCTGAACAGCAAGGGGTGTGAGATACCATCTGGAGACTAGTGGGGTGCGCCATTTTACCCCTGCTACCAACATGTTGAACATCAGAGAGCAACACAGTGGCCCCCAGTGAAGGTGGAAGCTACTTACACCAACCCCCACCCCCATCCTGTGTTTGGCAAGTGCCTTTTTTCATTATGGTTGAATTGACTCTGAGCCAGCACAGCAGGACTATACCCCAGAAGAACAAAAACGGCAGCACGGTGCATACACCAAGTTTACTGATCATACAGTGCCTCACAGCGCTCCATTCAATTCTGGTGGAAATAGCAACAGGGCGTTTTTTTCACTTACTCTTTTTTGGAATCAGAAGTATAGTTTTTTGTTTATTTTGTCATTCCCTTTCTTTTTTTAAATTTTTTATAATAATTTTTTATTATGTTATGTTAGTCACCATACAGTACATCCCTAGTTTTTGATGTAATGTTCCATGATTCATTACTTGCAGATAACACCCAGTGCACCATGCAATACATGCCCTCCTTACTACCCATCACCAGCCTATCCCATTCCACCACCCCCTCCCCTCTGAAGCCCTCAGTTTGTTTCCCAGAGTCCATAGTCTCTCATGGTTCCCTTTCTCTCTTCTTTTTTCCGTTAAATCAGCCTTCATTTTTCTTTTATTTTTCTTTATTTTTTTCTTTTTCCTTTCTTTTTCTTTGGAATCAAGCTTACAGGTTTGTTTGTTTGTTTTTTTTTGTTTGTTTTTGATTGTCTGGGTTTTTTTTGTTGTTGTTCCTATTCCATTGTTTCATTTTTGGATCAGCCTTTTTTTTCTTTGTTTTTCTTTGTTTTTCTTTTCTCTCTCTCTCTTTTCTTTTCTTTTTTTTTTTCACAGTACAGCCTTTTTTCAACAAATGAATCAAAGCACACCTAGACCGAGGAACAAACACACTGCAAGCAAAGAGGAACACAGCATATACCAGAAACACTTTCTGAAGTGCCAGGCCCTGGTCTGTGCATGACCACTTTTTAATATAGCATTACTCTGAGGTGCAGGAAAGATAACGAGCTATCCTTACATGCAAAAAATAGAAACTTAGCCAAAATGACAAGATGGGAGAATTCTCCCCAAAAGAAAAGTCGGGAAGATATCACAGCCAGGGACTTGCTCAAAGCAGATGTAAGCAATATATCTGACCAAGAATTTAGATCAACAGTTATAAGATTACTAGCTGGCCTTGGAAAAAGCATAGAACACATCAGAGAAATCCTTGCTGCAGAAATAAAAGACCTAAATACTAGTCAGCCTCATATAAAAAATGCTATAACAGAGATGCAAAACAGACTGGATATAATCAGTACAAGGATTGAATAAGCAGAGGAGAAGATAGGTGATATAGAAAATGGAATTATGGAGAATAATGAAGCTGAAAAGAAGAGGGACAGAAAACTATTAGATCACCAAGGTAGACCTAGACAACTCAGTGATTCCATAAAGCGAAATAATATCCATAGGAGTACAAGAAGAAGAGAGGGAGAAAAAGACAGAAGGTTTATTTGAATAAATTATACCTGAGAACTTCTGTAATCTGAGGAAGGAAACAGGCACAGAAAACTCCCCTCAAAATCAACAAAAACAGGTCAATACCCTAACACATCATAATGAAACTTGAAGAATACAAAGATAAAGAGAAAATTCTGAAAGTAGCTCTGGAGGAAAAGTCCTTAACCAATAAGGGTAAACACATAAGGCTACCAGCAGACCTGTACACAGAGAACTGGCAGGCCAGAAAGGACCAGCGTGATATATTCATGTGATAAATGGGAGAAATATGCAGCCAAGAATAGTTTATCCACAAGGCTGTCACTCAGAATAGAAGGGAAGATAAAGAGTTTCAAAGACAAATAGAAATTAAAGGAGTTCATGAACACTAAAACAGTTCTGAAAGAAATATTAAAGGGGATGTGTTGAGCAGAGAGACCAAAAGTAACAAAAACTAGAAATGAGGAAAGACAATCTATAGGAACAACAACCTTACAGATAATAAAGTTGCACTAAATTCATATCTTTCAATAATTACTTTGAATGTAAATATACTAAATATTCCAATCAAAAAACATAGGGTATCAGAATGGATAAAACATAAGACCCACTGATATACAGCTTACAAGAGACTCATTTTAGACCTAAAGACACCTCCAGATTGAAAGTAAGTTGGTGAAGTACCATTTATCATGCTAATGGACATCAAAAGAAAAATGGAGTACTCATTCCTATATCAGGCAAACTAAACCAAAGACCATAAAAAGAGATGAAGAGGGGCACTATATCATAATAAAAGGGTCTATCCAACAATATCTAACAATTATAAATATTTATGCCCCCAACTTGGGAGCACTCAAATGTAGTAATTAGTAACAAACTTAAAGAAATTAGTTAAAAATAATACAAAAATAGTAAGGGACTTCAACACTCCATGAACAATGATGGACAGATTGTGTGAGCAGAAGATCAACAAGGAAACAAGGGCTTCGAAAGACACACTGACCAGATGGACTTCACAGATATATTTAGGGAATTTCATCCTAAAGCAGCAGAATACACATTCTGTTCAAGTACACATGGATCATACTGCAGGATAGATCACATACTGAGTCACAAATCAGGTTTCAACTGGTACCAAAAGACTGGGATGATCTCCTGCATATTCTCAGACCACAATGCTTTGAAACTTGAACTCAATCACAAGAGGATATTTGGAAGGAATTCAAACATTTGGAAGCTAAAGATCATCCTACAAAAGAATGAATGGGTCAACCAGAAAATTAAAGAAAAATTAAGAAAAAAAACATGGAAATAAATGAAAATGAAAACACAACTATTCAAAACCTTTCAGATACAGCAGAGGCAGTCCTAAGAGGAAAGTACATAGAGCAAGCCATTCTCAAAAAACTAGAAAAATTTCAAATACACAAGCTAATCTTACACCTAAAGGAACTGGGGGGGAGGGGGAAACTAAAACCTAAACCGCGTAAGAGAAAGGAAATAATAAAGATGACAGCAGAAATCAAGGATACAGAAAAAAAAAAAACAACCACTAGAACAGATCAAGGAAACTAGGAGCAGGTTCTTTGAAAGAATTAACAAGAGCAATAAACTCTAACCAGACTTATCAAAAAGAAAAGAGAAAGAACCCAAATAAAGAAAATCATGAATTAAAAAGGAGAGATCAAACCAAAACTGCAGAAATACAATTATAAGAAAATATTATCAGCAATTACATGTTAACAAATTAGGCAATCTGGAAGAAATGGATAAATCCCTAGAAATATATTACGTACCAAAACTGAAACAGGAAAAAATAGAAAACCTGAACAGGTCCATACCCAGCAAGGAAATTGAATTAGTAATCAAAAATCCCCCAGAACAAGAGTTCAGGGCTAGATGGCCTTCCAGCAGAATTTTACCAAACATTTAAAGAAGAATTAATACCTATTCTTCTGAAACTTATTCAAAAAAATAGAAATGGAAGGAGAACATCCAAAAACACTTGATGAGGTCAGCATTACCTTGATCCCAAAACCAGACAGACTCCACTAAAAAGCAGAATTGCAGAGCAGTATCCCTGATGAACATGGATATAAAAAATCTCATCAAGATACTAGCTCATAGGATCCAACATTATGTTAAAAGGATTGTTCACCACAACAAAAGCAGATTTATTCCTGGACTCCAGGGTTGGTTTAACATCCTAAAATTAGTCAGTGAGATGCACCACATTGATAAAAGATAGGACAAGAGACATATGATCCTCTAAATAAAAGAAGAAAAATATTGACAAAATACAGCATACTTTCTTGATAAAAACTCTCTGCCATGTAGGCATAGAGGGAACATATCTCAATATTGTAAAAGTCATCTACAAGAAACTCACAATGAATATCATTCTCAATGGGGAAAAACTGAGTGCTTTTCCGCTAAGGTCAGGAATACAGCAGGGATGTCCACTCTCACCACTGTTGTTCAACATAGTACTGGAAGTCCTAGCCTCAGCAGTCAGACAACAAAAATAAATAAGAGGCATCCAAATTAGCAAAGAAGTCAAACTTCCACTCTTCGCAGATGACATGGCACTCTACTTAGAAAACCAAAAAGACTCCACCCAAAAATTGCTAGAATTGATGTAGGAATTTAGTAAAATTGCTGGAAATAAAATCAATGGACAGAATTCAGTTGCATTTTTATACACTAAAAATGAGGCGGAAAAAAAGTGAAATCAAGGAAACGATCCCGTTCACAATTACACAAAAATTCATAAGGAATGTTGAAAAAGAAAACCAAAGATGGGGGCATCACAATTCCAGACTTTAAGCTGTATTACCAAGCTGTAATCATGAAGACAGTATGGTACTGGCACAAAGACAGACACATAGATCAATGGAACAGAATAGAGAACCCAGAAATGGACCCTCAACTCTATGGTCCACTAACCTTTGACAAAGCAGGAAAGAATATCCAAGGGGAAAAAGACATTCTCTTCAACAAATAGTGTTGGGAAAATTGGACAGCCACATGCAAAAGAATGAAACTTGACCATTTTCTTTCACCAACATAAAAATAAACTCGAAATGTATGAAAGACCTAAATGTGAGACAGGAATCCATCAAAATCCTGGAAGAGAACACAGGCAGCAACCTCTTTGACTTCGGCCGAAGCAACTTCTTGCTAGTCATGTCTCTGGAGGAAAGGGAAACAAAAGCAAAAATAAACTGTTGGGACTTGATCAGGAGAAAACTCTTTTTGCACAGCAAAAGAAACAATCAACAAAACTAAAAGGCCACCTATGGAATGGGAGAAGATATTTGCAAATGGCAAAACAGTAAAGGGCCAAGATCTGTAAGGAATTTATCAAACTCAATGCCCAAAACCAAAATATCTACTTAAGAAATGGGCAGAAGACATGATCAGACATGTTTCCAAAGAATACAAGCAGATAGCTAAAGACACATGAAAAAATGCTCAATATCCCTTGGCTTCAGAAAAATCCAAATCAAAAACACAACAAAATACCACCTCACACAGGTCAGAATGGTAAAATTAACAACTCAGGAAATAACAGATGTTGGTGAGGATGCAGAGAAAGGGGAATCTTCTTACACTGTTTTTGAAGTGCAAGCTGGTCCAGTCACTCTGGAAAACAATATGGAGTTTCCTCAGAAAGTTAAAAATAGAGCTACCCTCCAACCCAGCCATTGAACTATTATGTATTTATCCAAAGGATACAAAAATAATGATTTGAAGGGACACATGCACCCCAGTGTTTATAGCAACAACGTCCACAATTGCCAATTTATGGAAAGAGTCTAGATGTTCATTGATGGACGAATGGATAAAGAAGGTGTGATGTATATATACAATGGAGTATTACTCAGCCATCAAAAAATGAATTCTTGTCATTTGCAATGTTGTGGATTGAATAAGAGTGTATTATGCTAAGCAAAATAAGTACATCAGAAAAAGACAAATACCATATGATTTCACTTATATGGAATTTAAGAAACAAAACTGATGAACATAGGGAAAGCGAATGATAAGATAAAAACAGAAAGAGGCAAACCATAAGATGACTGGATTAAGAAGATGTGGTCCATATATACAATGCAATATTACTCAACCATCAGAAAGAATGATTACCCAACATTTGCAGCAGCATGGACGGGACTGGAGGAGATCATGCTAAGTGAAATAAGTCAAGCAGAGAAAGACAATTATCATACGGTTTCACTTATTTATGGAACACAAGAAATAGCAGGATGATCTGTAGGAGAAGGAAGGGAAGAATGAAGGGGGGGGCTAAACAGAAGGGGGAATGAACCATGAGAGACTATGGACTCTGGGAAACAAACTGAGGGCTTCAGAGGGGGGGCATGGGGGATTGGGATTGGCCGCTGATGGGTATTAAGGAGGGCATATTGCATGGAGCACTGTGTGTTATATGCAAACAATGAATCATGGAACACTACATCAAAAACTAAGGATATACTGTATGGTGACTAACATAATAAAAAATTATTATAAAAAAAGAGACTCTTAACTCTAGGGAACAAACAGAAGTTTGCTTGAGGGGAGGTGGGTGGGGGGATAGGATTTTTGGGTAATGGTCATTAAGGAGGGCACTTGTAATGAGCACTGGGTGTTATATGCAGTTGATGGATCACTAAACCCTACCCTGAAACAAATACACTATATGTAACTAACTTGAATTTAAATTTTAAAAAGTTACATCATAAGGAATATAGCCAATGATGCTGTAATAGTATTGTGTGGTAACATGGTAGCTGCATCTGTGGTGAGCATAGCATAATGCATAAAGAAGTTGAATTACTATGTTGTACACCTGAAAATAATGCCATTGTTTATCAACTGTATTCAAATAAAAATTGTTATAAAACAAATCTATTTCAGATTTTTACTAACTTAATTTCAGATACATATAGAAATGATATTGTTATATACATGCATTCTATACCTAAACTATTTGGGGGTATAATTGTTTTATATATTATAATACCACTAATATAATGAGAAAAAATCAGTAAACCTCTAACTAGACTTGTCAAGAAAAAAGGAGGGCTCAAATAAGTAAATCAGAAGTGAAAAATGAACAGTACAACTCATCCCATAGTAATACATCAAATCAGAACAGTATTACAAGCAATTACACTCCTAAAAATTGTACAACAGCTGAAATGGATAAATTCCTAAAAACACAAAGGCTTCTAAGACTGAATCACAAAGGAATAGAAAATCTGTATAGGTTGTTTACCAATAATGAAATTGAATCAATAATTTAAAACTTCCAAGAACCTAAATTGCAGGATGAGATGAATTCACAGGTAATTTTTAAAATTTTTAAAATTCATTTATTTGAGAGGGAGATAGTGAGAAAGAACATGAGTGGGGAGGAGAGGGAGAAGCAGGCTCCCTGAGAGCAGGGAGCCCAATGTGGGACTCGATTCCAGGACCCTGGGATCACGACATGAGCCAAAGGCAGACACTTAACCAACCAAGCCACTCAGGCACCCATTCACAGGTAAATTTTACTGAACTTTTAAAGAAGAGTTAGTACCTGTTTTCTTAAAAATTTCCAAACAACTGAAGAGGATAGAAAGCTTCCAAACTCATTTTATGGGGCCACTATTACTCTGATATCAAAACAAGAAAAAGATGACACAAAAAGGAAATCCATAGGCCAATACCCCTGGTTAAGATAAATGCAAACATCCTTAACAAAATATTTGCAAAATGAATTTAATAATACATTAAAAGAATCATATATTATGTTCAAGTGGGATTTATTCTAGGAATGTACAGGTGGTTCAACAACCACAATTCAAACATAATACACCACATTGTCAAAAGGATGATTTGAAACTGTGCAGAAAGACACCTGACCAACTTTCAACATCATTTATGACAAAACTCTCAATAAGTGAATATAGAGGGAATGAAGCTCAATATAATAAGGACCGTATAAGAGAAACCAACAGTTAACATCAAATTAAGCTGTTAAATGGTGAAAACTTTTCCTCTAAGATCAGGAAAATACAAGGATGACCACTCTATCCACTTTTATTCCATGTATTGTGGAAGTACTTTCCTCAGCAATTAGGCAACAAAAATAAATAAAAGTTATCCAGATTGGAAAGGAAGAATTAAAGTTGCCGGTATTTGGAGATACTATAAAAAAAGACCATAGAGAGTACTCTAAAAAATTATAAGTAATAATAAATTTAGTAAAGCTGCAGGATACAAAACTAACATACAAAAATTAGATGTGTTTCTATACACTACTAATGGTCTATCAGAAATTAAGAAAGTTGGGTGCCTGGATGGCTCAGTACATTAAGTGTCTGCCTTCAGCTCAGGTCATGATACCAGGGTCCTGGGATTGAGCCCCACATCGGGCTCTCCGCTCAGCAGACAGCCTGCTTCTCCCTCTCTCTCTTCAACTCCCACTCTTGCACTCTCTCTCTCTGTCAAATAGATAAATAAATTCTTAAAAAAAGAAAATAAGAAAGCAATGCCATTTACAATTGAATCAAAAGAATAAATACATAATTTAGGAATTAATTTAAACAAAAAAGCTGAAAGACATGTACTCTGAAAACTACAAGACCTGGAAGAAAGAAATCAAGAAGGCACACAAAAAAATAGAAAGATATACTGTGTCCATGGACTAGAAATATTAATATTGGTAAAATGTCCTGAATAAGCAGAACAACCTACTGATTCCAAGCAGTCCCCATCAACACACCAATGTCATTTTTCACATATACAAAGAATCCTAAAATTTGTATGAAACCACAAAAGAAACCAAGTACCCAATGCAGTTTGAAGACAAAAATAACAAAGATGGATATATCATGCTTCCAGATTTCAACATACATTATGAAGCTACACTAATCAAAACAGCATGGTGTTGACACAGAAACAACCACATAGATCAATCGAATAGAAAAGAGACCCCAGAAATAAACCAATGTATATATGGTCAATTATTCTATGCAAAGGAGGCAAGAATATACAATGGAGGAAAAGACAGTCCCTTCAATAAATGATATTGGGAAAACTGAACAGCTACATGCAAAAGAATGAAACCAGACCACTACTAAATGAATGAATGAATGAATGAATCAATCAATCAATACTGATTAGAAACATAAATGTGGGATCTAAAAGCATAAGCTGCCTAGAAGAAAATACAAAAAGGAAGCTCTTGGATATAAGGTTTTTTTAAATTTAAATTCAATTAATTAACATATAATATATTATTTTTTTCAGGTGTATAGGTCTGTGATTCATCAGTGTTATATAATACCCAGTGCTTACTCATTACAATACATACCCTCCACAATGTCCATCACTCAGTTACCTCATCCCTCCACCCCCCTTCCCTCCAGCAACCCTCAGTTTGTTTCCTATCATTAAGAGTCTCTTATGGTTTGTCTCCCTCTCTGGTTTCATGTTCTTTCATTTTTTCCTCTCTGCCCCTATGATCCTCTGCCTTGTTTTTTAATTCCACATATCAGTGAGATCATATGATAATTGTCTTTCTCTGATTGATTTATTTTGCTTAACATAATACCCTCTAGTTTGATATACATCATTGCAAATGATAAGATTTCATATTTTGATGGCTGTGTAATATGCCATTGTGTATATATACACTACATCTTCTTTACCGATTTATCTGTTGATGGACATCTTGGCTCTTTCCATAGTTTGGCTATTGTGGACATTGCTGTTATAAACATTGCGGTGTTGCCCCTTCGGATCACTATATTTGTATCCTTGGGGTAAATGCCCAGTAGTGCAGCCACTCTGGAAAACAGTATGGAGGTTCCTCAAAAAGTTAAAAATAGAGCTACCATACAACTCAGCAATTGCACTACTGAACATTTACCCCAAAGATGCAGATGTAGTGATCCAAAGGGGCACGTACACCACAATGTTTATAACAGCAATGTCCACAATAGCCAAACTATAGATAGAGCCAAGATGTCTAATGACAGATGAATGGATAAAGAAAATGTAGTGTGTATATATATTTACAATGGCATATAACACAACCATCAAAATATGAAATCTTATCATTTGCAATGACATGGATTGAACTAGAGGGTATTATGTTAAGCAAAATAAATCAATCAGAGAAAGACAATTATCATATGATCTCACTGATATGTGGAATTAAAAAACAGTAGAGGATCATAGGGGCAGAGAGGAAAAAAATGAAAGAACATGAAACCAGAGAGGGAGACAAACCATAAGAGACTCTTAATTATAGGAAACAAACTGAGAGTTGCTGGAGGGGAGTGGTTTGGAGGGATAGAGTACCTGGGTGATGGATATTAAGGAGGGGATATGACGTAGTGAACACTGGGTATTATTACAAGACTGATGAATCATTGACCTCTCTCAGAAACAAGTAATATATTATGTTAATTAATTGAATTTAAATAAAATGCTTTTTTTTTAAAGATAGAACCAGGTGATGGGTAGTAAGGAGGGCACGTATTGCATGGTGCACTTGGTGTTATGCACAACTAATGAAGCATTCGAACTTTACATCGGAATCCGGGGATGTACTGTATGGTGACTAACATAATATAATAAAAAAATCATTAAAAAAAAGGTAGAACCAAAGGGGAAAAAAAGAATTTGTATTCTGTGATATTTGAAACAAATGTTCTTTATATACCTATTAAGTCCCTATGGTCCAATGTGTCATTTCAGGCCAATGTTTTCTTATTGATTTAAACTCTGGATTAACTGTACATTGATGTAAATGTATTAACATCTCTTGTTATTGTATCACTATAATTTCTCTTTCCAACTCTGTTAATATATGATTTAATTGTTTAGGTGCCCCTATGTTGAGTGCATAAATATTCATGAATATTATATATTTTTCTTGAATTGACTCTTTTATCATTACATAATGTCCTTCTGGTTTGTTTTGTAAGTTTTTATTTAAACTCCAATTAGTAAACATAGAGTGTAATATTACTTTCAGGTGTACAATTTGGGGATTCTACACATACATGCAACACTTGGTGCTCAGCACAAGTACACTCCTTAATCCACATCACTTATTTAAACCAAACCCACCCCACCTTCTTTTTGCTAACCATCAATTTGGTCTCTATAGTTAAAGTCTGTTTCTTGGTTTGCTGTTTCTCTCTTTTGTTCCTTGTGTTCCCTTTGTTTTGTTTCTTAAATTCCACATATGAATGAAATAATATGGTGTTTGTCTTTCTCTGACTGACTTCTTGCACTTAACATGATACTCTCTAGCTCCATTCACGTCATTGCAAAGGGCAAGATTGCCTTCTTTTTATGGCTAAGTAATATTCCATTGTGTGTGTATATATCTTTTTTTCTTTATCCATTCATCAGTCCATGGACATGGAGGCTGTCTGGAAAATTTGCCTATTGTAGATAATGCTGCTATAAACATCGAGGTGCATGTATCACTTTGAATTAGTATTTTTTATTCTTTGGGTAAATTCATAATAGTGAAATCACTGATTTTTGGGGTAGTTCTATTTTTTAACTTCTTGAGGAACCTCCATAGTGTTTTCCAGAGTGGCTGCACCAGTTTGCCTTCCCATCAATAGTGCAAGAAAGTTCTGCTTTTTCCATATCTCCACTAATACCTGTTGTTTCTTGTGCTGTTCATTTTAGCCATTCTGACATGTGTGAGGTGATTATCTCCCTGTAGTTTTGATTTGTATTTCCCTGATGATGAGTGATGTTGAGCATCTTTTCATGTATCTGTTGGCCATTTGTATGTATTCCTTGGGAACATGTCTATTCATGTCTTCTGCCCATTTTTTATTTGGTTTATTCATTTGTTGGTCTTGATTTTTATAAGTTCTTTATATAAGTTGGATACTAACCCTTTATCATATATGTCATTTGCAACTATCTTCTCCCATTCTGTAGGTTGCATTTTAGTTTTCTTGGTTGTTTCCTTTGCTGTGCAGAATCTTTTTATTTTGATGAATTTCCAATAGCTTATTTTTGCTTTTGTTTCCCTTGCCTCAGGGGACATATCTAGAAAGGAGTTACTATGGCAGAGTCAAAGAGATTACTGCCTGGGTTCTTCTCTAGGATTTTTATGGTTTCCTGTCTCACATTTAGGTCTTTCATTGATTTTTTAATTCATTTTTGTGTGTGGTGTAAGAAAGTTGTCCGGGTTCATTCTTTTGTATGTTGCTGTCCAGTTTTCCCAACAGTATTTGTTGAAGAGACATTTTCCATCAGATATTCTTTCATGTTTTGTTGAAGATTAATTGAAAATATGGTTGTGGGTTTATTCCTGGGTTTTCTATTCTGTTCTACTCATCTTTGTGTGTATTTTGTGCCAGTACCATACTGTCTTGATCATTACAGTTTTGAAATATAACTTGAAGTATAGAATTCTGATGTCTACAGGTTTGCTTTTATTTTTCAAGGTTGCTTTGGCTATTCAGGGTCTTTTGTGGTTCCATACAAATTTTAGGATGTTTTTTCCATCTCTGTGAAAAAATGGTGATGGTATTTTGATAAGAATTGCATTAAATGTATAGATAGCATTAGGTAGTATAGACGTTTTAACAAAATTTATTTTTTCAATCCATGAGCATCAAATGTCTTTCCATTTCTTTTTGTTATCTTCAATTTCTTTCATCAGTGTTTCATAGTTTTCAGAGTAGAGGTCTTTCACTCCTTTGATTAGGTTTGTTCCTAGGTACCTCATCGTTTTTAGGGCAATTGTAAATGGGATTGATTCCTTAATATCCTTTCTGCTGCTTCATTATTGTGGTATAGAAATGCAACAGATTTCTGTATTCAATTTTATATCCTGTGACTTTATTGAATCCATGCATTAGCTCTAGCAATTTTTTAATGGAGTATTTGGGTTCTATATAGAGTAGCATGTCATCTGCAAGTAGTGACAGTTTTACTTCTTCCTTGCTTACGTGGATGCCTTTTATTTCTGTTGTCTGATTGTTGTGGCTAGGACTTCCAGTACTGTGTTAAATAACCATGGTACAGTGGACATCCCCATTCTATTTTTCCCCATTGAGGATGATATTAGCTCTGGGTTTTTGATACTTGGCCTTTATGATATTGAGGTATATTCCCTCTAAACCTATTTTGTCAAGAGTTTTTTTTTTTTATCATGAATGGATGTTGTATGTTGTCAAATGCCTTTCTGCATGTATTGAAATGGTCATATAGTTCTTACCCTTTCTTTTATTAATGTGGTGTTTCTCATTGATGAATTTGTGAATATTGAATTACCCTTGTAACCCAGGAATAAATCTGACTCGATCATAGTAAATAATTCCTTTAATGTATTGTTGGATTAAGTAAATATCCAAGGTTCATTTGAGCCTTGTTATTCTGTCTTTAGAAAGAGCCCTGAGTCCCTCTTGCTTATACCCTCAGTGCCCTTTCAAATACCTGTTGGTCCCTAGATAGTTATCTGGTCCTAGGTCTTTCTTTCATTTACTGTTCTCTTATTCCTTTATTTATAGTTTTTAATTTTCTCTTCATTTCCCTCCCATTCCCCAATCATGAATTAGGGGTGAGAATGGGTGGCAAATGACATTTCCTTTATGTGACTGTACAAGAGAGTGGCCTAATTCTACCATTTGGTATGGAGCTTTATAGTTTGCAAAGCACTACAACATGTATGGATCTGTTCAAGAGAGATTTAATGAGCACTCCTCTGTGTTGGGCACATGATCTTGTGGCATCCTCACAACCCTGTAAGGTAGGTTGATGGAGCCCAAAGCCCAGCTGGGGATGCTGGACTCAGATCACTGGTTCATGAGCAGTGTCAGAGAGGATTGGGCTGCATCACCTGGCTCCCTCCAGTTTCATCAGCTGGCTCCCAGATCTATCCCTAAGGAGGATGCTGTGCTTCTCCCAAAGGGGTGGGAGAAAGAATAGAGAGGCTTAGAGGTAAACTGGTTCACAACCCCCCACCAGTTGTTTTTTTGTCCCTAGAAAGAACTGTGAGTCTCTTTTGCCTGTACCTCCACCCCACCACCCCCAAATGCCTATTGGTCCCTGAAGAGTCACCTGACACTAGGTCCCTCTTACTGGAGGTAGGATGGCTTCTTCCAAAGCAGAGAGCAGCCAAGCACCCTCTGTGGCTTGCTTCCAGCTTTGTGGCCTGGACAAACAGGGTGATTTTGAAGTCTCTTGTCCATGGGCACAGAGTTGGAAGCCAGGATGGTTCCAGGATAGCAAATTTGCCGGCCCTCAAACCATTTACACTACAAAAAATATCTCCTACAGAAATGTAAGGGACTGAGTCCTTACACTGGGGTTGGGAAAAGGAAACTGCCCACTGTCTTTCAGTGCCTTACCCTAACTGCTCCCATCTCTTACCCCACCTTCCTCTCAATCCCCATATCTCCCATGTTGAAATCACCTTAAAAGAAAAGAAAAACAAAAATTAAAAATCAAAATATGCAGAAAAGAACAAGTAACTACATTTCAGGTATCAAACTAAGGGGGAGAAAGTTAGACATCTACTGTTGCCCATACTTTCATCCATATGTTCCATCTACCCCTTGTAATTCTTAGTGGCGACATAAATGTACTTGTGCTAAATTTCATACTCAAATTATACCCTGTCCCCAGCCACACTCTTCATTTATGCTGATTTTCATTTCTGAGACTTGAGAATGAATATTTGGCCTGTGCTTTTTTGGTTCACAAAGACAATGCTTTGTCTCATTTGATCCTCATGAGACCTTGTAAGGCAATCAAGTGGGAGTGATCAGACCCATATTACAGATGAATAAATTGTGACAGAGAGGGGAAGCAATTTGTCTAAGGGCACAGCCACATCCTCTTCTTTCTTAATAAAGTCATTTCTACTGAAGTATCTAGGACTCATAGCATTAAGAGCAGTGAAAACTTCATCTGCATGGATGGCTGGTCTACCATTGGCCTTTTGGTACATCCAGTGAAAAGACTTAAAAAAAATCTGTGAGCAGGTGGAAGGAAGGGAATTTCTGGGGGGACAGTCCTGAAGAATGGCCTTTGCCATCATAAGAAAGCAAGCAGAAAGGTATAACACCACTCCATGTGCACTTTGGCAGAGGTTCCAGCACAAATGGGCTGATGCCAACACTTCCTGCTTCGAACTGGGTGGAGATAAGACTTTCTGCATTCATTTAACAACCAGTCTATCTCCCTACCACCCACAGCTACTATATATTGAGCCCCTACTCTGTGTCAGGTATTGTGTTGTATATTTTGCCTCTCCAACTCCCAAAACTGAGAAAAGGAAAGCTAGGGTCGTCAGCCCAAGTTTAGAGAGAGGGGTAAAACAGAACCGAAGTGTTGAAGAGATCTGCTCAAAATCACATAGTGAGTTGTTCAAGAGCCAAAGTAAGAACAAAGATTCCTAGGATTCTAGTTAATCCTAGACATTTTCAAGGATCCAGTCTCTAAACTTAAATTTTGTTGCTACTCCTAGATCCAGTAATCAAATAAACAGTTATAGTGTCCTTAATAAGAATATCTTCTCCAATGACATGACACTGTATATGGAAAACCCAAAAGAATCCACTCCCAAACTATTAGAAGTTATAGAACAATTCAGTAACTTGGCAAGATACAAAATACAAAATCAATGCCCAGAAATCAGTTGCATTTCTATACATGAACAACGAGACTGAAGAAAGAGAAATTAGGGAATCCATCCCATTTACAATAGCCAAAAACCATACGTTACCTTGGAATTAACTTAACCAGAGACGTAAAGGACCTATATTCTAGAAACTATAAATCACTCCTGAAAGACATTGAGGAAGACATAAAAAGATGGATAAATATTCCATGCTCATGGATCGGAAGAATTAACATATTTAAAATGTCCATGCTACCCAGAGCAATCTACACTTTCAATGCTATCCCGATCAAAATACCGAGGAAATTTTTCAAAGAACTGGAACAAATAGTCCTTAAATTTGTATGGACCTAGAAAAGGCCCCAAATTTCCAGGGAACTGTTGAAAAGGAAAAACAAAGCTGGGGCATCACAATGCTGGATTTCGAGCTGTACTACAAAGCTGTGATCACAAAGACAGCACGTACTGGCACAAAAACAGACACATAGACCAATGGAACAGAAGAGAGAGCCCAGAAATTGACCCTCGGCCCTTTGGGCAACTAATCTTTGATAAAGCAGGAAAAAACTTCCGGTGGACAAAAGACAGTCTCTTCAATAAATGGTGCTGAGAAAAGTGGACAGCTACATGGAAAAGAATGAAACTTGACCACTCTCTCACACCATACACAAAAATAAACTCCAAATGGATGAAAGACCTCGATGTGAGACAGGAATCCATCAAAATTCTAGAGGAGAACATAGGCAACAACCTCTATGACATCGGGCAGAGTGACCTTTTTCAGGACACATCTCCAGAGGCAAGAGAAACAAACTATAAAATGAACTTATGGGTCTTCATCAGGATAAAAACCTTCTGCACAGCCAAGGAAACAGTCAAAAAAACTAAGAGGCAGCCCACGGAATGGGAGAANAGAAAGGGGATCCCTCCTACATTGTTGGTGGGAATGCAAGTTGGTACAGCCACTCTGGAAAACAGTGTGGAGGTCCCTTAAAAAGTTAAAAATTGAACTACCCTATGACCCAGCCATTGCACTACTGGGTGTTTACCCCAAAGATACAGACGTAGTAAAGAGAAGGGCCATATGCACCCCAATGTTCATAGCTGCATTGTCCACAATAGCCAAATCATGGAAGGAGCCGAGATGCCCTTCAACAGATGACTGGATTAAGAAGCTGTGGTCCATATATACAATGGAATATTACTCAGCTATCAGAAAGAACGAATTCTCAACATTTGCTGCAACATGGACGGCACTGGAGGAGATAATGCTAAGTGAAATAAGAGAAAGGCAACTATCATTTGATTTCTCTTGTGGAACATAAGAACTAGGATGATCGGTAGGGGAAGAAAGGGATAAAGAAAGGGGGGGTAATCAGAAGGGGGAATGAAACATGAGAGACTATGGACTATGAGAAACAAACTGAAGGCCTCAGAGCGGAGGGGGGTAGGGGATTGGGATAGACTGGTTATGGGTAGTAAGGAGGGCACGTATTGCATGGTGCACTGGGTGTTATACGCAACTAAGGAAGCAATCGAACTTTGCATCGGAATCCGGGGATGTACTGTATGGTGACTAACATAATATAATAAAAAATCATTAAAAAGTAAAAAAAAAAAAAAAAGAATATCTTCTCCAGTGATCTGTGTGTGTGTGTGTGTAACAACACTGATGCACAAACAGACCCTTTCTTAAGTATTTAGGGAAATTAGAATAAATAAATTTTGACCCATATCAGTTTAGTCTTTGAAAGTTTGTTTTCATTCATGCCAAAGTTAAAACTGCAATGTTAAGTATACTAGTTTTAGGTGAAATATGAACACATGGACTTTGCAACTGACTTGTGGAAATGATCACAGCCACAGATACATCCATGAACATACACACCACCACTAACATACATAATTATGTAGAAGTCACATCATTGCAAGAAAGGTAAGTATTTGCCTTTCTGTGTGTGTGTGTGTGTGTGTAAATTAATTTTTAATTCCTTAATTTTCTCCTTACTAAAAATTGTGATAAATGCACTTAACATAAGTTTTACCATTTTAAACATTTTTAAGTGTATTGTTTGATCACATTTATTTTTTATTATAATAATTTTTTATTATATTATATTATGTTAGTCACCCTACAGTATTTGCCTTTCCTGTTCCCAGGGTAGAGGATTGCCGAGATGACATGCACAATGGACCAGAACTCAGGGCCTAGAGGAGATTCTGAAAAAGCAGTATCTATAAGTAGATCCCCTTTACACATACTACCCCCTTCTCCTAAAAACAAAAAACAAAACAAACAAAATGAAAAAGACCAAAACCCCCCCAGAAACTTCAAAGTTTTACTGCTTATTTCCTTGTCCAACTCCTAAGCCTTCTCTGGTAAAGAAAGCTATGTAGGCAGTCCACAGTATCATAACTCCAGAGAAAAAGGAACTTGTTTCCAGGGAGAAAAATCCAGTCCAGGCCAAGGTAAGTGATAAAATGGGTGTGTGTGTGTTGCTGGGGGGGGGCACGCTTCTTGAAAACCCTATCTTCCATAACAAAAGCTTCAGATAATCAAGTGTGGCTTGGAGCACTGTGTGGTAGGTGAAGAATAAAATAGTATGAGTGTTTACCTTGGCTTTTTTATCCTTTCACTCCTGTTTGACATAGCTGTTTTAGCGCTGGCTTCAGGAGGAGGGCTTTGTAGGGGAGAGAGGTGCAGAGTTAACTGTCTGTGATGCAGGTCTTACATGAGTTAAGTGCGCTTTAGTAAATCTAAGTCAAAATGAAGACATTGTCTATATTCCTCCTCCTTGGGTCCCCTTCCACCTGGCCCCACTCCTCTTTCCCCATTCCAATCTCTCTCAACCTATTATTCATTCCAGATACCAGATACCAGACACCTGATCTGATAGGTATCTGGTAGATTCAATCTTTTGATTAAAGATAGCCCTCTCCTGAAGGCCTCTTTTCAGGGGTACTCCACATGGGAAGGGAAACACACTAGGTAGCTAACATTTCAGTGTGAATGAATCATTCCAATACTGGAGAGGCCTCAGAGTTGCACATAGAGATGTGTGGGAGGAGTGGTACTGGGAAGGAAAGGCATGGTGGCACAGGTTCCTCATACTACTCTGCCACTAACAGGGTAACTGAAAAAAAAACTTTTCTTCTTTCCAAGTCTCAGTTTCCTTTGAAAAATGAAGACAGTCTAGTTTTCTTCCAGCTTTGACATCCATGAAGTTGTTGTTTGGTCTCCCTGTAACTAAATGTAGGACGGGTAGGGGGAGGAAGTAGGGAGAGATTGAAGATTAAATATTAATTACTCTTTCCATTTAGGAAGGTTGGGTGGGGTCTACTTTATCCTTGGGAGGTAAAAGTGGGGAGAGGTGTGGTTTATTTCTCCACCTCCATGAATCTATGGGTAGAGCAGGCATCTGTCATCTCAGCTGAGGGGGTGGAAAAGAAAAAGATATCTGGGGCACAGGGTGTTGTCTGTGTTTGGACCTGGTTGGAACTGAGAAAATATAAGGACACATTCATGGGGCAAGGTGGGCACCCTTGCTTATTAGTGGCAAAAATGTGTGCCCGGGGACTAGTCAAGCTCAGAATATCCATAATTTACACAGTGTACTTAACCATAAACTAAAAAGTAGTGCTAGTTTGAAAACATTACCCCCACAATTTCTAGACATTTAGATGCCCAATAAAATCCATCAACAAATCTTAGTCCTTCTTGGTCTCTCTCCCTGTGTTTGTGTCAGCAGCAGCAATACAGTCCCCCAAGGGGGTCTCCTACTCCTTGGCAGCTATCACCAAGTGTAAAGATTCTGAGTAGGGCAGATAAAGAACAAGGGGACAAATGAATTAGCCAGCAGTCTCTGGAAAAAAATTCTAGCTGAGCTGACCAATTTAATAAATAAGGATTCCTGTGGGATGGGAGCAACTGAAAGAGCACTGCACTCTCTGGGAACAGTATAATCCTTCAGAAATCATTTCTGGGCAAACTAAATGAAGACCCCTGGAGTTTTCCTCATGCCCCACCTAAAGGAGCATGCCTATGAGGTCAGGACTGGAGATAATGGGGTGCTCAAGGCCCCCCAGAGTCTGCCTCCTTGACATCTGAACCTTCTGAGTGGTGATCAGTAGCATAAGCAATCAAAGAGTCACCTGTCTCACTCACTGATATAATATATGGTGGAGGCATCAGTGAATATTAGACCACAAAGCCCAATGTGGAAGCTGAATCTTCTTGTATCTGCACCAAACCTTGGATTCCCAGAGGCCTCTAGTGGCCCAGCCAGGACTTCTAGTATCATTGGGCAATGAGACTACCTGGAAAGCTCTCCAGACTTTATTAGGGGGAATAGGCTGCTATGAGTGCCAGCAATTGCCTTGACTCCCCTAACTGACACCCTGAGGTAGATGAGCAAATGTTCTATCCAAGAATTGGTTTACAGGATCACAGAATGGCACAGGAAATTTCAGTTGAAGAAACTGAGGCCAAAATGGGAAAAATGAATTATTTCAGCACGTCCAAGTTCAACACAACTAGGTAATATACTGTTTTTGGCTTCATCTTATTATATGATGTCACTTCTCCTT
Source organism: Ailuropoda melanoleuca (assembly GCF_002007445.2). Lineage (NCBI taxonomy): Eukaryota > Metazoa > Chordata > Mammalia > Carnivora > Ursidae > Ailuropoda > Ailuropoda melanoleuca. Next base: position 47,830,633 of record NC_048238.1, read on the forward strand.
AATAGGTTTATATTTTAGGTAATGCACTGATAACAGTGGTTGTAATAATAATCATAATTATTATTATGATTATTATTACTGTTATTATTATTATAACAATGATACATTAACAAAGTAACTAAAACAAAAATAAAGTAAGCCCTCAAGAAGTGGATAAAAAAACTTCAGGCTAGGAGCTAAGCAACTGAAATCTGAAAAAAGCAAGGAGGACCCTCCCTAAATCACTTAAAACAGTAGTCAGTATCCCTTTAAGGATTAAGGCCAGTGGGGGTACCTGAGGTAAGGAAAAAGAAGTGGGGGGAGGGAAGTTTTTTTTAAGGTTTTATTTATTTGAAAGAGAGAGAATGAGAGAGGGCACGAGGGGGGAAGGGGCAGAGGGAGCCTGGGATTCTAGGATCCTGACCTGAGACAAAGGCAGATGCTTAACTGACTGAGCCACCCAGGTGTCCTGGGAGGGGAGTTATTAATAAGACCCTGAAGCTGGAGTGGGAGGGGTTGTGGCCTAGCCCAGTACCATTCTTAGGATCTCCTTATCTATCACAGCTTTAAACCAGAGATATTCCAGCCCATCCTGCTGGGGGGTGGAGGCAAAGCAAAAAAGTAAAAGATGGAGACCAAGCTGGGGTTTCATTCAGGCCTTTCCTGGGGTGAAACTTCTTCCCTGAAAGCCTCTTCAAAGGCCACACTATTTTCTGGGGGTCTTCATCCCTAAGTCCCTGGGGCCTACCTTGCTTGCTGAATTTGTCTTCTATCCTAGGAATCCACCTTTTTTTCTGGGTACTGATCTCTCTTTTGATGTTTCTTTCTTCCCCAAATCCCTGGTACTCCAAATTTTTTATGAGGTACCCCTCCTTATACTGAGTTTCTTAAGCTTTATGCCTTTTATGTGTCTTACCTTCTTACTTTTTTTTCCCAATACCTTTAACCAATCTCTAGTGCAGTAGCCATTTTCTGAAGTCCTATGACTATCTTAGAGACACAGTCCTCTCATCTCTGGGGTTCATTCTCTCCCCTGGAGTTCCATTCCCAATTTTCTGGGGTTTCAACTTTTTTTTTTCTTTCTCTTGTGTCTTTTTTTTCTCCTTTTTTTCCTTAATTTTTTATTTTTATTTATTTATTTATTTATTTTTTGATGTAAAGTTCAATGATTCATTAGTTGCGTATAACACCCAGTGCACCATGCAATACATGCCCTCCTTACTACTCATCACCAGCCAACCAGGTTTCAACTCTTATTAGCAATTCTATTTCTCTCCTTGGGTCTCCTCTCTGCACCCCTAGGACTCCTTCACTTTTAGACACTTTTGTTTCTTGCCTAGAAACCCCCTTACATTTCTGTGACTTCATCACTTTTCTGCAGTCCTTTCTTCAACTTACTTGCTCCCAAATATGGGAGTTACCCCTTTTTGTGTCCCACCAGTTTTGCAGGGCATCTTTTTTCTGCGGTTCTATATCCCTTCACTCCATATCTAGGACCATCTGTTTTGGGAATCTAAATTGTTTCTGGAGCTCTCCTTCCTATGTTCCTAAGTCAGTCAATATGTGTGTCTCTACCTGTCTCTCTGTCTTTCTCTCTCTGTATAACACTTATATCTATATCATCTATATCTAATATCTATATCTAATCTATATAATTGAGATATCATTTGGATACCATAGAATATATATAAAATAAATTATATATAACATTATATCTTATGTCAATTATATATATATTATTGAAATATCTATTATTGAAATATTCGGATACAATAACATTCACCCATTTAAAGTGTTTACTTCAATGTTTTTTAGTATCATCACCATATTGTACCCATCACTATAATAATCACCTGTAGGAAATTCTTATCATTAAAAATAAAACGCATATTTGTTAGCAGTCCTCTTCCTCTTTTATAAAGTTCTAGCTTTCTCTTGGGTTTGCTCTCTATGTCCCTGTGGTCTTACTTTTCTTCTCAATTCTTATTTCTCTCTTGGGGTTCATATCCTTACATGTAGGAAGCTGTGTCCCCATTGGGGGTCTTTTCTTTCTCAAAGTCTCCCCACATCCTGAGGCTATACCACTTTTCTGGGGTCTCCTTTCTGCAATTCCACTCTTTTCTTCAGTTTTTTCTTCTGGAATCCTTACCCCAAATCCCTGAACCTACAACCCATTACTGTGTCCCTCTAATATACAGGTCAATCTTTTCAAATGTTGTCTCACTCCTAGGTTATCCCCCCACCTTTAGATTTAAGATAACATCCTTATATGGGTTCTAATTTTATCTGGGCCCCTACCCCTTTATCTCTCCTTGGGACGTCACCAATTTTCTGCAGTCTTACCTCTTTGGGGGACATCTCTTGGCTTCTCTATTTTCTGTATTCTCCTACCTAAGTCCCAGTCACTATAAACTTCTACCATCCTTGTGCAGTCCCCCCCCCCCTTTTTAAAGAAATCTTCTCCTCCTGATTTCATCTCTTTACTGAAGTTGTTTCTTAGAGAACCTTCCCTGCATCCATGGGACCCCACTCATCCCATCACTCTCCTGTCATCTGCTCCAGGAATCCGTGGGTCTGTGCCACTTTTCCTATTTTTGTTTTTTGTTTGTTTGTTTTAATAACTTTTATTTTGTTATATTAGTCACCATATAGTACATCCCCAGTTCTCGATGCAATGTTCCATGATTCATCATTTGCATATAACACCCAGTGCACCATGCAATATGTGCCCTCCTTAATATCCATCACCAGCCTATCCCATTCCCCCACCCCTCCCCTCTGAAGCCCTCAGTTTGTTTCTCAGAGTCCACAGTCTCTCATGGTTCATTCCCCCTTCTGCTTACCCCCCCTTCATTCTTCCCTTCCTTCTCCTACCGATCTTCCTATTTCTTATGTTCCATAAATGAGTGAAACCATATGATAATTGTCTTTCTCTGCTTGACTTATTTCACTTAGCATAATCTCCTCCAGTCCCATCCATGTTGCTGCAAATGTTGTATAATCGTTCTTTCTGATGGCTGAGTAATATTCCATTGTATATATGGAACACATCTTCTTAATCCAGCCATCTGTTGAAGGGCATCTCGGCTCCTTCCACAATTTACCTGTGGTGCACAATGGTGCTATGAACATTGCGGTGCATATGGCCCTTCTCTTCCCTACGTCTGTATCTTTGGGGTAAATACCCAGTAGTGCAATTGCTGGATCATAGGGTAGCTCTATTTTTAACTTTTTAATGGACCTCCACACTGTTTCCCAAAGCTACTGTACAAACTTGCATTCCCACCAACAGTGTAAGAGGGATCCCCTTTCTCCACATCCTCTCCAACATTTGTTGTTTCCTGCCTTGTCAATTTTTGCCATTCTAACTGGCGTAAGGTGGTATCTCAGGGTGATTTGATTTGAAGTTCCCTGATGGCTAATGATTTTGAACATTTTTTCATGTGTCTGTTAGCCATTTGTATGTCTTCATTGGAAAAGTGTCTGTTCATATCTTCTGCCATTTTTTGATTTGTTTATTTGTTTCTCATGTATTGAGTTTGAGAAGTTCTTTGTAGATCTTGGATACCAGTGTTTTATCTGTAGTGTCCTTTGCAAATATATTCTCCCATTCCGTGGGCTGCCTCTTAGTTTTTTTGACTGTTTCCTTGGCTGTGGAGGAGCTTTTTATCCTGGTGAAGTCCCACCAAGTTCATTTTTTCTTCTGTTTCTCTTGCCTTTCGAGATGTGTCATGAAAAAAGTTGCTGTGGCTGATGTCAAAGAGGTTGAAGCCTATGTTCTCCTCTACGATTTTGATAGATTCCTGTCTCACATCGAGGTCTTTCATCCATTTGGAGTTCAACTTTGTGCATGGTGTGAGAGTGTGGTCATGATTCATTCTTCTGCATGTAGCTGTCCACTTTTCCCAGCACCATTTATTGAAGAGACTGTCTTTTTTCCACTGGATGTTTTTCCTCCTTTGTCAAATTAGTTGCCCAAAGAGCCAGGGGTCCATTTCTGGGTTCTCTCTTCTGTTCCATTGGTCTATGTGTCTGTTTTTGTGCCAGTACCACGCTGTCTTTGTGATCACAGCTTTGTAGTATAGCTTGAAATCTGGCAACGTGATGCCCCCAGATTTGTTTTTCCTTTTCAACAATTCCTTGGTGATTCGGGGCCTTTTCTGGTTCCATACAAATTTAAGGGCTCTTTGTTCTAGTTCTTTGAGAAATGTCATTGGTATTTTGATTGGGATGGCATTGAAAGTGTAGGTTGCTCTGGGTAGCATGGACATTTTAATTATGTTTATTTTTCTGATTCATGAGCATGGAATATTCTTCCATCTTTTTCTGTCTTCTTCAATGTCTTTCAAGAGTGATTGTAGTTTCTAGAATATAGATCCTTTATGTCTCTGGTTAAGTTAATTCCAAGGTAACGTATGGTTTTTGGTGCTATTGTAAATGGGATGGATTCCCTCATTTCTCTTTCTTCAGTCTCATTGTTCTTGTATAGAAATGCAACTGTTTTCTGAGCATTGATGTTGTATCCCACCAGATTCCTGAATTGCTCTATAAAAGTTCTAGTAGTTTGGGTTTGGAGTCTTTTGGGTTTTCTATATAGCATATAATGTCATCTGCGATGAGAGAGAGTTTGACTTCTTCTTTGCCAATTTGGATACCTTTTATCCCTTTTTGTTGTCTGATTGTTTTTGCACGGACTTCTAGTACTATGTTGAATAATAATGGAGAGAGTGGGAATCCTTGTCGTTTCCTGATCTTAAAGGAAAGGCTTTCAGCTTTTCCCCATTGAGAATGATATTTGCTGTAGGCTTTTCATAGGTGGTTTTTATGAAATTGAGGAATGTACCCTCTATCCCTACTCTGAAGGGTTGTAATCAGGAAAGGATGCTATATTTTGTCAACTGCTTTTTCTGCATCGATTGAGAGGATCGTATGTTTCTTGACACTTTTCTTGTTGATATGATCTATCACACTGATCGATTTGCGAATATTGAACCACCCTGGCATCCCAGGGATGAATCCCACTTGGTCTTGATGGATAATCCTTTTAATGTCCTATTGGATCCTATTAGCTAGGATCTTGTTGAGAATTTTGGTATCCATATTCATTAGGGATATCAGTCTGTAAGTCTCCTTTTTGATGGGGTCTTTGCCTAGTTTGGGGATCAAGGTAATACTGGCCTCATAGAATGAGTTTGGTAGTTTTTCTTCTGTTTCTATTTTTTGAAACAGCCTCAGTAGAATAGATATTGTTTCTTCTTTGAATGTTTGGTAGAATTCCCCAGGGAATCGTCAGGCCCTGGAACCTTGTTTTTGGAGAGGTTTTTTTATCACTACTTCAATCTCTTTATAATTAATCGGTCTGTTTAAATAATTATCTGTTTCAGTCTTGGTAGTTTATAGGGTTCCAGGAAGGCACCCATTTCTTCCAGGTTATTTAATTTTTTGGCATAAAGCTGTTGATAAAATTCTCTAATGTTCCTTCCTATTTCATTGATGCTGGCTGTGATAGCTCCCCTTTCATTCATAATTTTAATAATTTGGGTCCTTTCTCTATTCTTTTGACAAGTCTGGCCAGTGGCTTATCGATTTTTTTTATTCTTTCAAAGAACCAGGTTCTAGTTCTGTTGATCTGCTCTACTGTTCTCCTTGTTACTAATTCATTGATCACTGCTCTAATCTTGATCAACTGCTTTCTCATGTGTGAATTAGACCCGTTCTTCTGTTGCTGTTCCAGCTTCTTGAGGTGAGAATATAAAAACTGTATTTTCGATTTTTCTATTCTTTTGAGTGAGGCTTGGATGGCTATGTATTTTCCCCTTAGGCCTGCCGTTGCAGTGTCCACAGGTTTTGGACCGATGTGTTTTCTTTGTCATTGGTCTCCAGAAATTGTTTAAACTGATTTTAATTTCCTGGTTTACCCAATCATTTTTGAGCAGGATGGTTCTTAGTTTCCAAGTGTTTGAGTTTCTACCAAATTTTTCCTTGTGCTTAAGTTCCAATTTCAAAGCATTGTGGTCTGAGAATATGCAGGGAATAATCTCAGTGTTTTGATATCAGTTGAGACCTGTTTTTTGGCCCAATATATGGTCTTTTCTGAAGAATGTTCCATGTGCATTCGAAAAGAATGAGTATTCTGTTGTTCTGGGGTGTAGTGTTCTGTATATATCTATGAGGTCCGTCTGGTCCAGTATGTCATTCAAACCTCTTGTTTCTTTGTTGATTTTCTGCTTAGGTGATCTGTGTATTGCTAAGAGTGGTGTGTTGAGGTCCCCTAGTATTAATGTATTATTATCTATATGTGTCTTTATTCTCATTAAGAGTTGGCTTGTGTATGTAGCTGCTCCCCTGTTGGGAGCATAGATATTTATAATTGTCATATCCACTTGTTGAATACATCCTTTAAGAATAGTATAGTGTCCTTCTGTATCTCTAACAACAGTCTTCCGTTTAAAATCTAATCTGTCTGATATGAGAATTGCTACCCCAGCTTTCTTTTGAGGCCCATTGACATGAAAAATGAATTTTCCATCCCTTCACTTTCAGTCTGGATGTTTCTTTAGGTTCAAAATGAGTATTTGTAGACAGCAAATGGATGGGTCATGTCTTTTTATCCAATCTGCAACCTGTGGCACTTTATGGGAGCATTAGGCCACTCACATTGAGACTGATTTTTGAGATATATGATTTTAATTTTGTCATGTTTCCCGTGAAGTATTTGTTTCTATAGATTTTAAATTTCTGTTCTGTAACACTCTTGGGGCCTCTTTACTTTTATAGAACCCCCCCCCCCCTTAATAGCTCATGTAAGGCTGGTTTGGTGGTTATGAATTCCTTCCATTTCTGCCAATCCTGGAACGTCCTTATGTCTCCGTCAATTCTGAATGACAGCCTTGCTGGATAAAGGATCCTTAGCTGCATGTTATTCTCAGATAGAGCTTTAAAAATACCCTGCCAACCCTTCCTAGCCTGCCAGGTCTCTGTAGAGAGGTCTGACATTATTCTGATATTTTTCCCCCTGTATGTAAGGATTTTCTTCCCCCAGGCTGTTTTCAATACTGTATCCTTGGATCTAATATTTGTGAATTGCACTATGACGTGACGTGGTGTAGGTGTGTTCTCATTGACCTTGGGAGGGGTCCTCCCTGCTTCTTGGACACGAATGCTTCTTTCCTTTGCCAGATTAGGGAAGTTCTCAGCTACGACTTGTTTAAATATCTCTTCCAGACTTCTCTCTTTCTCCACCCCCTCAGGGATGCCGATGATTCTGACGTTGGAACATTTCATTGAGTCTGTAATCTCCCGTAACCTACATTCTTAAGATTGGATTTTTTTGAGGCAAGTTTCTGTTTTAACTTTCTCTTCTACCATGCCGTCCTCCAATTCACTAATTTGTTCTTCTGCCTCATTTACTCTGGCTGTCATTGCACCTAGTTTAGATTGCATTTGATTCATAGCATTTTTAATTTCTGCCAGACTTGCTCTCATTTCTGTCCTTAGAGATTCTATATTCTCGTTAATCTTTTCATTAATACTTTTTTCAAGCCTACGTATCATCTTTTTTTTTTTTATTGTTGCACACTGCGGTTTCTTTTTTTATTACAGTCTGTTTTCTACCTTTTTTTTTATAATTAATTTTATTTTATTATATTATGTTAATCACCATACAGTACATCCCCTGATTC
>NC_048238.1:47838393-47845826 GCF_002007445.2 Ailuropoda melanoleuca
TTGCTAAGCAAAATAAGTCAAGCAGAGAAAGACAATTATCATATGGTTTCACTCATTTATGGAACATAAGAATTAGCAGGAAGATCAGTAGCAGAAGAAAGGGAAGAAGTGGGGTTAACAGAAGGGGGAATGAACCATGAAAAACTATGGACTCTGGGAAACAACCTGAGGGCTTCAGAGGGGAGGGGGTGGGGGATTGGTATCAGCTAGTGATGGTTATTATGGAGGGCACATATTGCATGGAGCACTGGGTGTCATTTGCAAATAATGAATCATGGAACACTGCATCAAAACTAAGGATATACTGCATGGTGACTAACGTAATAAAAATTATTATAAATAAAAAAAGAAAACTACTACTGTTTGGAAAGTATTATATACATTTCCCTATTTCTTTTTCCCTTTGGCAGTAGTATGGAAGGAGGAGGAGAGCCAAGCAGAGGGAATGAGGAAAATTTTCTCTGGGTAGTTACAAATTGCTTACAGATTTCAGAGAAATTCATTGATTATTATACTTGTTGCTAAAAAAATGTACCAGGCTATGAGAAGACTATTGTAAAAGTATACGTGTTTGAGATTAAGACTAATTGATGAATGATGTCAATTGGAGATCTGATTATTCTCTAAAACAAAGAGTAATTACTTGTTAGCTGATTCAAGGCTTGATACCTTGATTACAGGGAATGTATTCAATTCCACTTGACAGATATGTTAAGAGTTCTGGCTCTAGATCTGTCATCTTGAGCCAGTTACTTCTCCTCTTTAGGTCTCAGTCTCCCCATGTATACATTGAAATCCAGATCTTCCTTACCATTCCCTCTGACACAGACATGCCGGAGATATATGTCAGAACTTTGCACCCAGCATGGAGGGTGTCTCAGCCACAATGGGGACTGATGAAAGTTTTGAGATACGAGATGTAGAGGAGTTACAAGAGCACTGAATTTTAAGTTCTCAGTCTTAACTTTTACAGTAACAAGCTGAATGACTCTGAGCAAATCATTCCTTAGAGTTTCCTTTTCCTCATTTGTGGAAAAAGGACTAGATGATCCCTAAGGTACCTTCCAACTTGGGAACTCTACAAGTGCATAAACTTTTAATTACAAAGTCCCTATATCCAGTGCTATGAGGGGAATAATTAGATAAGGCAAATTCTTGCTCCCAAACAACTTCATATCTGGGAGAAAAAAAAATGGCAGTTTTTGTAATTATCCTTCTTACCTCATCTACAACCTTGGCCCAGTTCACAAATCCTCAGCCCCCTCTCCAATTCAAAAATCACTTCAAATAACCCATTTTATACTGGATTGAGTGGTTCATCAAACACATTTTGACATGGTAAGTATGTGAATAGCATTTATCCAAAGATACACTCTCTGCCTTCACATCCTAGTTTTTTTATCTGGCATTCCAGTCTGGCTCTAACCTAGTTTTCTCAGTCCTTTTCAGTCCTTTTGTGTACCGTGTACCTCTATTATTACACAATACATACATAACGAATATGCTGTGATATATCTGTCATTCTCCAGGTGCACACAGTTCTTGGAGGGCCACAACCAAGCGCTGGTCATTTCTGTGCTCTTTACACGGTACCTGGCACATAAGAAGTGCTCTGTCAGTTAAGATGGTGGAGGAGTAGGGGTCCCCTTTTTCAGCTGGTCCCCTGAATCAAGTTGGATAGGTACCAGACCATCCTGAACATCCACAGAATCAGCCTGAGATGAAGGAAGATACATCTGGATTTCTACAAATGAACATCTCCAGCGATGAGAATTGAGGTACGAAGCAGGGAGCCATGAATCCGCGCAGAGATATCAGAAGATAAATGGAAGGAGGAGGGAGCCGCCACGTTCGGGAGCTGGGAAGTGGTAGCCACCTGCACTGGAGAGAGGGCGGACGCACGGACCGGCACACCCCACCCCCCAGCACCCGCGAGGGAGCAGACTGAGACTGTGAGCAGGGCATCGCGCATGACCAGTCTGAAAACCAGAACTCAGGAGAGCACGAACCACACTGAAACGGAGCTCCGGCACACCAGGAGGGGGGGGGCGCCTGGCGGCTGGCAGTGTTAGAAACACAAAGGACAAAGAAGCACTGGCCCTGGAAGTGAGGGCTGGGACGCTGGCTGTGGGGCCCATCCCAGGATGCTGCAGCGTTGACCAGCACCAACAGAAACAGTTAAAGTGGGCAGAACACCAGTGGAGATTGGTCTGCAATCCCTCTGTTCTGAGACAGAGGCTGAGATTTGGCTACTGCTGCTCTGACCCTCAGAAGAGGCACAGCAAACCACCAGGGAAAGCTGCCAGAGAACAAAAGCCTGGAAATACTGGCTTGCAGTGTGCCTATCCCCAACCCCCTCGGAGGGGACATGGAGACTCTACCCAAACAGGGTTGCCTGAGGATCAGTGCAGCTGGCCCCACCCCCAGAAGGCAGGCTGAAAAATCAAGAAGCCCACATCCCTAAGGTCCCTATAAAACAAGGGCACACGGCCTGGGTCCCAGTCAATAATTTGGGCTCTGGACAACCCCAAAACCTCTCCTTATCAGAATGACGAGAAGGAGAAATCCCCCCCAGCAAAGAAAAGACAATGAGTCTGTGGCCTCTGCCACAAAACTAATGGATACGGATATAACCAAATTATCAGAAACAGAGTTCAGAGTAACAATGTTTAAGATGATGTGTAGACTTGAAAAAAGTATTAATGAAAATGTTAATGAGAATATAGAATCTCTAAAGGCGGAANGTCAATAATTTGGGCTCTGGACAACCCCGCAACCTCTCCTCATCAGAATGACGAGAAGGAGAAATCCCCCCCAGCAAAGAAAAGACAATGAGTCTGTGGCCTCTGCCACAAAACTAATGGATACGGATATAACCAAATTATCAGAAACAGAGTTCAGAGTAACAATGTTTNTCAGAGTAACAATGGTCAAGATGATGTGTAGACTTGAAAAAAGTATTAATGAAAATGTTAATGAGAATATAGAATCTCTAAAGGCGGAAATGAGAGGGAATAGGCCAGAAATTAAAAATTCTATTAATCAAATGCAGTCAAAACTAGAGGCTCTGACGGCCAGGGTGAATGATNCTGACGGCCAGGGTCACCGAGGCAGAGGAACGCGTTAGCGAATTGGAGGATGGGTTAGTAGAAGAAAAAACGAAAATAGAAGCTGGTCTTAAAAAAATCCACGCCCACGAATGTAGATTACGGGAGATTACTGACTCTATGAAACGATCCAATGTCAGAATCATCGGCATCCCTGAAGGGGTGGAGAAAAACAGAGGTCTAGAAGAGATATTTGAACAAATTGTAGCTGAAAACTTCCCTAATCTAGCAAGGGAAACAAGCATTCGTGTCCAAGAGGCAGAGAGGACCCCATCCAAGCTCAACCAGGACAAACCTACGCCACGGCATGTCATAGTACAATTCGCAAATATTAGATCCAAGGATACAGTATTGAAAGTGGCCAGGGCAAAGAAATTTCTCATGTACCTAGGCAAAGGTATCAGAATTATGCCAGACCTGTCTACACAGACCTGGAATGGGAGAATGGGTTGGGGGGGCATTTTTAAAGCTCTTTCAGAGAAAAACCTGCAGCCAAGTATCCTTTATCCAGCAAGGCTGTCATTCAGAATGGATGAAGAGATAAAGATCTTCCAGAATCGCCAGTCACTGACCAACTTCGTAACCATGAATCCACCCCTACAGGAGATATTAAGGGGGGTTCTATAAAAGTAAAAAGGCCCCAAGAGTGATACAGAATGGAAAGTCACAATCTATAGAAACAAAGACTTTAATGGCAACATGGCATCATTAAAATCATATCTCTCAATATTCAGTCTCAATGTAAATGGCCTACATGCTCCCACAAAACACCACAGGGTTGCAGATTGCATAAAAATACATGACCATCCATTTGCTGTCCACAAGAGACTCATTTTGAACTTAAAGATACATCCAGACTGAAAGTAAAGGGATGGAATACANCATTTGCTGTCTACAAGAGACTCATTTTGAACCCAAAGATGCATTCAGACTTAGAGTAAGGGGATGGAGTACCATCTTCCACGCAAATGGACCTCAAAAGAAAGCTGGAGTAGCAATTCTCATATCAGATAGACTGGATTTTAAACTAAAGACTATAGTTAGAGACCCAGAAGGGCACTATATTATTCTTAAAGGATGTATCCAACAAGTGGATATAATAATTGTAAATATCTATGCCCCCAATAAGGGAGCAGAAAGATACACAAGCCAAATCTTAACAACAATAAAGAGACATATAGATAAAAATATGTTAATAGTAGGGGACCTCAACACTCCACTATCGGCAATAGACAGATCACCTAAGCAGAAAATCAACAAAGAAACAAGAGCTATGAATGCCATACTAGACAAATTGGATCTCATAGATATATATAGAACACTACACCCCAAAACCAAAGAATACACATTCTATTCTAATGCCCATGGAATATTCTCAAGAATACCCATGCTCTGGGTCACAAAATGGGTCTCAACCGATACCAAAAGACTGAAATTATTGCCTGCATATTCTCAGACCACAATGCTTTGAAAGTGGAACTCAACCACAAGGAAAAATTTGGAGGAAACTCAAATACTTGGAGNAACACTTGGAGGCTAAGAACCATCCTGCTCAAGAATGACTCGATAAACCAGGAAATCAATAATCAATTTAAACAATTTATGGAGACCAATGAGAATGAAAGCACAGCTTTCCAAAACCTCTGGGACACTGCAAAAGTAGTTCTAAGGGGAAAATACATAGCCATCCAAGGCTCACTCAAAAGAACAGAAAAATCTAAAATGCAGTTTTTATATTCTCACCTCAAGAGGTTGTAACAGCAACAGAGGAAGAGGCCCAATCCACATGCGGGAAAGCAGTTGATCAAGATTAGAGGAGAGATCAATGAATTAGAAACTAGGAGCACAGTAGAGCAGATCAACAGAACTAGAAGCTGGTTCTTTGAAAGAATATATAAAATTAACATACCACTGGCAAGACTTATCCAAAAGAATAAAGGACCCAAATTAATAAAATTATTAATGAAAAGGGAGAGGTCACTACCAACACCAATGAAATTGGAATTATTATTAGAAACTTTTATTGACAGCTTTATGACAATAAATTAAGCAATCTGGAAGAGATGGAGGCCTTCCTGGAAACCTATCAACTACCACGACTGAAACAGGAAGAAAGTGATTTTTTTTAACAGACCAATTAATTATGAAGAGATTGAAACAGTGATTCAAAACCTTACAAAAAACAAAACTCCAGTGCCTGATGGTTTTCCTGGGGAATTCTACCAAACATTCAAAGACGAAATAATACCTATTCTCCTAAAGCTATTTCAAATAATAGAAACAGAAGGAAAGCTACAAAACTCATTCTAAGTGGCCAATATTACCTCGATCTCCAAACAAGGAAAAGACCCCATCAAAAAGGAGAATTACAGACGAATTTACCTAATGAATATGGATGCCAAATTNAAAGGACTGAGATTATTAAAATTATGACTGAAAAGGGAGAGGTCACGACCAGCACCATTGAAATTGCAAGGATTATTAGAAACTTTTATCAACAGCTATATGCCAAAAAACTAAACAATCTGGAAGAGATGGAGGCCTTCCTGGAAACCTATAAACTACCAAGACTGAAACAGGAAGAAATAGATTTCTTAAATAGGCCAATTAACTATGAAGAAATTGAGTCAGTGATAAACAACCTTCCAAATAATAAAACTCCAGGCCCAGACGGTTTTCCTGGGGAATTCTACCAAACATTCAAAGAAGAAATAATACCTATTCTCCTAAAGCTATTTCAAAAAATAGAAACAGAAGGAAAGCTACCAAACTCATTCTATGAGGCTAATATTACCTTGATCCCCAAACCAGGCAAAGACCCCCTCAAAAAGGAGAATTACAGACCGATTTCTCTAATGAATATGGATGCCAAAATCCTCAACAAGATCCTTGCTAATAGAATCCAACAGTACTTTAAAAGGATTATCCATCATGACCAAGTGGGATTCATCCCTGGGATGCCAGGGGGGTTCAACTTTCCCAAATCTGTCAGTGTCATAGATTTTTTCAACAAGAAAAGACTCAAGAACCATATGATCCTCTCAATTGATGCAGAAAAAGCATTTGACAAAATACAGCATCCTTTCCTGATTAAAACCCTTCAGAGTGTAGGAATAGAGGGTACATTTCTCAATCTCATAAAAGCCATCTATGAAAAGCCTACTGCAAGCATTATTCTCAATGGGGAAAAGCTGGAAGCCTTTCCCTTAAGATCAGGAACACGACAAGGATGCCCACTCTTGCCATTATTATTCAACATAATACTAGAAATCCTTGCAACAGCAATCAGACAACAAAAAGGGATAAAAGGTATCCATATTGGCAGAGAAGAAGTCAAACTGTCTCTTTTCGCAGATGACATGATACTTTATATGGAAAACCCAAAAGAATCCACTCCCAAGCTACTAGAAGGTATAGAACAATTCAGTAAGGTGGCAGGATACAAAATCAATGCCCAGAAATCAGTTGCATTTCTATACACGAATAATGAGACTGAAGAAAGAGAAATTAGGGAATCCATCCCATTTAAATAGCACCAAAAATCCATGCGTTACCTTGGAATTAACTTAACCAGAGACGTAAAGGACCTATATGCTAGAAACTATAGATCACTTTTGAAAGATATTGAGGAAGACATAAAAAGATGGAAAAATATTCCATGCTCATGGATTGGGTGAATTAACATAGTTAAAATGTCCATGCTACCCAGAGCAATCTGCACTTTCAATGCTATTCCGATCAGAATACCAATGACATTTTTCAAGGAACTAGAACAAAACCCGCTAAATTTGTATGGAACCAGAAAAGGCCCCGAATCTCCAAGGAACTGTTGAAAAGGAAAAACAAAGCTGGGGGCATCACAATGCCGGATTTCGAGCTGTACTACAAAGCTGTGATCACAAAGACAGCATGGTACTGGCACAAAAACAGACACATCGACCAATGGAACAGAATAGAGAACCCAGAAATGGACCCTCGGCTCTTTGGGCAACTAATCTTTGATAAAGCAGGAAAAAACATCCGGTGGAAAAAAGACAGTCTCTTCAATAAATGGTGCTGGGAAAATTGGACAGCTACATGCAAAAGAATGAAACTTGACCACTCTCTCACACCATACACAAAGATAAACTCCAAATGGATGAAAGACCTGGATGTGAGACAGGAATCCTTCAGAATCCTAGAGGACAACATAGGCAGCAACCTCTATGACATCAGCCAAAACAACCTTTTTCATGACACATTTCCAAATGCAAGACAAACAAAAAAAGAAATGAACTTGTGGGACTTCATCAAGATAAAAAGCTTCTGCACAGCCAAGGAAACAGT
>NC_048238.1:47846100-47850379 GCF_002007445.2 Ailuropoda melanoleuca
AAAAGATAAAATGAACTTATGGGACTTTATCAGGATAAAGAGCTTCTGCACAGCCAAGGAAACAGTCAAAAAAACTAAGAGGCAGCCCACGGAATGGGAGAATATATTTGCAAATGCTGCTACAGATAAAAGACTGGTATCCAAGTTCTACAAAGAACTTCTCAAACTGAATACATGAGAAACAAATAAACAAATCATAAAATGGGCAGAAGATATGAACAGACACTTTTCCAATGAAGACATACAAATGGCTAACAGACACATGAAAAAATGTTCAAAATCATTAGCCATCAGGGAAATTCAAATCAAAACCACACTGAGATACCACCTTACGCCAGTTAGAATGGCAAAGATAGACAAGGCAAGAAACAACAATTGTTGGAGAGGATGTGGAGAAAGGGGATCCCTCCTACATTGTTGGTGGGAATGCAAGTTGGTACAGCCACTCTGGAAAACAGTGTGGAGGTCCCTTGAAAAGTTAAAAATTGAGCTACCCTATGATCCAGCCCATTGCACTCCTGGGTATTTACCCCAAAGATACAGACATAGTGAAGAGAAGGGCCATATGCACCCCAATGTTCATAGCATCTTTGTCCACAATAGCTAAATCATGGAAGGAGCCAAGATCCCCTTCAACAGATTACTGGATTAAGAAGATGTGGTCCATATATACAATGGAATATTACTGAGCTATCAAAAAGAACGTTTTCTCAACATTTGCTGTAACATGGACAGCATTGGAGGAGATAATGCTAACCAAAATAAGTCAAGCAGAGAATGCCAATTATCATATGATTTCTCTCATCTATGGAACATAAGAACTAGGAAGATTGTTAGGAGAAAAAATGTATAAAGAGAAGGTGGGTAATCAGAATGCGGAATGAAGCGTGAGAGACTATGGACTCTGAGAAACAAACTGAGGGCTTCAGAGGGGAGGCAGTTGTGGGAATGGGATAGGCGGGTGATGGGTAGTAAGGAGGGCACATATTGCATGGTGCACTGGGTGTTATAAGCATCTAATGAATCATTGAACTTTATATCAAAAAATTAACATAAAAAATTAAACAAAAAAGGAAAGTAGTGCTCTGTCAATTTATGCTAAGGAAAAGAATAAATGATTAAATGAATGAATGAAACAAATCTAACATAAGTGAAAAGCATATATAAATCACAGAGAATTCTCTAGCTTTTGGCAGTTTTTTGTGACTAGTGGAACAAGGGGAAGTTTTATGGGGAAAAAAATGTTATGCAACAGTGTCATTAAAGATAGTTTCCTCTTCTGGAAGATTCTAATAGAGGGAACCACGTCAAGCCAATAGAACTATGCAAGGAGGGGGCGTGTTCAGAGACTGGGGAGCAGTCCAGCTTTGCCGTTTAATGGAAGTTGATAAAAGTGTGAGGAGGGAGACAGAAAAGGCTCTTCAGAAGCAGGTTATAGTAAACCATGAGTACCAGACTAAGGGTTTTTAACTTTCTTCTATAGGCAAAGAAGATCTACTGGTGGCTTCTGAGTAGCTAAGTATTGTAATGCAAGGCATGCTTAATGGAAACAATTGTGGGAACAGGGCCCAGGAGGGACTAAGTGTTTGGTCAGTGAAGTGAGACAGCCTCAGAGATAGGAAAACAGACTCTGGACCCTGCTGTGAGATGGCAGAAGAGTGGAATTCTAGTATGCTCATGAGAACTCTAACACACCATAATTTGGTGATAGATACCAACAATCTCAACAAATAAACAATGAATCATTCTTTCCAGTTGTGAACACTAGGCAGCTGTGGTCCATTTATGTAGTGTCAATCACCTGGGATGTGACATATGAAACTTAATAGGGGACTCTAAGTTCTGATTAAGCCTGCAACAGTCTTGGCTCCTATGTGACTTGGTCCACTCAGCTGTACCTGTTCCCTATGCTACTAGTGAAATTTTCCCTGCTATAATATTGCCCTCTAGTGGTCTTGGTTCTTCCAACAGCCATGGGTGCACTTAACCCTGACCTTAAACTTTTTCTCTTCCTCACAAACTGCAGTTTTCTTTTATATGTCTCTCTGTTTCCTCTTTCATCTCTACCTTCTCTTTCCTTTCCCTCACTTATTCAATGGTGGAGTAAACTGAGTGAAGCAGAAAGGACCAGAGAGTATGAACTCAATATAACAGATAAACTGAAGCTAAGAAACGTGAAGTAATTTGCACTATATCATTCAGTTACAAACTGGCTGGATTGGAATTCAAATCTTATCACTTAATTTTGAATTCTGGGTTCTTTGTTGGCAGCTTTCCTCCTTCCCTCCCCACCCTCTCTTCTTCCTTGCTCTTTCCTTCAAAATGCCAAGTGACTACTGTGTGCCAGGGACAGTGTTAAGACCTGGAGATGAATAGATTCTGTTTTAGAGAAAGCTCCTCATCTCTCTCTGTCAGTACAGAAAGACATATGATGATTAGAACCCAATGTGATTAGAGTATTGACAGAGTCATGTTGACCAAGGATGTAAAGTAATTTACCTGTCAGAAAAGGAGGAAATGGGGAGATGATTTCAGGCCAAGAGACAAACAAACATTAAAGCACAGATTTGTGGAAAGGACATAGCATTTTCAGAGAAATGACAAGGGGTCGAAGAGGGAGTAGGGCCTGGAGCCAGAATGTGACAGCCTTTGCATGCCAGGCAGAGTACTTTTGACTTTAACCTCTCTCTCTATTTACACAACACCTGAAACTTTTAAGCAACCACACTTTCTAGGCTATCACCCCTCCCCCACACCAAGCCATTTAGTTAATTTTTCAGGCAGGCCAAAAAAATTACAAATTATTTGTAAGCTTGCCCAGAGACATGATGTAAATCCAGGGCTGAATGGGGCCCAAACTCTGGTCTTCTGCCTTCTAGGTCTTCTGATGTTGATCAAAATGGTGGGTAGGAGGCAGATATGGAGAAAATAACTAAAAAATAATGGGCAGATTCCAGACAGCTGGACCAGCCTCAGGTAAATCAATATGCAGAGTATGTCCAGTTCACTCTGGCTTTTATACTACTTAAATGTCTAGGGATTGGATAGGAAGCAAATGTTAATTCACCAAAGTGTATTTATCCACTGACCTCCAGAATATTTTCAGGAATGGTTGCAGTTCCATTGAAAACATGCAGGCCACAATGCATTAGCCTCAAGGTACACAAGAATCCTCATAGAGTATTCCCTCTGTTCTCATGCTTTATCTGAGTGCATGTATTAATAATTATTAGCTTACCAATTCCACTTCTTTGAAACATTTATGGAGCTTTTTATTTTATGAATAAAGTCCTCTCACAACCATTGGAAACTTCAACAATCCCAGGAGGGAAGTGAAGAGGTGAATTCAGCTCCTTGTTTTGCAGAAGAAATAGTTTCAGAGATGGGGTTGCCCCCAGCTAAGGGAAGGAAGCAGAACATAACTCCAAGCTCAGTACTGTTTCTACCCTTCCAGTTCCTCCTGTCAGGAAATGTAATCAAAGGAACACTCAAGCCTCAAGCTATTTGAAGACTCATTAATAGCTCTTTTATTAAAAATACCTCAGAGTTAATTTTTATTTGTTGCTCATTTTCTCCAGAGTCAGGGTCCTAAGACCCAGAGGACCCATACTGAGCCATTTCTCTGACCAATGAGATGTATTGATGCATTTACATTAAGAGCCAAAAAACCAAGGAAGGTCCTTCTTACCTTTCAAAATAGGCACTTCAAGGGGAGAAAGGCCCATAAGGAGTGTATGACCACTTCAGCAGCATTTATGCCTAGCACTCCAAGAATTGGAAATGTCAAAGAATTGACTTATTTTCCCCCACCAGATAAAATAGCCCTTGCAAACCTGAGTTGTTCAATGACATTAAAGCATTTTTCTGCCTTTAGCTAGCTGCTTTTCTTTGATAACTGACTTTCTCGTCCTTTGCACTTCCTGACCTCAGGGGATGGGCCTCAGGGATCTGCCAATGTCTTTCTCTAAACATTCTTTCTGTGCATTGTATCTCTATCATTCTGTGTGTGTGTTTCTGAGAGATCTCATCTCTTCTGCGCTGAGATTCCCACGTCTTTATGTGGTATCAAACCATATATAATATAAAAACAAAGGTTAAGATATTTGTCTAAAGTCAACAAGTTTAAAAGTGCAAGATTTGAACCCAAGCAGTCTGGTTCTAGAGCCTGTGTATTAAAGTATCATCCATTTTGACTTGATTTTAATTTCAGCATTCAGGGCCTCCCACCCCTTGCCCTGTGCCCCAGTTTTACTAGGTTTATTCAGATTATATATATATA
>NC_048238.1:47850479-47893816 GCF_002007445.2 Ailuropoda melanoleuca
ATATATATATATATATATATATATATATATATCTTCTGAGAAACACACTTTATTTATTATTAATTAATTAATTAATTTTTTAGTGTCTAACGATTCATTAGTTGCATATAACACCAAGCAGGTACAGTCACTCTGGACAATAGTATGGGTTTCCTCAAGAAGTTCAAAAATAGAGCAACCCTATGACCCAGCAATTGCACTACTAGGTATTTATCGCAAAGATACAGATGCAGTGAAAAGAAGGGGCAACTGCACCTCAGNCAGTGAAAAGAAGGGGCAACTGCACCTCAGTGTTCATAGCAGCAATGTCCACAATAGCCAAACTGTGGAAGGAGCCAAGATGCCCTTCAACAAATGAATGGATAAAGAAGATGTGGTACATATATATACAACGGAATATTATCCAGCCATCAGAAATGATGAATACACACCATTTGCATTGAATGGGTGGAACTGGAGGGGATTATGCTAAGTAAAGTAAGTCAAGCAGAGAAAGAAAATTATCATATGGTTTCACTCATAGGGAAAAGGAGGGAAATCCAAAGGGGGAGAAATCAGAAAGGGAGATGAACCATGAAAGACTATGGACCCCAGGAATCATATCTGAGGGTTTCAGAAGGGAGGAGGGTGGGGGGAAGGGGTAGCAGGATGATGGGTATTGAGAAGGGCACATGCTGTGATGAGCACTGGGTGTTATACTTCACTAATAAATCATTGAACACTACATCAAAAACTAATTATGTACTATACAGTGGCTAACTGATCATAATAATAAAAATATTTATTTATT
The DNA here is from genome assembly GCF_002007445.2 of Ailuropoda melanoleuca. NCBI lineage: Eukaryota > Metazoa > Chordata > Mammalia > Carnivora > Ursidae > Ailuropoda > Ailuropoda melanoleuca. Next base: position 47,851,270 of record NC_048238.1, read on the forward strand.
TGAGAGAGACAGAAAGAGAGACAGAGAGAGTGAGCAGGAGAAGGGGGAGGAGGAGAGGGAAAGGGAAAGAGAAAGAGAGAAATTCTTCAGCAGACTCCACACTGAGCAAGGAGTCCAATGTGGGACTGGATTCCACAACCATGAGATCATGACCTGAGTTGAGACTTAACTGACTGAACCACCCAGGTGCCCCTCCGAATATTATATCTTGAGTTAAGCTATTCCCCTGACTCCCATTCTCTTCCCATTTCTCTGTACCTGTTACAGACATTGGGAGGCTTATTCAAGTCTTGTTTTCTCTACAAAACCTTTCCTAAACATGCCATTGTAGGATATCCAACAATTTGATTGCAATTAGCATGGTATCTCAGCATTACCTCAGAATCTTTTCATTGATCTCTTAGTATTCAAGGATAAATATCTTTTCAATTTTATTTTTTTTTATTTTTATTTATTTTTTTTTAATTTTATTTTATTATATTGTGTTAATCACCATACAGTACATCCCCAGATTCCGATGTAAAGTTTGATGCTTCATTAGTTGCGTATAACACCCAGTGCACCATGCAATACGTGCCCTCCCTACTACCCATCACCAGGCTATCCCCTTCCCCCACCCCCTCCCCTCTGAAGTCCTCAGTTTGCCTCTCACAGTCCATAGTCTCTCATGTTTCATTCCCCCCTCTGATTACCCCCCTTTTCTTTATCCCTTTCTTCCCCTACCGATCCTCCTAGTTCTTATGTTCCATAGATGAGAGAAATCATATGATAATTGTCTTTCTCTGCTTGACTTATTTCACTTAGCATTATCTCCTCCAGTGCCGTCCATGTTGCAGCAAATGTTGAGAATTCGTTCTTTCTGATAGCTGAGTAATATTCCATTGTATATATGGACCACAGCTTCTTAATCCAGTCATCTGTTGAAGGGCATCTCGGCTCCTTCCATGATTTGGCTATTGTGGACAATGCAGCTATGAACATTGGGGTGCATATGGCCCTTCTCTTTACTACGTCTGTATCTTTGGGGTAAACACCCAGTAGTGCAATGGCTGGGTCATAGGGTAGTTCAATTTTTAACTTTTTAAGGGACCTCCACACTGTTTTCCAGAGTGGCTGTACCAACTTGCATTCCCACCAACAATGTAGGAGGGATCCCCTTTCTCCACATCCTCTCCAACAATTGTTGTTTCTTGCCTTGTCTATCTTTGCCATTCTAACTGGCGTAAGGTGGTATCTCAGTGTGGTTTTGATTTGAATTTCCCTGATGGCTAATGATTTTGAACATTTTTTCATGTGTCTGTTAGCCATTTGTATGTCTTCATTGGAAAAGTGTCTGTTCATATCTTCTGCCCATTTTATGATTTGTTTATTTGTTTCTCGTGTATTGAGTTTGAGAAGTTCTTTGTAGATCTTGGATACCAGTCCTTTATCTGTGGTGTCCTTTGCAAATATATTCTCCCATTCCGTGGGCTGTCTCTTAGTTTTTTTGACTGTTTCCTTGGCTGTGCAGAAGCTCTTTATCCTGATAAAGTCCCATAAGTTCATTTTATCTTTTATTTCTCTTGCCTTTGGAGATGTGTCGTGAAAAAGGTTGCTCTGGCCGATGTCATAGAAGTTGTTGCCTATGTTCTCCTCTAGAATTTTGATGGATTCCTGTCTCACATTGAGGTCTTTCATCCATTTGGAGTTTATTTTTGTGTATGGTGTGAGAGAGTGGTCAAGTTTCATTCTTTTGCATGTAGCTGTCCAATTTTCCCAGCACCATTTATTGAAGAGACTGTCTTTTTTCCACCGGATGTTTTTTCCTGCTTTATCAAAGATTAGTTGCCCAAAGAGCCGAGGGTCCATTTCTGGGTTCTCTATTCTGTTCCATTGGTCGATGTGTCTGTTTTTGTGCCAGTACCATGCTGTCTTTGTGATCACAGCTTTGTAGTACAGCTCGAAATCCGGCATTGTGATGCCCCCAGCTTTGTTTTTCCTTTTCAACAGTTCCTTGGAGATTCGGGGCCTTTTCTGGTTCCATACAAATTTAAGGACTATTTGTTCCAGTTCTTTGAAAAATGTCCTCGGTATTTTGATCGGGATAGCATTGAAAGTGTAGATTGCTCTGGGTAGTATGGACATTTTAACTATGTTAATTCTTCCAATCCATGAGCATGGAATATTTTTCCATCTTTTTATGTCTTCCTCAATATCTTTCAAAAGTGATCTATAGTTTCTAGCATATAGGTCCTTTACGTCTCTGGTTAAGTTAATTCCAAGGTAACGCATGGTTTTTGGTGTTATTGTAAATGGGATGGATTCCCTAATTTCTCTTTCTTCAGTCTCGTTATTCGTGTATAGAAATGCAACTGATTTCTGGGCATTGATTTTGTATCCTGCCACCTTACTGAATTGTTCTATAACTTCTAATAGTTTGGGAGTGGATTCCTTTGGGTTTTCCATATAGAGTATCATGTCATCTGCAAAGAGAGACAGTTTGACTTCTTCTTTGCCGATTTGGATACCTTTGATCCCTTTTTGTCTTCTGATTGCTGTTGCAAGGACTTCTAGTACTATGTTGAATAATAGTGGCGAGAGTGGGCATCCTTGTCGTGTTCCTGATCTTAAGGGAAAGGCTTCCAGCTTTTCCCCATTGAGAATAATGCTTGCAGTAGGCTTTTCATAGATGGCTTTTATGAGATTGAGAAATGTACCCTCTATTCCTACACTCTGAAGGGTTTTAATCAGGAAAGGATGCTGTATTTTGTCAAATGCTTTTTCTGCATCAATTGAGAGGATCATATGGTTCTTGAGTCTTTTCTTGTTGATATGATGTATCACATTGATTGATTTGCGAGTGTTGAACCATGCTTGCATCCCAGGTATGAATCCCACTTGGTCATGATGGATAATCCTTTTAATGTACTGTTGGATTCTATTAGCAAGGATCTTGTTGAGGATTTTGGCATCCATATTCATTAGAGAAATCGGTCTGTAATTCTCCTTTTTGAGGGGGTCTTTGCCTGGTTTGGGGATCAAGGTAATATTAGCCTCATAGAATGAGTTTGGTAGCTTTCCTTCTGTTTCTATTTTTTGAAATAGCTTTAGGAGAATAGGTATTATTTCTTCTTTGAATGTTTGGTAGAATTCCCCAGGAAAACCGTCTGGGCCTGGAGTTTTATTATTTGGAAGGTTGTTTATCACTGACTCAATTTCTTCATAGTTAATTGGCCTATTTAAGAAATCTATTTCTTCCTGTTTCAGTCTTGGTAGTTTATAGGTTTCCAGGAAGGCCTCCATCTCTTCCAGATTGTTTAGTTTTTTGGCATATAGCTGTTGATAAAAGTTTCTAATAATCCTTGCAATTTCAATGGTGCTGGTCGTGACCTCTCCCTTTTCAGTCATAATTTTAATAATCTCAGTCCTTTCTCTTTGTTTTTGGACAAGTTTTGCCAGTGGTCTATCAATTTTATGGATTCTCTCAAAGAACCAGCTTCTAGTCCTGTTGATCTGCTCTACTGTGGTTCTGGTCTCTAATTCATTGATTTCTGCTCTAATCTTGGTCAACTCCTTCCTTGTCAGTGGGTTAGGCCTGTCCCTCTGTTGCTGTTCCAGTTTCTTGAGGTGAGAATATAGAAACTGCATTTTAGATTTTTCTATTCTTTTGAGTGAGGCTTGGATGGCTATGTATTTCCCCCTTAGGACTGCCTTTGCAGTATCCCATAGGTTTTGGACCGTTGTGTATTCATTCTCGTTGGTCTCCATAAATTGTTTAATTTGTTTTTTGATTTCCTGGTTTATCGAGTCATTCTTGAGCAGGATGGTTCTTAGCCTCCAAGTGTTTGAGTTTCTTCCAGGTTTTTCCTTGTGGTTGAGTTCCAATTTCAGAGCGTTGTGGTCTGAGAATATGCAGGGGATAATTTCAATCTTTTGGTATTGGCTGAGACCTGTTTTGTGTCCCAGAGCATGATCTATTCTTGAGAATGTTCCATGGGCATTTGAATAGAATGAGTATTCTTTGGTTCTGGGGTGTAGTGTTCTATATATATCTATGAGGTCCAACTCGTCGAGTATGGCATTCAAAGCCTTTGATTCTTTGCTTAGTTTTTGCCAGGGTGTTCTGTCTATTTCTGATAGTGGGGTGTTGAGGTCCCCTACTATTACTGTGTTCTTATCTATATGTCTCTTTATTTTGGTTAAGAGTTGGCTTGTGTATCTTGCTGCTCCCCTGTTGGGGGCATATATATTAATAATTGTCATATCCACTTGTTGAATACTTCCTTTAAGAATAATATAGTGCCCTTCTGTATCTCTCTCTATGGCCTCTAGTTTAAAATCCAGTCTATCTGATATGAGAATTGCTACTCCAGCTTTCTTTTGAGGTCCATTTGCGTGGAAGATGGTACTCCATCCCCTTACTCTAAGTCTGAATGCATCTTTGGGTTCAAAATGAGTCTCTTGTAGACAGCAAATGGATGGGTCATGTCTTTTTATCCAATCTGCAACCCTGTGGCGTTTTATGGGAGAGTTTAAGCCATTTAGATTGATAGAGATTATTGACAGATATGATTTTAATGATGCCATTTCTCTTTAAAGTCTTTGTATCGGTTGTGACTTGCTGCTCTGTATCACTCTTGGGGCCTTTTTACCTTTATAGAGCCCCCCTTAATATCTCCTGTAGGGCTGGTTTCGTGGTTACGAAATTGGTTAATGATTGGCGATTTTGGAACGTCTTTATTTCTCCATCAATTCTGAATGACAGCTTTGCTGGATAAAGGATCCTTGGCTGCATGTTTTTCTCTGAAAGAGCTTTAAAAATGCCCCCCCAAGCCTTTCTCTCATTCCAGGTCTCTGTAGACAGGTCTGACGTAATCCTGATACCTTTGCCTTGGTACGTGAGAAATTTCTTTGCCCTGGCCGCTTTCAATACTGTATCCTTGGATCTAATATTTGCGAATTGCACTATGACATGCCGTGGCGTAGGTTTGTCCTGGTTGAGCTTGGATGGGGTCCTCTCTGCCTCTTGGACACGAATGCTTGTTTCCCTTGCTAGATTAGGGAAGTTTTCAGCTACAATTTGTTCAAATATCTCTTCTAGACCTCTGTTTTTCTCCACCCCTTCAGGGATGCCGATGATTCTGACATTGGATCGTTTCATAGAGTCAGTAATCTCCCGTAATCTACATTCGTGGGCGTGGATTTTTTTAAGACCAGCTTCTATTTTCGTTTTTTCTTCTACTAACCCATCCTCCAATTCGCTAACGCGTTCCTCTGCCTCGGTGACCCTGGCCGTCAGAGCCTCTAGTTTTGACTGTATTTGGCCCATAGAATTTTTAATTTCTGTCAGATTCGCTCTCATTTCTGCCCTTAGGGATTCTATATTCTCAGCAACGCTTTCTCTGATGCTTTTTTCAAGTTTACTCATCATCTTGACCATTGTTGCTCTGAATTCCATTTCTGATAATTGGGATACATCCATATGTATTAATTCTGTGGCCGAGGCCAATTCTGTGGCAGAGGCCACAGACTCATTATCTTTTCTTTGCTGGGGGGGACTTCTCCTTCTCGTCATTCTGATGAAGAGAGATTGCAGGGTTGTCCAGAGCCCAAGTGTTGACTGGGACCCAGGCCGTGCGCCCTTGTTTTATAGAGATCTTAGGGATGTGGGCTTCTTCCTTAAAGAGTTTATTTATTTATTTGAGAGAGAGAGAGACAGTCAGCAAGAAAGGGAACCCAAGCAGAGGAGTGGGAGAGGAAGAAGCAGGTTCCCGGTGGAGAAGCCCGATGAGGGACTCCTTTCCGGAACGTTGTAAACACACCCTAATCCGAAGACAGGTGCTTGGTGACTGCGCCACTCAGGCGCTCCGGGTTGTGGGCTTCTTGATTTTTCAGCCTGCCTTCTGGGGGAGGGGCCTGCCTGCCGGTACTCAGAAAACCCTGTTTGGGTAGAGTCTCTGTGTCCCTTGCGAGGGGGGATGGGGATGGGCACCCTGTGAGCCGGTATTTCCGGGCTTTTGTTCTCTGGCGGCTTTCCCTGGCGGTTTGCTATGCCTCTTCTGAGAGAGCAGCAGCGGCTGAAATTCAGCCTCTGTCTCAGAACAGAGGGATCGCGGATCGTTCTCCACTGATGTTCTGGCCACTTTAACTCTGTTTCTGTTGGTGCTGCTCAACCCTGCAGCATCCCGGGCTGTGCGCCCCACACCCGGCGTCCCAGCCCTCACTTCCAGGGCCGGCACGTCTCTGTCCTTTGTGTTTCCAACCCCGCCCGCCGCCAGCCGCCCCGCGCGGGCTCCCGGAGCTCCCCGTCTCAGTCTGGTGTCTCACGGGTGCTGACCGCGAGTCCGCCTGCTCCCCCGTGCAGGTGGCCCTCCAGCCGCCAGCCGCCCCGCGGACGCTCCCGGAGCTCCCGGTCTCAGCCTCGATCCAGTGAGCACACCGGAGCTCCGGAGCTCCGTGAGATGCTTGGTGGTGCACGCTCCCGGCTCACGGACTCAGTCTGCCGTTTCCAGAGTGCGGGTCCGCGGTCCGCCCGCTCCCCGGTGCAGGTGGCCCGCCAGCCGCCCTGCGCGCGCGCTCCTGGAGCTCGCGTTCTAAGTCTGTTGTCTCGCGGGTGCCGTCCGCGAGTCCGCCTGCTCCCCCGTGCAGGTGGCCCGCCAACCGCCAGCCGTCCCGCGTGCGCTCCCGGAGCTCCCTTCTCAGCCTGCTGTCTCAAGCGTGCGGGTCCGCGGTCTGTCCGCTCCCCCTTGCAGGTGGCTACCGCTTCCCGGCGCCCTGACACGGCGGCTCCCTCCCCCTTCTGTTTAGCTTCCGATATCTGTGCGCGGTTTCACGGCTCCCCGCTTCGTACCTCGATACTCAGCGCTGGAGATGTTCATTTGTAGAGATCCAGATGTATCTTCCTGCGTCTCAGGCTGATTCCGTGGATATTCCTGCTGGTCTGGTACCTATCCAGCTCAACTCAGGGGACCGGCTGAAAAAGGTGTCCCCTACTCCTCCGCCATCTTAACCTCCCCCGCACCTTTCAATTTTATTTTAACTTTTTCAAGACCAGAGACACTTCTTTGCCTGTACTCCCATAGCTTTAACACAATACGTAGGTACATAATTCTACTGAACCCATTTTCCAAATCTAAATAAATATTCGTTTGACAACAGTTCAAATTACTCTAATCCGAAGACTTCAGTTTGTTTCCCAGAGTCCATAGTCTCTCATGGCTCATTCCCCCTTCTGTTTACACCCCCTTCATTCTTCACTTCTCCTACTGATCTTTCTGCTATTCTGTTTATTCCACAAATAAGTGAAACCATCTGATAATTGTCTTTCTCTGCTTGACTTATTTCACTTAGGATAATCTCCTCCAGTCCTGTCCATATTGCTGCAATGTTGGGTAATTGTTCTTTCTGAGGGCTGAGCAATATTCCATTGTATATATGGACTACATCTTCTTTATCCATTTGTCTGTTGAAGGGCATCTCGGCTCCTTCCAGAGTTTAGCTAGGTGGACAATGCTGCTATGAACAATGGGGTCCATTAGGCCCTTCTCTTCACTATGTCTGTTGCTTTGGGGTAAATACCCAATAGTGCAATTGCTGGGTCATAGGGTAGCTCTAATTTTAATTTTTTGAGGGACCTCCACACTGTTTTCCAAAGTGGCTGTACCAACTTGCATTCCCACCAACAGTGTAAGAGGGTTCCCCTTTCTCCACATCCTCTCCAACATTTGTTGCTTCTTGTCTTGTCCATTTTTGCCATTCTAACTGGTGTAAGGTGGTATCTCAATGTGGTTTTGATTTGAAGTTCCCTGATGACCAATGATTTTGAACTTTTCTTTCATGTGTCTCTTAGCCATTTGTATGTCTTCATTGGAAAAGTGTCCATTCATAGCTTCTGCCCATTTTTTTATTTATTTTTTTTCTCATGTATTGAGTTTGAGAAGTTCTTTATAGATCTTGGATACCAGCCTTTTATCTGCAGTTTCATTTGCAAATATCTTCTCCCATTCTGTGGGTTATCTCTTTGTTTTGATGACTGTTTCCTTTGCTGTGCAGAAACTTTTTATCTTGATGAAGTCCCAAAAGTTCATTTTTTTCTTTTGTTTCCCTTGCCTTTGGAGACGTGTCATGAAAGAAGTTGCTGTGGCTGATGTCAAAAAGGCTACAGCCTATGTTCTCCTTTATGATTTTGATGGATTCCTGTTTCACATGGAGGTCTTCCATCCATATGGAGTTGATCTTTATGTATGGTGTGAGAGAGTGGTCAAGTTTCATCTTTCTGTATATAGCTGTCATAGGGTCGAGGTTCCATTTCTGGAGTCTATTCTGTTCCATTGGTCTATGTGTCTGTTTTTGTGCCAGTACCACACTGTCTTGGTGATCACAGCTTTGTAGTATAGATTGAAATCAGGCAACGTGATGTCCCCAGCTTTGTTTTTCCTTTTCAACATTTCCTTGGTGATTCAGGGTCCTTTCTGGTTCCACACACATTTTAGGCTTGTTGTTCCAGTTCTTTGAAAAATGTCATTGGTGCTTCGATTGGGATGACATTGAAAGTGTAGATTTCTCTGGGTAGCATAGACATTTTAACTATGTTTATTCTTCTGATCCATGAGCATGGAATATTTTTCCAATTTTTTGTGTCTTCTTCAATGTCTTTCATCAGTGTTTGTAGTTTCTAGACTATAGAACCTTTACCTCTCTGGTAAGTTTATTCTGAGATATCTTATGGCTTTTGGTGCTATTGTAAATGGAATCGATTCCCTAATTTCTCTTTCTTCAGTCTCATTGTTCGTGCGAATGATTTCTGAGCATTAATTCTGTATCCTGCCACATTACTGAACTGTTGTAAGAGTTCTAATAATTTGGGGGTGGAGTCTTTTGGGTTTTCCATATAAAGTATCATGTCATCCGTGAAAAGATAGAGTTTGACTTCTTCTTTGTCAATTTGAATACGTTTCAATCTTTTTTGTTGTCTTATTGCTGTTGCTAGGACTTCTAGTACTATGTTGAACACTAGTGGTGGAGTGAGCATCCTTGTTGTGTTCCTGATCTTAAGGGAAAGTCTCTCACCTTTTCCCCATTGAGAATGATAATTACTGTAGGCTTATCATAGATGGTTTTTTAAAATGAGGTATGTAACCTCTATCCCTGCACTCTGACGGGTTTTAATCAGGAAAGGGTGTTGTATTTTGTCAAATGCTTCTTCTGCATCAATTGAGAAGATCATATGGTTCTTGTCTCTTCTCTTGTTAATATGTTCTATCACACTGATTTATTTGCAAATGTTGAACCCCCCTTGAATCCCAGGGATGAATCCCACTTGGTCGTGAAGGATAATCCTTTTAATGTACTGTTGGATCCTATTAGCTGAGATCTTGTTGAGAATTTTGACGTTCATATTTATTATGGATATTGGTCTGTAATTCTCCTTTTTGATGGGGTCTTTGCCTGGTTTGGGGATCAAGGTAATACTGGCCTCATAGAATGAGTTTGGTAGTTTTCCTTCTGTTTCTATTTTTTTGAAACAGCTTCAGGAGAATAGGTATTATTTCTTCTTTGAATGTTTGGTAGAATTCCCCAGGGAATCCATCAGGACCGGGACTCGTGTTTTTTGGGAGGTTTTTGATCACTAATTCAATCTCTTCATGATTAATCAGTCTGTTTAGACAATCAATTTCTTCCTGTCTCAATCCTGGTAGTTTATAGGTTTCCAGGAAGGCATCCATTTCTTCCAGGTAGTTTAATTTATTGGCATATAGTTGTTGATAATAGTTTCTAATGATTGTTTCTATTTCCTTGGTGTTGGTGGTGATCTCTCCCCTTTCATTCATAATTTTATTAATTTGGGTCCTTTCTCTATTCTTTTGAATAAGTCTGGCCAGTGGCTTATCGATCTTATTAATTCTTTGAAAGAACCAGTGTCTAGTTTTGTTGATCTACTCCACTGTGCTCCTCGTCTCTAATTCATTGATCTCTGTTTTAATCTTAATCAATTGCTTTTCATGTGTAGGTTAGGCCTGTTCTTCTGTTCTATCTTCAGCTTCTTTAGGTGGGAATATATGGACTGCATTTTAGATTTTTCTACCCTTTTGAGTGAGGCTTGGATGGCTATATATTTCCCCCTTAGGACTGCCTTTGCAGTGTCCCATAGGTTTTGGACTGATGTGTTTTTGTTCTCATTGGTTTCCATAAATTACTTCAGTTCTTCTTTAATTTCCTGGTTTACCTAATCATTCTTAAGCTGGATGGTTCTTCGTTTCCAAGTGTTTGAATTTTGTCCAAAGTTTTCCTTGTGATTGAGTTCCAGTTTCAAAGCACTGTGGTCTGAGAATATGCAGGACATAATCTCAGTCTTTTCCTATTGCTTGAGACCTGTTTTGTGACCCAGTATATGGTCTATTCAAGAGAAAGTTCCATGTGCAGTAGAAAAGAATGAGTATTTTGTTGTTCTGGGTGTATTGTTCTGTGTATATCTATGAAGTCCATCTGGTCCAGCATGTCATTCAAAGCTCTTATTTCTTTGTTGATTTTCTGCTTAGATGATCTGTCTATTGCTGAGAGTGGAGTGTTGAGGTCCCCTACTATTAACGTATGTCTCTTTACTCTGATAAAGAGTTGGCTTGTGTATCTTGCTGCTCCCCTATTGGGGGCATAGATATTTATAATTATTAGATCATCTTTTTGGATACATTCTTTAAGAATCATATAGTGTCCTTCCATATCTCTAACTACAGTCTTTAGCTTAAAATCTAATTTGTCTGATATGAGAATTGCTACCCCAGCTTTCTTTTGAGATCCGTTGGCATGAAAAATTGTTCTCCATCCCTTTACTTTCAGTCTGGATGTATCTTTAGGTTCAATATGAGTCTGTTGTAGATATCATATGAATGGGTCATGTCTTTTTTCCAATCTGCAACCCTGTGGCATTTTATGGGAGCCATTAGGTCATTCACATTGAGGGTGATTATTGAGAGATATGATTTTAATATTGTCATGGTCCCTGTGAAGTCTTTGTTTCTATATTGTAAATTTCTATCTGAACACTTTTGACCTTTAAATCTTTAAGGTTGTTGAGGGTGGAAGGTCTCATCTTCTGTAACTTTTTTTAATATTCAATTAGCCAACATATAGTACATCATTAGTTTTTGATGTAGTGTTCAGTGATACATTTGTTTCATATAGCATCCAGTGCTCATCACCACATGTGCCCTCCTTAATACCCATCACCCCGTTACCCCATTCCCCCACCCCCTTCCCTTCTGTAGCCCTTAGTTTGGTTCTCAGAGTCCAGAGGGTCTCATGGTTTGTCTCCCTCTCTGATTTCTTCCCATTCAGTTTTCCCTCCCTTCCCTTGTGGTCCTCTGTGCTATTCCTTATGTTCCACGTATGAGTGAAACCATATGATAATTTTCTTTCTCTGCTCGACTTATTTCACTTAGTATAATGTTCTCCAGTTCCATCCATGTCAAAGCAAATGGTAGGTATTCATCTTTTCTGATGGCTGTGTAATATTCCACTGTACATATGAACTTCTTCCTGCAAAATAAGAGCACAAAGATGTACCTACTTATGGGTCAACATCAGTCATTTGGGGCTTAAATGAATATAGGAATTATTAAAGGCAGAGGCAGTTGAATCCAAGGGAGGCCACATGTGTGTATGAGTGGAAAGGATAATTTGATGGCTTGAAGTTATGGCAGTGAAGGAGTCTTGGCACCAAGTGGAGAGACAAGGGAGGAAACAGCAAAATATGATTAGTATACCAAAAAGTAAAGGAAGTCCAACTCAGAGTCCTTTGATATTTGCAAAGGTTCTTCTCCAATTCAGGAGTTTAACCAATCATTAAAGGAAAGAGGGATCATTTAAAGAACCAAATTGAGTATTTCTGTCAGTTAGAAACCCAGAAATACTTTTGTGGTAATCTGGAATATATATACAGCATTCTGGTTTTATGCTAGCCCAAGTTCCACTTTGTGTAGCAGTCAAAACATCTAATGCCATTCTATTTTGTAAACCAATTTACACATTTGTGTTACTTCTGTATTTAATAGGGAAATGCTATTTTTAGTGTTATTTAGGGATTTGACCATGTACTTATTAAGAGCTTCCATGTGCCAAACAACATCCTCTGGTCCCAAAGAGGGAAAAAAAGATGGATGTTAGGTGGTCATACCAATGATACACAGAACACATTCACAATTGTTTTAAATTTGGAAGGTTGGCTAGGTTGGCAATGGTTTTAACAATGTGTCCATGCATTCAGGCAAAACCCAGAGTACAGCAGGCTATCCAGCCTGTGGGAAGCCATAGACACAGATTAGAGCCATATAGCCATTGGATCCTGTTAGAAGACAGTCATCTAATTCTGGGCCTCTTTTAACTGCAGTCAAGATATCAAGGTCTATTAGGTTTTGGAGGTCCTTCTTTTGAATTTGTGTAATAAAACACAATCTGTTGTTACTTTTTAGGGACCAAGGGAGTCCAAATCTAGGGACAATTTTTCTTAGAAAAGTTTTTGTCACCTCTGTGACCTTTTTACCCAAATCAGCAGCCTGGTGTGAACCCTGTATGACCTTCCATTGGTTATTTTTGGGTATAAAGATTTTTTCCTTCATTATTAACAAACCAGTCCTGTGCATTTTTGAATATCCTCTTTCCTGGGCTATGTGAATTTCTTGGTCTGAATAGACTGGACTTGTGGGCTTTATTGGAGTTAAGACAGTCTGCTTGGTTGCATGGTCTACTGAATTGTTTCCTTTAGATTCTAAGGTCATATCCTTTGATGTCTTTTGAGGTGAATTATAGCTACCTCCTTAGGTAGGTGTACTGACTCAAGAAGAGTAATAATTTCAGGCCCATATTTGGTTGGGGAATTATGGCTTGATAATAATCCCCTTTTCTTCCACATTTCTCCATGAGCATGCAGGACTAGGAAAGCATATTTGAAATCAGTACAAATATTAATTTTTTTAAGGCTTTGGCAATTGCAAAGCTTGAGTGAGCATTACAGCATACCCAGCTTTTCTTATTTCTTTTCCCGTGATACTATTCCCATCAGTAAGTCAACTGTCATCTACATTTTTTATAGGGGCATCTTTTAAATCTGTGATATTTTTATACACTATTAATGAAGCAGAAGAAAGATAACTTAAGGAAACAATTCCATTTATAATTGCATCAAAAATAATAAAATACCTAGGAATAAACTTAACCCAGAAGATGAAAGATCTGTGTTCTGAAAACTATAAAACACTGATGAAAGAAATTAAAGATGACACAAACAAATGGAAAGATATTTCATGCTCATAGATTGGAAGAATTAACATTGTTAAAATGTCCACGTTACCCAAAGCAATCAACAGATTCAATGCAATCTCTACTAAAATACCAGCAGTATTTTTCACAAAACAAGACTAAATACTAAACTTTGTATGTAACCACAAAAGACCCCAAATGGTCAAAGCAATCTTGAGAAAACAAAACAAACAAACAAAACAAAGCAAGAGGTATCACAATCCCAGATTTCAAGATTACTACAAAGCTGTAGTAATCAAAACAGTATGGTACTGACACAAAAATAGAAAGACACATAGATTAACGAAACAGAATTGAAAGTGCAGAAACAAACCCACATTTATATGCTTAATTAATCTATGACAAAGGAGGCAAAAAATACAGTAGGGAGAAGACTATCTTTTCAATAAATGGTGTTGGAAAAACTGGGTAACTACAATAAAACAATGAAACTGGACCACTTTCTAACACCATACACAAAAACAAACTCAAAGTAAATTAAAAACCTAAATGTGAGACCTGAAACCATAAAAATCCTAGAAGAGAACTCAGGAAGTGATTTATCTGACATTAGCTATAGCAACATTTTTCTAGATATGTCTCCTGGGGCAAGGGAAACAAAAAGAAAAAATGAACTATTGGGACTAGATCAAAATAAAAAGCTTTTGCACAATGAAGGAAATCATCAACAAAACAAAAAGACAACCTACTAAATGGGAGAAGATATTTGTAAATGATATGAGGGGTTAATGCCCAAAATATATTTAAAAACTTATATAACTCAACACCAAAAAATAAAAATAAAACTGTTCTCTGTAGACTTGAAGTTTTTTTTTTTTATTTTCAGCATCTTTTACTTTCATAATAGCAAGAAAAAAGAAAAAAAATTACACAAAGGAAGGGGTGTGTGTGTGTGTGTGTGTGTGTGTGTGTGTGTGTGTTTGGGAATAGGGGTGGAAGAACACCAATGAGATAAGGTTCTTGGCACTAGGGGAGTGGAAGGGAAGGAATGCAACCAAGGTTAAAGCAGCCCATGGAAAGCACATTTTGTAATGAGCACTGGGTGTTATACACAAATAATGAATAATGAATCATGGAACACTACATCAAAAACTAGCAATGTATGTATGGTGACTAACATAACATAATAAAAAAATAAAAGAATTGGAGCTCTTTGGTTGCTTATCAGAAGGAATTTAGAACCTGAAATGGGTATATTGATAGCAAATTTTCCATGTCTGTATTCTCTGTAATGGTAGGAGTTGGAAAAGAGGGTGGTTGCCTGGGCAAGGTGGTGGCAGGGGGAAGTATAGTGACAGAGCCTCAAGCTCAAGTTCAGCCTTAGGACGGAAATTTGGTTTTCATCCTACCACTCCCTCCATCTTCTCACCCCTGTCCCACTCTCCATACCCTAAACAGGGCCCGACACAGAATAAACTGCTCAGTGTTTCAATGTTTGCTGACAGGAGCATTGAGTGGCAGAGATAGAGGCCCTTCTACCTAGAGGTTTCTTTCTAAGCCTTTAGTCTGCTTCACTGGCTTTCTTTCTTTCTTTCTTTTCTTTCTTTCTTTCTTTCTTTCTTTCTTTCTTTCTTTCTTTCTTTCTTTGTAAATGGTGGCTGTTTTCTTATATAAGCAAACTCAATGACTATCATATTTTTTAGCTTGTTTTTTTATACAAATATTACATATTTATTATAGGAAAATGTAAAAATACAGGTTTGCAAATACAACATAAAGTATGAATGAATGGATGAATGAATGAATGGATGAATGAATGAAATTACCTGCAATTTCACTACCACCACCTAAAGATAACCCTGTATACATTTTGGTGTACATCCATTCAGACATTTTTCTGTGTATTTATTCTTGCAAGGCGACTATGTTGTTTTGTAACCTATTTCCTTTCACTTAGCAATTTAACATAAACATCTTTCCAGTTTATTAAACATTTGTTTTTATTTTTGGATCTTTAAAAAGTTACTTTAAGGTACTCAATATTTTAATATATTCCCCTTGTAAAAATTGAAATATATAAAATGTACAGATAAGATCAATGCTGTCTTTAACCACTATTCTCACCTCTACACTAGTCTTTGTCACCTTCTCCATTCCTCATAAATAACCACTATTATCATCGGTGTGTATTTTTACAGGTAGTTCTCTAAAGATATCCATCTATCATCTATGTATCTATGTATCTATCATCTCTCTCTGTCTCTCTCTCTGTATGTGTGTGGGTGTGTGTGTGCATATACATATATGACATATATATGACATTATTTTGAGTGGTCTTCACGGTGTTTATTTTCTAAATAAACGGTATCATGTCGAACATATTAGTCTGCAATTTACTTTTTTCTCTCAAAAGCATGACTTGGATATCTAGATGCATTTCATTCTACTTAAATGATGTGTGGTGTTGTGTGGTATAGATGCATTGTCATTTATTTGACTACGTCACTACTTATGGAGGTTTAAATTGTTTCTTATTTTTCACTATCACCAACAGCACTGAGATAAATATCCATGACATGTCTCCTTGTATATATGTGTAGGAATGTCCCTTTAGGATAGAAACCAGGAGATAAATTGGTAGGTCATGGGGTACATAACACTTAGCTTCAACTTTAATCAACCCATGGCCAACATTGTTTCATCTAAACTCCACCCCCATACACATTGGATTATCTTAAAGCAAATAATATCAATTTGATGCTTATTTAGAAATTCAGTTTATAATGAAAAATTGCCTCCCCATCATCAGTGTTTGAGGTTACCTATTTTCAATACCTTTGCCAAATTTGAAATTATCAAACTTAAAAATTCTGCTAATCAGAAATAATATCATTTTATTGTTTCAACTTGCAATTACTGGATTAGCAGTGAAATTATGCATTTTTATATACTTCACAAATATTTGTTTTCCTCTACTGTGAAATTCCTGTTCAAATCCTTTGCTGATTTTTCCATTTTCGTTTGACTTTTTATGAAACAAATTAGAAGTTTATTAATGAAATGACACATAATAAATGCATACAATGTTAGCAAGTGTTTAGCATTTTGAATGTTGAGAGGCAAGTAGACTTTTCTTAGCATCCATTGAATCTTTTATTTATCTAATTGTTGAACACCTGCTATTTTCCACATGAGAGAATTACTGCCCTTTTTTTATATTTTAATATTTTTATATTATATTATATTATATTATATTATATTATATTATATTATATTTATTATATTATGTTAGTCACCATACAGTACATCCCTGGTTTCCGATAAAAAGCTCAATGCTTCATTAGTTGCATAAAACACCCAGTGCACCATGCAACACATGCCTTCCTCACTACTCATCACCAGTCCATCCCATTCCCCCACCCCCCACCCCTCTGAAGCCCTCAGTTTGTTTCTTAGAGTCCATAGTCTCTATGCTTCATTCCCCCTTCTGATTACCCCCCTTTCATTATCCCTTTCTTCCCCTACCAATCTTCCTAGTTCTTATGTTCCATAGATGAGAGAAATAATATGATAATTGTCTTTCTCTGCTTGACTTATTTCACTTAGCATTATCTCCTCCACTGCCATGCAAGTTGAAGCAAATGTTGAGAACTCGCTCTTTTTGAGAGTTGAGTAATATTCCATTGTATAAATGGACCACAACATCTTAATCCAGTCATCTGTTGAAGGGCATCTCGGTTCTTTCCACAATTTGGCTATTGTGGACAATGCTGCTATGAACATTGTGGTGCATATGGCACTTCTCTTCACTATGTCTGTATCTTTGGGGTAAATACCCAGTAGTGCAATGGCTGGGTCATAGGGTAGCTCAATTTTGAACTTTTGAAGGGACCTCCACACTGTTTTTGAGAGTGGCTGTACCAACCTGCATTCCCACCAACAATATAGGAGGGATCCCCTTTCTCCACATCCTCTGCAACAATTGTTGTTTCTTGCCTTGTCAATTTTTGCCATTCTAACTACCATAAGGTGGTATCTTAGTGAGGTTTTGATTTGAATTTCCCTGATGGCTAATGATTTTGAAAAATTTTTATGTGTCTGTTAGCCATTTGTATGTCATCGTTGGAAAAGTGTCTGTTCATATCTTCTGCCCATTTTATGATATGTTTATTTGTTTTTAACATATTGAGTTTGAGAAGTTCTTTGTACATCTTGGATACCAGTCTTTTATCTGTAGCATCATTTGAAAATATATTCTCCCATTCTGTGGGCTGCCTCCTAGTTTTTTTGCCTATTTCGTGGATGCACAGCTTTTTATCTTGATGAAATCGCACAAGTTCATTTTATCTTTTGTTACTCTTGCCTTTGGAGATGTGTGATGAAAAAGGTTGCTCTGGCCAATGTCATAGAAGTTGTTGCCTATGTTCTCCTCTAGAATTTTGGTGGATTCCTGTCTCACATTGAGGTCTTTCATCCATTTGGAGTTTATTTTTGTGTATGGTGTGAGAGAGTGGTCAAGTTTCATTCTTTTGCATGTAGCTGTCCAATTTTCCCAGCACCATTTATTGAAGAGACTGTCTTTTTTCCACTGGAAGTTTTTTCCTGCTTTATCAAAGATTAGTTGCCCAAAGAGCCGAGGGTCCATTTCTGGGTTCTCTATTCTGTTCCATTGGTCTATGTGTCTGTTTTTGTGCCAGTACTATGCTGTCTTTGTGATCACAGCTTTGAAGTATAGCTCGAAATCCGGCATTGTGATGCCCCAACTTTGTTTTTCCTTTTCAACAGTTCCCTGGAAATTCGGGGCCTTTTCTGGTTCCATACAAATTTAAGGACTATTTGTCCCAGTTCTTTGAAAAATGTCCTCAGTATTTTGATCAGGATAGCATTGAAAGTGTAGATTGCTCTGGGTAGCATGGACATTTTACCTATGTAAATTCTTCTGATCCATGAGCATGGAATAATTTTCCGTCTTTCTGTGTCTTCCTCAATGTCTTTCAAGAGTGATTTATAGTTTCTAGAATATAGATCCTTTACATCTCTGGTTAAGTTAATCCCAAGGTAACGTATGGTTCTTGGTGCTATTGTAAATGGGATGGATTCCCTAATTTCTCTTTCTTCAGTCTCATTATTCGTGCAAAGAAATGCAACTGATTTTTTAACTCTTAATAGTTTGGGAGTGGATTCTTTTGGGTTTTCCATATAGAGTATCATGTCATCTGCGAAGAGAGAGAGTTTCACTTCTTCTTTGCTGATTTGGATACCTTTTATCCCTTTTTGTTGTCTGATTGCTGTTGCAAGGATTTCTAGTACTATGTTGAATAATAATGGCGAGAGTGTGCATCCTTGTCGTGTTCCTGATCTTAAGGGAAAGGCTTTCAGCTTTTCCCCATTGTGAATGATATTTCCTGTAGGCTATTCATAGATAATTTTTATGAGATTGATGAATGTACCCTCTATCCCTACACTCTGAAGGATTTTAATCAGGAAAGGAGGCTGTATTTTGTCAAATGCTTTTTCTGCATCTATTGAGAGAATGATAAGATTTTTGAATTTTTCCTTGTGGATAAAATCTATGACACTGATTGATTTGTGAATGTTGAACCACCCTTGCATCCCAGGAATGAATCCAACTTGGTCATGATGGATAATCCTTTTAATGTACTGTTGGATTCTATTAGCCAGGATCTTGTTGAGGGTTTTGGCATCCATATTCATTAGGGAAATTGGTCTCTTAATTCTCCTTTTTAATGGGGTCTTTGCCTGGTTTGGGGATCAAGGTAATATTGGCCTCATAGAATGAGTTTGGTACCTTTCCTTCTGTTTCTATTATTTGAAATAGCTTTAGGAGAATAGGTCTTATTTCTTCTTTCAATGTTTGGTAGAATACCCCAGGAAAATCACCCGGGCCTGGAATTTTGTTTTTTGGAAAGTTGTTTACCACTGTTTCATTCTCTTCATAATTAATTTGCCTATTTAAAAATTCAATCTCTTCCTGTTCCAGTCTTGGTAGTTTAGAGGTTTCCAGGAGTCCTCCATGTCTTCCAGATTACTTAATTTATTGGCGTTAAGCTGTGGATAAAGTTTCTAATAATCCTTCCAATTTCATCGGTGTTGGTTTTGGCCTCTCCCTTTATATTCATAATTTTATTAATTTGGGTCCTTTCTCTATTCTTTTGGATAAGTCTTGCCAGTGGTGTGTCAATTTTATTTATTATTTCAAGGAACCACCTTCTGGTTCTGTTGATCTGCTCTACTATACTCCTGCTCTCTAATTCATTGATTTCTCCTCTAATCTTGGTCAACTGCTTCCTTGTGCTTGGGTTAGGCCTGTACCTCTGTTGCTGTTCCAGCTTCGTGAGGTGGGAATATAAAAACTCCATTTTAGATTTTTCTATTATTTTAAGTGAGGCTTGGATGGCTATGTATTTCTCCCTCAGGACTGCCTTGCAGTGTCCCATAGGTTTTGGACGTTTGTTTTCATTTTTGTTGGCCTCCATAAATTGTTTAAATTGATTTTTGATTTCCTGGTTTATTGAATCATTCCTGAGCAGGATGGTTCTTAGATTCCAAGTGTTTGAGTTTTTTCCAAATTCTTCCTTGTGATTGAGATCCAATTTCAGAGTGTTGTGGTCTGAGAATATGCAGGGAAAAATTTCAGTCTTTTGGTATAGGTTGAGACCTGTTTTGTGTCCCAGAACACGGTCTATTCTTGAAAATGTTCCATGGGCATTAGAATAGAATAAGTATTCTTTGCTTTTGGGGTGTACTCTTCTATATATATCTATGAGGTCGAGTAGGGTGTTCAAAGCTCTTGTTTTTATGTTGGTTTTTTGCTCCGGTGCTCTGTCTATCACTGATAATGGAGTGTGGAGGTCCAATACTATTAACATATTTTTATCTATATATGCCTTTTTTCTGGTTAGGAGTTGGCTTGTGTATCTTGCTGCTCCCCTGTTGGGGGCATATATATTTATAATTGTCATATCCACTGGTTGGATACATCCTTTAAGAATAATACAGTGTCCTTCTGTGTCTCTAACTATAGTCTTTAGTTTAAAATCCAATCTGTCTGATATGAGAATTGCTACCCCAGCTTTCTCTTGAGGTCCACTGGCGTGAAAGACGGTATTCTATCCCTTTAGTTTTAGTCTGGATGTATCTTTGGGCTCAAAATGAGTCTCTTGTACACAGCAAATAGATGGGTCATTTCTTTTTATCCAATCTGCAACCCTGTGATGTTTTGTGGGACCATTTTGGCCATTCACATTGAGACTGATTATTGAGAGATATGATTTTAATGAGCCATGTTGCCAGTAATGTCTTTGTTTCTATAGATTGTGACTTTCTCTTCTGTATCACTCTTTGGGCCTTTTTACCTTTATAGAACCCCCCTTAATATATCCTGTAGGGCTGGTTTCGTGGTTATGAAATTGGTTAATGACTGGTGATTCTGGAAGGTCTTTATTTCTCCATCAATTCTGAATGACAGCCTTGCTGGATAAAGGATACTTGGCTGCAGGTTTTTCTCTGAAAGAGCTTTAAAAATGCCCCCCAAGCCTTTCTCTCATTCCAGGTCTGTGTAGACAGGTCTGGCATAATTCTGATACCTTTGCCTTGGTACGTGAGAAATTTCTTTGCCCTGGCCGCTTTCAATACTGTATCCTTGGATCTAATATTTGCGAATTGCACTATGACGTGACATGGCGTAGGTTTGTCATGGTTGAGCTTGGGAGGGGTCCTCTCTGCCTCTTGGACATGAATGTTTGTTTCCCTTGCTAGATTAGGGAAGTTTTCATCTACAATTTTTCAAATACCTCTTCTAGACCTCTGTTTTTCTCCACTACCTCAAGGATGCCGATGATTCTGACATTGGATTGTTTCATTGAGTCAGTTATCTCCCTTAACCTACATTCATGGGTGTGGATTTTTTTAAGTCCAGCTTCTATTTTCTTTTTTTCTTCTACTAAACCATCCTTGAATTTGCTAATAGGTTCCCCTGCCTCATTTCCCCTGGCTGTCAGAGCCTCTAGTTTTGACTGCATTTGGCTCATAGAATTTTTAATTTCTGCCAGATTCACTCTCATTTTTGCCCTTAGAGATTCTATATTCTCATTGACATTTTCGTTAATACTTTTTTCATGTCTACACATCATCTTGACCATTGTTACTCTGAATTCCATTTGTGATAATTTGGTTACATCCATATCCATTAGTTCTGTGGCAGAGGCCACAGATTCATTTTCTTTTCTTTGCTGGGGGAGACTTCTCCTTCTCGTCATTCTGATGAGGAGAGGTTGCAGGGTTGTCCAGAGCCCAAATGATTGACCAGGACCCAGGCCGTACACCCTTTTTTTATGGGGATCTTAGGGATGTGGGCTTCTTCTTTAAGATTTTATTTATTTATGTGGCAGAGAGACAAACAGTGAGAGAGGGAACACAAGCAGGGGAGTGGGAGAGGAAGAAGCAGGCTCCCAGCGGAGGAGCCTGATGAGGGATTCCATTTCAGAACGCCGGGATCACGCCCTGAGCCAAAGACAGGTGCTTAATGACTGCACCACCTAGGCGCCCTGGGATGTGGGCTTCTTGATTTTTGAGACTGCCTTCTGGGGGAGGGGCCTGCCATGCAGATACTCAGGCAACTCTGTTTGGGTAGAGTCTCTGCATACCCTGTGAGGGGGGTTGGGGGTGGTCACAATGGGAGCCGGTATTTCCAGGCTTTTTTTCTCTGGCGGCTTTCCCTGGTGGTTTGCTGTGTCTCTTCTGAGGGTCAGAGCAGCCTCGGCCGAATCTCAGCCTCTGTCTCAGACAGAGGGATCGCAGACCATTCTCCACTGATGTTCTGGCCACTTTAACTGTGTCTCTATTGGTGCTGCTCAACCCTGCAGCATCACAGGATGTGCGCCCCATACCCTGTGTCCCAGCCCACACTTCCGTCTCTGTTCTTTGTGTTTCTAACGCCACCAGCCGCCAGCAGCCAGCCACCCCCTCACGCTACTAGAGCTCTCTGGTTCCACCAGAGCTCCCGGTCTCACTCTGGTTCCACCGGAGCTCCATTTCAGTCTGGTGGCACTCGCTCCCGGCTCACGTTCTCAGTCTGCTGTCTCGCGGGTGCTGTCCACGGGTCCACCCGCTCCCCCAAGCAGGTGCCCCACCAGCCGCCACCTGCCAACGTGCCCACGCATGCTCCCAGAGCTCCCAGTCTCAGTCTGGATCCAGTGAGCACACCTTATTTCCATGAGAAGTCTGGTGGCGTGCACTCCCAACTTATCCAAAAGAAAAGAGAAAGGACCAAAATTAATAAAATTATGAATGAAAAAGGAGAGGTCACGACCAACACCAATGAAATTGGAAGTTATTAGAAACTTTTATCAACAGCTATATGCTAATAAATTAAGCAATCTGGAAGAGATGGAGGCCTTCCTGGAAACCTATAAACTACCAAGACTGAAACAGGGAGAAATTGATTTCTTAAACAGGCCAATTAATTATGAAGAGATTGAGTCAGTGATGAACAACCTTCCAAGGAACAAAACTCCAGGTCCGGATAGTTTTCCTGGGGAATTCTACTAAACATTCAAAGAAGAAATAATACCTATTCTCCTAAAGCTATTTCAAAAAATAGAAACAGAAGGACAGGTACCAAACTCATTCTATGAGGCCAATATTACCTTGATCCCCAAACCAGGCAAAGACCCCATCAAAAAGGAGAATTATAGACTGATTTCCCTAATGAATATGGACACCAAAATCCCCAACAAGATCCTTGCTAATAGAATCCAACAGTACATTAAAAGGATTATCCATCATGACCAAGCGGGATTCATTCCTGGGATGCAAGCATGCTTAAACATTCGCAAATCGATCAGCATGATACATCATATCAACAAGAAAAGACTCAGGAACCACATGATCCTCTCAATTGATGAAGAAAAAGCATTGGACAAAATACAGCATCCTTTCCTGATTAAAACCCTTCTGAGTGTAGGAATAGAGGGTACATCTCTCATCTCATAAAAGCCATCTATGAAAAGCCTACAGCAAATATTATTCTCAATGGGGGAAAAGTTGGAAGCCTTTCCTTTAAGATCAGGAACATGACAAGGATGCCCACTCTAGCCACTACTAGTCAACATAGTACTAGAAGTCCTTGCAACAGCAATCAGACAACAAAAAGGGATAAATGGTATCCAAATAGGCAAAGAAGAAGTCAAAATGTCTCTCTTCACAGATGACATGATACTCTATATGGAAAACCCAAAAGAATCCATTCCCAAACTCTTAGAACTTATAGAGCAATTCAGTAATGTGGCGGGATACAAAATCAATGCTCAGAAATCAGTTGCATTTCTAAACACGAATAACGAGACTGAAGAAAGAGAAATTAGGGAATCCATCCCATTTACAATAGCACCAAAAACCATACGTTACCTTGGAATTAACTTAACCAGAGACGTAAAGGATTTTTATTCGAGAAACTATAAATCACTCTTGAAAGACATTGATGAAGACACAAAAAGATGGAAAAATATTCCATGTTCATGGATAGGAAGAATTTGCATAGTTAAAACGTCCATGCTACCCAGAACAATCTACACTTTCAATGCTATCCCGATCAAATACCGAGGACATTTTTCAAAGAACTGGAACAAATAGTCCTGAAATTTGTATGGAGCCAGAAAAGGCCCCTAATCTCCAAGGAACTGTTGAAAAGGAAAAACAAAGCTGGGGCATCACAATGCCAGATTTCGAGCTATACTACAAAGCTGTAATCACAAAGACAGCATGGTACTGGCACAAAAACAGACACGTAGACCAATGGAAGAGAATAGAGAACCCAGAAATGGACCCTTTGCTCTTTGGGCAACTAATCTTTGATAAAGCAGGAGGAAACTTCCAGTGGAAAAAAGACAGTCTCTTCAATAAATGCTGCTGGGAAAATTGGACAGCTACATGCAAAGGAATGAAACTTGACCACTCTCTCACACCATACACACAAAAAATCTCCAAATGTATGAAAGACCTCGATGTGAGACAGGAATCCATCAAAAACCGAGAGGAGAACCTGGGCAGCAACCTGTATGACATTGGCCAATTGAACCTTTTCATGACACATCTCCAAAGGCAAGAGAAACAAAAGATAAAATGAACATATGGGACTTCATCAAGATAAAAAGCTTCTGCACAGCCAAAGAAACAGTCAAAAAAAGTAAGAGGCAGCCCATGGAATGGGAGAATAGATTTGCAAATGACACTACAGATAAAAGACAGGTATCCAAGATCTACAATGAAAATTGGACAGCTACATGCAAAAGAATGAAACTTGACCACTCTCTCACACCATACACAAAAATAAACTCCAAATGGATGAAAGACCTCAATGTGAGACAGGAATCCATCAAAATTCTAGAGGAGAACATAGGCAACAACTTCTATGACATCGGCCAGAGCAACCTTTTTCACGACACATCTCCAAAGGCAAGAGAAATAAAAGATAAAATGAACTTATGGGACTTTATCAGGATAAAGAGCTTCTGCACAGCCAAGGAAACAGTCAAAAAAACTAAGAGACAGCCCACGGAATGGGAGAATATATTTGCAAAGGACACCACAGATAAAGGACTGGTATCCAAGATCTACAAAGAACTTCTCAAACTCAATACACGAGAAACAAATAAACAAATCATAAAATGGGCAGAAGATATGAACAGACACTTTTCCAATGAAGACATACAAATGGCTATTAGACACATGAAAAAATGTTCAAAATCATTAGCCATCAGGGAATTTCAAATCAAAACCATACTGAGATACCACCTTATGCCAGTTAGAATGGCAAAGATAGACAAGGCAAGAAACAACAATTGTTGGAGAGGATGTGGAGAAAGGGGATCCCTCCTACATTGTTGGTGGGAATGCAAGTTGGTACAGCCACTGTGGAAAACAGTGTGGAGGTCCCTTCAAAAGTTAAAAATTGAGCTACCCTATGACCCAGCTATTGCACTACTGGGTGTTTACTCCAAAGATACAGACGTAGTGAAGAGAAGGGCCATGTGCACCCCAATGTTCATAGCTGCATTGCCCACAATAGCTAAATCGTGGAAGGAGCCGAGATGCCCCTCAACAGATGACTGGAATAAGAAGTTGTGGTCCATATATACAATGGAATATTACTCAGCTATCAGAAAGAATGAATTCTCAACATTTGCTGCAACATGGATGGCACTGGAGGAGATAATTATTAAGTCAAATAAGTCAAGCAGAGAAAGACAATTATCATATGATTTCTCTCATCTATGGAACATAAGAACTAGGAAGATTGGCAGGGGAAGAAAGGGATAAAGAAAGGGGGGTAATCAGAGGGGGGGATGAAGCATGAGAGACTATGATCTCTGAGAAACAAACTGAGGGCTTCAGATGGGGGATGGTGGGGGAATGGGGTAGACTGGTGATGGGTAGTAAGGAGGGCCCATATTGCATGGTGCATTGGGTGTTATACACAACTAATGAATCATCTAACTTTACATCGGATTGGGATGTACTGTATGGTGACTAACATAATATAGTTAACAAAACATTAAAGGAAAAGAAAAAAAAGAAAACAGTAGTACCGTGTTCAAATATGCTTTTTTTATAATATTTTTTTACGTTATGTTAGTCACCATACAGTACATCCCTAATGTTTGATGTAAAGTTCTATGATTCATTACTTGCGTATAACACCCAGTGCACCATGTAATACATGCCCTCCTTAATACCCATCACAAGCCTATCCAAATCCCCCCTCACTTTTAACTGCTGCCATGCTCTGCAGTAAGAAACCACCTCCAGCTTCAAAAGCCATGAAATGCAAGGTAAAGTGTGGCCCCAGAGTGATCCATCAAACTCATCCACACCATTAAGAAAACCACAATACTAAGCAAGAACTGCTCCAGACTGTTCATATTTGTGCAAGTGCAAAGAATTTGGGGAATGTGGTCCATTTCATCTGTTCTGTACCCCCACATTTCCACTTTTTCATACCTACATAGGCTTGGGACCTAAGAAAGCCTAAAAAGCAGAAAATATTGTGACCTATGGTGAGTGGCAGTGGCCTGAATGGCTACTATTTATGATGCTTTATAACAAAATACAATGGCCTTCACTTGAATTGACTCATGATTTTAAGTACCTAATGGTGGAGAGGCAGACAAATATAAGACCTCAAATTCTTTGGGACTCATGGCTGTCTGGCTGATGAGAACTTCCTGATATAGCTTGAGGCTAGGCTGCAAGCAGGTCTGGGTTGTGGTGAGCTTGCAGGATAAGGTTGCTCTGGAGGAAGTGTGAACCCACAACCCTATCTAGGGAAATGTGGGGGTTGAGGCTGTCCCATTTGTCAATGTTCCTCTCAGAGTGTGGTGCCCATAAGGGAAAATATTCTGTGGTCTGACCAGTGCTAAGTAGAACAAGACTGTAACTTCCTGGTTCTAGACACTGCAACTGCATTTCTGTCAATGCAGTCAAAGATGGTGCTAACATTTGGTCACCACATCTCACAACTGACACATACTGAGCTCACTATCTACCAAAATCCCTAAGCTGGATTACACATGCTGCTTCTAGGCCATTTATAGGCCCTATCCCCTCCATTTTGGATGTGTGTGTGTGTGCATATGTGTGTGTGTGTTATGGAAGTTTGTGAAAAAGAGACAAAAAAAATGAGGAAGAATTCAGAACTGGATAAGAACTTCTGATCCAAAGAAGGCCCCACCAAGTAGTTAAGTATTATTATAAAGAGATGACCACTGGCAGAGAATGGGCCTCAGAAAAGGATCACCATAGGTTCAAGGTCTGGATTTGGCTTAGTGAGACAAGAAACCTCATCCATAGTTGATCAGGCACAGAGGCACAAATTCCTATTCTCCATAAACAAAGCTGAATTACCCAGATCTGCCATCCATTCAAGTTCTGACTTAGGGTGAGTCCACTCAGGAGAGCAGACTTGAGTGCAGAAAAGAGTTTGAAGAATAGAGGAATAAGGAAAAGGTCTTAGGCATCCTTATGGGATATTTACCTAGAGCCGTGGCACCTGTATGAATTGGTCTTTCAAGCTTTTGGAAGATTTCTGTTTCTCCTTCTCTCTGTTATGACAGCACAACAGTAACTTCAACTAAGTTACAACATAACTGAGTAAGTTACCATTTTCTGTATACCAAATTCTGTTCCTGCTATGTCTTCCTAAAGATTGAATTTAGGTCTCCTGATGGAGACTCAGATAATGGTCAATTCCCATTATATTAGTATTATGGGTACATTGTTTTTTTACAAGCTCAACTCTTTCTGCAAAGGGTTCAGCTCATATACTTATTGTTGATTCTTTTTGGGCCAGCTTCCAAACAAAATCAAATTTGGTCTAATTTGGCCTCTTCATGAGCAAGTAGAGGAGCTGGGATTGGATGGAGGGTGTGTTCCTTCTGGAATTTGGCATACCTTTATAGTAACTATGCAAGTTCCAACTCCTCCAGAATTTATAATAATCATCTCTTACAGAAAATTTCATTTAGCCACTGTAAGAGACCCATGAGGTACAAATTGTCACATGTTTATTTATGAGAATGCCAAGGTTTAGAGACACTAAGGGCTTAGAGTTGTATAACTAGTTAAGAGCAGAGCTGAACACAGACTCTCTCTCTCTCTTTTTTAAATTACATTTCAATTAGCCAATTTATAGTACACAGAGGGTTTCTTGATCCATATTCAGGGCTTTTCTGCATTTCCATTTGGCTTTACCTAAAATTTGGTGGGCTCTCCTATCTATGCTACTCCTGCCAGGACTTTTATGTCTCTCGCAACTTCTGGGGACCTCAAAGAAGGAAAAAATGTTCCAGTGACAAAAATCACTTTTACCTTGTTCAGACCTGATGTAAAAGATGCAAGAAACTGGTCCTAGTGCTTAGGCTTTTCTGCCCATGAAGTTTCCTGGTCATTTTGGTTAAAGAGGAGGAGAGAGACCTTACCAGACCATTAAGAAGGCCTCCCCTTGCCAGGCACTCTTGATCCCTTGCAAGGGATATAAATGGAAAGTGCCTGCATTAGTTTTCTAAGGTCACCATAACAAAAACCACAGACTGAAGAGCTTTAAAAAAAAGAGAAATTTATTCTCTCATAGTTTTTGAGGCTAGAACTCCAAAATTAAAGTGTTGTCAGGTTTGGTTTCTCCTGCGACCTCTTTCCTGGCTTGTAGATGGCCACCTTCTTACTGTATCCTTACGTGGTCTTTCCTCTCCATACACATATCCCAGGTCTCCTTTGTGTCCAAATTTCCTCTTCTTATAAGGGCACCAGTCAGATTGGATTAGGGCCTATCCTAATGGTCTTATCTTAAGTTAATCAACTCCTTAAAGACCTTATCTCTTAATGCGATCACATACTGAGGTTCGGAGGACTTCAGTATAGGAATTTTGGTGGGAAGACACAACTCAGCCCATAACATTGTATTCTGTTCCTTAGAGATTGGGAAGAAACTAGCCCACCTTATAGGTTTAAATGAATAGAGAACAGATGTATTAAAAAACACATAAATAAGATTTTTTCACAGAGCTGGAACAAACAATCCTAAAATTTGTATGGAACCAGAAAAGACCCTGAATCTCCAGGGGAATGTTGAAAAAGAAAACCAAAGCTGGGAGCATCACAATGCCTCATATCAAGCTGTATTACAAAGCTGTGATTATCAAGGCAGCATGGTACTGGCACAAAAACAGACACATAGATCCATGGAACAGAATAGAAAGCCCAGAAATGGACCCTCAACTCTATGGTCAACTAAACTTTGACAAAGCAAGAAAGAATACCCAATGAAAATAAAGACAGTCTCACCAATAAATGGTGCTGGGAAAATTGGACAGCTATATACAGAAGAATGAAACCATTCTTTTACACCATACACAAAGATAAACTCAAAATGGATGAAAGACCTTGATGTGAGACAGGAATCCATCACAGTCCTAGAGGAGAACACAAGCAGTAACCCCTTTGACATCAGCTGCAGCAAATTCTTACAAAACACGTCTCTAAAGGCAAGGGAAACAGAAGCAAAAATGAACTTTTGGGATTTCATCAAGATAAAAAGCTTCTGCATGGCAAAGGAAACAGCCAATAAAATGAAAAGGCAACCCATAGAATGGAAGAAGATATTTGCAAATGACATTTCAGACAAAGGGCTTGTATCCAAGATCTACAAAGAACTTTTCAAACCCCAACCCCCCAAAAAACACATAATCCAGTCAAGAAATGGACAGAAGACATGAACAGACACTTCCCCAAAGAAGACATACAAACGGCCAAGAGACACATGAAAAAATGCTCCACAGCACTAACCATCAGGGAAACACAAATGAAAACCACAATGAGATACCACCTTATACCAATTAGAATGGAAAAAATTAACAAGACAGAAAACAACAGATGATGTTGAGGATGCAGAGAAAGGGGAACCCTCCTACACTGTTGGTGAGAATGCAAGTTGATACAGCCACTTTGGAAAACAGTGTGGAGTTTCCTCAAAAAAGTTAAAAATAGATCTACCCTATGACCCAGCATTGCACTACTAGGTATTTAAGCCAAAGATACAGATGCAGTGAAAAGAAGGGGCACCTGCACCCCAATGTTCATAGCAGCAATGTCCACAATAGCCAAACTGTCATAGGTGCCAAAATGTCCTTCAAGAGATGAATGAATAAAGAAGATGTAGTTCTTATATAAATGGAATATTACTCAGCCATCAATAAGGATGAATACCTACCATTTGCATCGACATGGGTGGAAATGGAGTTTATTATGCTAAGTGAAATAAGTCAAGCAGAGAAAGACAATTATCATATGGTTTCACTCATATGTGGAATATAGGGAATAGCACAGAGGACCATAAGGGAAGATAGGGAAAACTGAATGGGAAGAAATCAGAGAGGGAGACAAACCATGAGAGACTCTGGACTCTGGGAAACCAACTGAGGGTTACAGAAGGGAGGGGACGGGAGAGGGGGTAACTGGGTGGTGGGTATTAAGGAGGGCACATGTTGCAATGAGCACTGGGTGTTATACACAACTAATTAATCATTGAACACTACATCAAAAACTAATGATGTACTATATGTTGGCTAATTGAACCTAATAAAAAAAGAAAAGAAAAAAATAAGATATTATGAGATAATGGCTATGGATATTAATTGCAATTGCTTCCTACAGATATTTCCCCTAGAATTTTCAGGGTTGCTTGGCTACCACCCATTGTTCTCCTGCCAGCAGAATCTTGTTTTCTCTGAGGAACTTTCTTTTATCCTTTTTGGCCAATATTTGATCACTTGAGAAAACTTTGGGCTCTTGACTTCCTTTCTAGAAATAAGCAAAAAAAAAAAAGAATTTGGTCTATAGTTATAGATCTTTAATTCAGAAATGGAAATGGACAGTTCTATCTTTAGGCAGCATTAATCATAAATATGGTGCACATAGTTTTCAGATTTCCCAGGATAGCTTCAGGTCCTAAAAATTTTGTCCTGTTGCTCCCATAACAACATGCACATTTTGCAGACTGGTTGTTCAAATGTGGGTTCAGAAAATATACTTTGGGGAGATGCTAAGTGGATTTCAGCATTCTCTTCATTTACTTTCCATTGACTTGAAGACAAATTCTAATCTCAGCATGATGTTCAAGGTCTTCAGTGATATGGACCTACACATCTATTCAGTTTTATCTCCTGTCACTCCTCAACATAAATCTTGTATTCAAACCATATAGAATTTTAGTCATCCAAACTTACCTGTCTGTTTTATACATCCACATCTTTGCACATGCTGTCATAGGATAATCTTCTAGACTGCATATGATGCCTTTTTACCCAGCCCTAACTGTAAACTCCCTGATATTCTTATTTATCTTTCAAGTCTCAGTTCAAATCTTCTTTGTGAAACTGTTCCTGCCCACCCCAGAAAGTTGATCACTCCTGTTTTGTCACTGTAGCTTAAACATAACATATTACATATTATCCTTGAACATATCATAGTGATGAGCACACTGGGCTAATTGGAAGTCTGTTTATTTAACTATCTTCCCCACTAGACAGGGACCTAGCTCAGAGTAAATATTCATGTGTTTGTTAATTGAATAAATGAAAGTGTTGGAAAAGGACACTGCTAAGGATGAGTGCCTTCCCCTTCCCATCATCTAATGTGATCAACATGATTTCTGTAATTAAGATGATAAGATGGGAGTGAGGTAGAGCTAGATACAACTCAGCCTAGGCTTCTAGCATCTTTTAGCCTGGGATCTGATCTGATCTGATCTAAGCTGCATTTCCAATGCTGGGCCCTAAAAAGAACAAAGCAGGTTGTCAAATTAACCTAAGCCTCCAAAAGTCTAAGTAGTTGAAAGGAGTATAGGGTGATTTGATAGACATGTTCCCAGATAGATCAAGTGTTATGTTGAGGAGTCCAGAAAACCTGGTTCCTCCCACCCCCATCACCACCCCAGTGTCCCTGAGACTTTGGGAGATCAGAACATTGCCACAGTGGTGGGGAAACACCAGGCTGGAAATTGCCACACAGGTTTTGGGGCAGCAGTATGTGGGGGTGGGGTTGGGGGCAGAATGGTACGGAGGGACTGATGCAAAAGCCAACTGTCATTCTTGAGCAACTGCAGAGGTATGGGCTAGAAGTCCAGACTGTTGCTGCTGGGACTTCCTTTTCACAATGACTCTGCAATTTAGAAATGGGGGAGGTTGTTACATAGGCTACCTTAGGCCAAGACTGGGCTAAGGGTGGTGGCAGATAAGCTACCCACTCATGAGCTCCCTCCCCATCCTATTATTACAACAGATCTGACAATAGCTCTGTAATTTAGGGAAGGCAAAGATTATGACCTCTGTTTTAGAATTGAGGATGTTGAGGCCTAGAGATATGGGATATGAGGCAGCCTCTTTCCCTACTCTACTGTCCAACTGCCCTTACCTAATGGTTCTTCCATGGTCAGAACCTGAACTCTGCTGTTACTAGAGACTGATGTCCACCCAACTCAGTTTTTTGGCCTTTCCATGCCTTCAACTTCTCTGTTTCAGCCAAATAATAAAAGTGATGCCAGTAACACCAATTCCTCTCATTTTGACTTATGTTGTTTCAGGGGCACCAGTCATTTACTCACATAATGTTATTTGGTATCTCCTACCATGTGTCAGGTACTATACCATCTTAATATATCTATGAATGAAACACAGTTCTTGTTTATCTTACATAGTTCCCAACTACAAAATATAGTGTCCAGAACCAGGGAGGTAATCAACAATAAATATGTACATTGACCAAAATATAAATCACCCCAGGGGCGCCTGGGTGGCACAGCGGTTAAGCGTCTGCCTTCGGCTCAGGGCGTGA
This sequence comes from Ailuropoda melanoleuca, assembly GCF_002007445.2. Taxonomy (NCBI): domain Eukaryota; kingdom Metazoa; phylum Chordata; class Mammalia; order Carnivora; family Ursidae; genus Ailuropoda; species Ailuropoda melanoleuca. The sequence continues at coordinate 47,883,907 of NC_048238.1, forward strand.
TCCCGGTGTTATGGGATCGAGCCCCACATCAGGCTCTTCCGCTATGAGCCTGCTTCTTCCTCTCCCACTCCCCCTGCTTGTGTTCCCTCTCTCGCTGGCTGTCTCTATCTCTGTCAAATAAATAAAATCTTTAAAAATATATATATAAATCACCCCAAATGGCGCTGTATGCAAGTAATGAATCATGGAACTTTACACCAAAAACTAGGGATGTACTGTGTGGTGACTAACATAATATAATAATATTTTTTAGTAGGAATACTCTGAAAGCAATCCATAGGGTTCTAAGTGTGTGAGAGAAAATGAGTAAGGAGAGCTACTTTATTTAGCTAGGGTTGAAAGGGAAGCCATTCCATGAAGAGAATATTTTAAGCTAAGATCTGAGGGATGAGAAGGAGTCAGTCATAAGTTGTAGGGAAGTTCAAAGGCTTGAAGGCATCATAGAGGGATGGGTGAAATAGGTGATGTGGATTAAGGAGGGCACCTGTAGTGATGAGCACTGGGTGATGCATGGAATTGTTGAATCACCATATTGTATACCTGAAACTAATGTAACACTGTATGTTAATTATGCTAGAATTTAAAATAAAATTTTTTAAAAAGGCTGTGAGGTAAAAAAGGGTCAGCAGTGTACATCGTCCAGCCATCCAGAGGGTTGATAGCCATCTGGAGGTAGTGTAGTTTGCAGGAAGGACACTGGTTGCAGCTTTAGAAATCTCCTGATAAGAGTTCATTTTTCTTTTCTTTTTTTCTTAATTACAGTATAGCTAACATACAGTTTTATATTAGTTTTAGGTGTACAATATAGTGATTCAACAACTCCATACATCACACAGTGTTCATCACAAGTGGTCTCCTTAATCCCCACTACCTATTTCACTCATCCCCCCACCCACTTCCCCTTTGGTAACCATCAGTTTGTTCTCTATAGTTAAGAGTATGTTTCTTGCCTTGTCTCTCTCTTTTCTCTCTTTTTACTTTGCTTGTTTTGTTTCTTAAATTCCACAAATGAGTGGAATTATATGGTATTTGTCTTTCTCTGACTTATTTCACTTAGCATTATACTCTGTAGCTCCATCCATGTTGTTATAAATGACAAGATTCCATTATTTTTTTAGGGCTGAGTAATATTTCAGTATATATACCACATCTTCTTTATTCATCAATCAATCAATCAATGGACACTTTGCTGCTTCCATATCTTGGTTATTGTAAATAATGCTGCTGTAAACATAGGGGTGCATGTATCCCTTTGAATTAATGTTATTGTATTCTTTGGGTAAATACCCAGTAGTGCAATTGCTGGATCATAAGGTGGTTCTATTTTTAACTTTTTGAGGAACCTCAATACTGTTTTCTAGAGTGGCTGCATCAGTTTGCATTCCCACTAACAGACCAAGATGGTTCTTTTTTCTCCACTTACTTGCCAACACCTGCTGTTTCTTGTGTCATTGATTTTTGCCATTCTGAAAGGTGTGAGGTGTTGTTTTGATTTGTATTTCCCTGATGATGAGTGATGTTGAGCATCTTTTCATGTGTCTGTTGACCATCTGGATGTCTTCTTTGGAAAAATGTTCATTTATTCTGCTCATTTTTATATTAGATTATTTGGGTTTTGTTGAGTGTTGAGTTTTATAAGACCTGTATATATTTTGGATACTAACCTTTTATCAGATCTATAGCATTTCTTTTTTTTAAGTTTTTAATTCTGGTTAGTTAACATACGGTGTTACAGTAATCTCAGGTGTACAATATAGCAATTCAACTGTTCCATACATCATCCTGTGCTCACCAAATATGTGATCCGTTACATTCCTATACACTGAAAATGAAGCCGCAGAAAGAGAAATTAAGAAATTTCTATTTACAATTGCACAAAAATAATAAAATACTTAGGAATAAATCTAACCAAAGATGTGAAAGACATGTACTCTGAAAACTATAAAACACCGATGTACAAAATTGAAGACAATACAAATAAATAGACATTCCATGCTTATGGACTAGAAGAATAAATCTTTTTAAAATGTCTATACTACCCAAGGAAATCTACAGTTTTAATGCAATTCCTGTAAAAAAAAAACACATTTTTTAAGGGAGCATAAAGGAACTGGTATTTACTGAGGGTCTACTATGTGTCATGCACAAGCTAGTCCCTTTCCCACATGAATTTTTTTTTTTAATTTCCTTCAGTCTCAGCATTCTCATATGTATAAAAAGGAGAGGAGGATATTTAGTCCCTAAGGGCTGTTATAGCTTGGAGAGTTTAGACTATCTATGACCCCATCTTTCTTAGGCAACTGAAGTTCTGGGAGATGAAGTAATGTTGTCTCAGTTTGTCAAATGAATAAGTACATCTCTTTTCAACTCTAGGCCTGCTTGACTAGGGTAGGCCTGAAACAATCTCACCTGACCTAAAAGTAAATGGACACATGAGACTCTTGCCATTGACCAGGAAGAAGGTGCAAATGGAGGGACTCCGTCTTGGATGCAGAAGGAAGAAGTCATCTTGTGAGCCCTTTGACACTATGGTTGTGCCTTTGGATGCCAGCAAAGCTTTCCTTAGCAGAAGATATTTCCAAGAACAGAACCTACAGCACAGTGTTTTGCATGGATAAGGTTTATCCTGTTCAGGGCAGAGGTCTTGGAAGGGCCTTGGATATAAAGTCCAAAATCTAGGTGTTCTCCTGACAGGGGACCTGGCATTTCAAATCCATTTTCATTTGCTTCCAATAGCCATCTTTGCTGTTGCTTTTGCTTCTTCTGCTTTTTCCTCCTCCTTTTTCTTTTTTGCTCCTCTTCTTCTTCCTCCTCCTCACCCCACTCCTCCTCCTTTGTCCTCCTCCTCCTTTGTCCTCCTTCTCCTTCTCCTTCTTCTTCTTCCCCCGCAACTCAAAGTGCTCATAGTGGCTATACCCAGTTATAAACTAAGAATCAGTCTCAGGTTTATCACACCACTGGTCCTAATATCTATCCCAAATTCAAAAAGAGAATAGGAAAAGGTGGAGATGAGGAAATAAAAAAAGAAAGAGGAATGACAGGAGACAATATAGGAGAAGGGTGAGTAGAGGAAGAAGGAAAGGAGAGAACAGGAGGAAGGAGAGGATCCCATCTCTTTGATTAGTACACTCACCAATCTTGTCTCACCATGGAAGCAACTTCTCCAGGGCCTAAGGCTTCTCCCATAAAATTATATTTGACCTTGATAAGAACACAAATCTTTGGTTACCAAACTTTTCTTTTTTTATAATATTTTTTATTATATTATGATAGCCACTATACAGTACATCCCCGGTTTCCGATGCAAAGTTCTATGCTTCATTAATTGCATATAACACCTAGTGCACCATGCAATACGTGCCCTCCTTACTACCCATCACCATTCTATCCCATTCCCCCACCCCCTCCCCTCTGAAGTCTTCATTGCTTCTCATAGTCCATAGTCTCTCATGTTTCATTCCCCCTTCTGATTACCCTTATCATATGGTTTCTCTCATCTATGGAACATAAGAACTAGGATGATCAGTAGGGGAAGAAAGGGATAAAGAAAGAGGAGGGTAATCAGAAGGGTAATAAGAAATCATTCTTTTTGATAGCTGAGTAAAGTTCCATTGTATATATGGACCACAGCTTCTTAATCCATCATCTGTTGAAGGGCATCTTGGCTGTTTCCACGATTTAGCTATTGTGGACAATTCTGCTATGACCATTGGGGTGCATATGGCCCTTCTCTTCACTACGTCTGTATCTTCAGGGTAGATACCCAGTAGTGCAATGGCTGGATTATAGGGTAGCTCAATTTTTAACAATTTAAGGGACCTCCACATTGTTTCCCAGAGTGGCTGTACCAACTTGCATTCCCACCAACAATGTAGGAGGGATCCCCTTTCTCCACATCCTCTCCAGCAATTGTTGTTTCTTGCCTTGTCGATTTTGGCCATTCTAACTGGTGTAAGGTGGTATCTTAGTGAGGTTTTAATTTGAATTTCCCTGATGGCTAATGATTTTGAACATTTTTTCATGTGTCTTTAAGCCATTTGTATGTCTTCATTGGAAATGTGTCTGTTCATATCATCTGCCCATTTGATGATTTGTTAATTTGCTTCTGGTGCATTGAGTTTGAGAAGTTCTTTGTAGATCTTGGATACCAGTCTTTTATCTGTAGTGTCCTTTGCAGATATCTTCTCCCNGTGTCCTTTGCAGATATCTTCTCCCATTCCATGGGCTGCCTCTTAGTTTTTTTGACTGTTTCCTTGGCTGTGCAGAAGCTTTTTATCTGATGAAGTCCCACGAGTTCATTTTTTCTTTTCTTTCCCTTGCCTTTGGCAGTGTGTCATGAAAAATGTTGCTGTGGCCGATGTCATAGAGGTTGTTGCCTGTGGTCTCCTCAAGGATTTTGATGGATTCCTGTCTCACATCGAGGTCTTTCATCCATTTGGAGTGTATCTTTGTGTAGGGTGTGAGAGAGTGGTCAAGTTTCATTCTTTTGCATGTAGCTGTCCAATTTTCCCAGCAGCATTTATTGAAGAGACTGTCTTTTTTCCCACCGGATGTTTTTTCCTGCTTTATCAAAGATTAGTTGCCCAAAGAGCCGAGGGTCCATTTCTGGGTTCTCTATTCTGTTCCATTGGTCGATGTGTCTGTTTTTGTGGCAGTACCATGCTGTCTTTGTGATCACAGCTTTGTAGTACAGCTCGAAATCTGGCATTGTGATGCCCCCAGCTTTGTTTTTCCTTTTCAGCAGTTCCTTGGCAATTCAGGGCCTGTTTTGCTTCCAAACAAATTTAAGGACTATTTGTTCCAGTTCATTGAAAAATGTCATTGGCATTTTGATCGGGATAGCATTGAAAGTGTAGATTTCTCTGGGTAGCATGGACATTTTAACTATGTTAATTCTTCCAATCCATGAGCATGGAATATTTTTCCATCTTTTTGTGTCTTCATCAATGTCTTTCAAGAGTGATTTGTAGTTTCTAGAATAAAAATCCTTTACGTCTCTGGTAAAGTTAATTAAAAGGTAACGTATGGTTTTTGGTGCTATTGTAAATAGGATGGATTCCCTAATTTCCATTTCTTCAGTCTCATTGTTAGTGTATAGAAATGCAATTGATCTGAGCATTGATTTTGTATCCCGCCACATTACTGAATTGCTCTATAACTTCTCGTAGCTTGGGAGTGCATTCTTTTGGGTTTTCCAAATAGAGTATCATGTCATCTGCAAAGAGAGACATTTTGACTTCTTCTTTGCCAATATGGATATATTTTTCCCTTTTTGTTGTCTGATTGCTGTTCCAAGGACACCTAGTACTATGTTGAAAAATAATGGTGAGAGTGGGCATCCTTGTTGTGTTCCTGATCTTAAGGGAAAGGCTTCCAGCTTTTCCCCATTGAGAATGATATTTGCTGTAGGCTTTTCATAGATGGTGTTTATGAGATTGAGGAATGTACCCTCTATCCCTATACTCAGAAGGGTTTTAATCAGGAAAGGATGCTGTCTTTTGTCAAATGCTTTTTCTGCATCTATTGAGAGGATCATATGATTTTTTGATTTTTTCTTGTTGATAAAAATCTATGACACTGATAGATTTGTGAATGTTGAACCACCCTTGCATCCCAGGGATGTATCTCACGTGGTCATGATGGATAATCCTTTTAAAGTACTGTTGGATTCTATTAGCAAGGATATTGTTGAGAATTTTGGCGTCTGCATTCATTAGGGAAATCAGTCTGTAATTCTCCTTTTTCATGGGGTCTTTTCCTGGTTTGGGGATCAAGGTAATATTGGCCTCATAGAATGAGTTTGGTAGCTTTCCTTCTGTTTCTATTATTTGAAATAGCTTTAGGAGAATAGGTATTATTTTGTCTTTGAATGTTTGGTAGAATTCCCCAGGGAATCCATCAGGCCCTGGTGTTTTGTTTTTTGGAAGGTTTTTATTTTTTCATTTATTTTTTCCATAATAATATTTTTATTATATTATGTTATTCACCATACAGTACATCCCCGGGTTTTGATGTAAAGTTCGATGATTCATTAGTTGTGTATAACACCCAGTGCACCATGCAATATGTGCCCTCCTTACTTCCCGTCATTTGGAAGGTTTTTATTCACTGTTTCAATCTCCTCATAATTTATTGGTCTCTTTAAAAAATTAATTTCTTCCTGTTTCAGTCTTGGTAGTTTAGAGGTTTCCAGGAAGGCCTCCATCTCTTCCAGATGCTTAATTTATTGGCATAAATCTGTTGATAAAAGTTTTTAATGATTCTTCCTTTTTCATTGGTGTTGTTGGTGACCTTTCCCTTTTCATTCATAATTTTATTAATTTGGGTCTTTTATCTACTCTTTTTGATAACTCTTACTGGTGGCTTGTCTATTTTTTTAATTCTTTCAAGGAACCAGCTTCTAGTTCTGTTGAGCTGCTCTACTGTGCTCCTGGTTTCTGCTCTAATCTTGATCTCTGCTCTAATCTTGATCAACAGCTTTTTCGTGTGTGGATTAGGCCTGTTCCTCTGTTGCTGTTCCAACCTCTTCCGGTGAGAATATAAAAACTGCATTTTTGTTTTTTCTACTCTTTTGAGTGAGGCTTGGATGGCTATGATTTTCCCCTTAGGACTGCCTTTGCAGTGTCCCATACGTTTTGGAACGTTGCACTTTCATTCTCGTTGGTCTCCATAAATTGTTTAAATTGATGTTTGAGGGGCGCCTGGGTGGCAGAGCGGTTAAGCGTCTGCCTTCGGCTCAGGGCGTGATCCCGGCGTTATGGGATCGAGCCCCACGTCAGGCTCCTCTGCTATGAGCCTGCTTCTTCCTCTCCCACTCCCCCTGCTTGTGTTCCCTCTCTCGCTGGCTGTCTCTATCTCTGTCTTATAAATAAATAAAAAAAAAAATCTTTAAAAAAAAAAAAAATAAATAAATAAATTGATGTTTGATTTCCTGGTTTATTGAATCATTCTTGAGAAGGATGGTTCTTAGTCTCCAAGTGTTTGAGTTTCTTTCAAATTTTTCCTTGTGGTTGAGTTCCAATTTCAAAGCATTGTGGTCTGAGAATACGCAGGGAAAAATTTCAGTCTTTTTTTATCAGTTGGNCTCCATAAATTGTTTAAATTGATGTTTGATTTCCTGGTTTATTGAATCATTCTTGAGAAGGATGGTTCTTAGTCTCCAAGTGTTTGAGTTTCTTTCAAATTTTTCCTTGTGGTTGAGTTCCAATTTCAAAGCATTGTGGTCTGAGAATACGCAGGGAAAAATTTCAGTCTTTTTTTATCAGTTGGGACCTGTTTTGTGATCCAGAGCATGGTCTATTCTTGAGAATGTTCCATGGGCATTAGAATAGAATGAGTATTCTTTGGGTCTGGGGTGTAGCGTTCTATATATATCTATGAGGTACAACTCGTCTAGTATGGCATTCAAAGCTCTTTTTCTTTGCTGATTTTCTGTTTAGGTGATCTATCTATTACTGATAGTGGTGTGTTGAGGTCCCCTATTTTAAAGTATTATTATCTATACATCTCTTTATTCTGGTTAAGAGTTGGCTTGTGTATCTTGCTGCTCCCCTATTGGGGTCATAGATATTTACAATTGTCATATCCACTTGTTGGATACATCCTTTAAGAATAATATAGTGCCCTTCTGTATCTCTAACTATAGCCTCTAGTTTAAAATCCAATCTGTCTGATATGAGAATTGCTACCCCAGCTTTCTTTTGAGGTCCATTGGCATGAATGATGGTATTCCATCCCTTTACTTTCAGTCTGGATGTATCTTTAGGTTCAAAATGAGTCTCTTGTAGACAGCAAATGGATGGGTCATGTCTTTTTATCCAATCTACAACCCTGTAGCATTTTATGATAACATATAGGCCATTAACATTGAGCCTGATTGTTGAGAGATACAATTTTAATGATGCCATGTTGCCTGTAAGGTCTTTATTTCTATAGATTGTGATTTTCTCTTCTGTATCACTCTTGCGGCCTTTTTAGTTTTATAGAACCCCCCTTAATATCTCCTAGAGGGCTGGTTTCATGGTTACAAAGTTGTTCAGTGACTGTCGATTCTGGAAGGTCTTTATCTCTCCATCAATTCTGAATGACAGCCCTGCTGGATAAAGGATCCTTGGCTGCATGTTTTTCTCTGAAAGAGCTTTAAGAATGCCCTGCCCCCAACCTTTCTCTCATTCAAGGTCTATGTAGACAGGTCTGACATAATTCTGATACCTTTGCCTTGCTATGTGAGAAATTTCTTTGCCCTGTCCGCTTTCAATACTGTATCCTTGGATCTAATATTTGTGAATTGCACTATGATGTGGCATGGCGTAGTTTTGTCGTGGTTGTGCTTGGGAGGGGTCCTCTCTGCCTTTTGGATACGAATGCTTGTTTCCTTTGCTAGATTAGGGAACTTTTCAGCTACAATTGTTCAAATATCTCTTCTAGACCTGTTTTTCTCCGCCCCCTCAGGGATGCTGATGATTCTGACATTGGAACATTCCATTGAGTCAGTAAACTCCCGTAACCTACATTTTTGAGATTTGATTTTTTTGAGCCAAGTTTCTGTGTTAGCTTTCTCTTCTACTAACCCATCCTCCGATTTGCTGATTTTTTCTTCTGCCTCATTCATCCTGTCCCTCAGAGCATTTTGTTTTGACCGCATTTGATTCCTAGTATTTTTAATTTCTACCAGATTCCCTCTCATTTCCACCCTTAGAGAGTCTATATTCTTGTTAATATTTTCGTTAATATTTTTTTTCAATTCTACACATCATCTTGACCATCGTTACTCTGAACTCCATTTCTGATAATTTGGTTATATCCATATCCATTAGTTCCATGGAAGAGGCCACAGACTCATTGTCTTTTCTTTGCTTGGGGGGATTTCTCCTTCTCATCATTCTGATGAGGAGAGGTTGTGGGTTTGCCCAGAGCCGAAATTGTTGACCAGGGCCCAGGCAGTGTGCACTTGTTTTATAGGGACCTTAGGGATGTGGGCTTCTTGACTTTTCAGCCTGCCTTCTGGGGGTATGGTCTGCCACGCCGATACTCAGGCAACCCTGTTTGGGTAGAGTCTCCGTGTCCCCTGTGAGGGGGGATGGGGTTGAGCACACTGTGAGCTAGTATTTGCTTTTGTTCTCTGGTGGCTTTCCCTGGTGGTTTTCTGTGGCTCTTCTGAGAGTCAGAGCAGCAGTAGCCAAATCCCAGCCTCTGTCTCAGAACAGAGGGATCACAGACCACTCTCCACTATGGTCTTCTGGCCACTTTAACTCATTTCTGTTGGTGCTTCTCAACACTGCAGTGTTCCAGGATGTGTGCCCCACAGCTGGCGTCCCAGCCTTCACTTCCAGGGCCGGCATGTCTCTGTCCTTTGTGTTTCTAACACTGCCAGCCACCAGCTGCCCCCGTGTACTCCGGAGCTCTGTTTCAGTGTGGTTCATGCACTTCAGAGCTCCGGTTTTCAGACAGGTCATGCACAATCCCTGGCTCACAGTTTCAGTCTGCTCTTTAACGGGTGCTGGGGGAGGTGGGAGTGGGGGTGGGTGCTGGTCTGCGAGTCCTCCGCTCCCTGGTGCAGGTGGCTACGGCTTCCCAGTGCCCGACCATGGTGGCTCCCTCCCCTTTCCATTTATCTTCCGATATCTCTGCACGGATTCACGGCTCCCTGCTTTGTACCTCAATATTCATCACTGGAGATGTTCATTTGTAGAGATCCAGATGTATCTTCCTGCATCTCAGGCTGATTCCATGGGTGTTCAGGATGGTTTGCTACCTATCCAGCTCGACTCAAGGGACCAGCTAATAAAGGGGACCCCTACTCCCCCACCATCTTAACTCCTCCTCCTGGTTACCAAACTTTTCTTTCTTTTTTTTTTAATTTTATTTTATTATATTATGTTAATCACCATACAGTACATCCCCAGATTCC